>NC_073384.1:32191221-32506637 GCF_028641065.1 Leucoraja erinaceus | reverse complement strand
TCATGAATGACCGGTGTGTTGGTTGGATGGAAGCTGGCCCTTCGGCCCATCGAGTCCAGGGTGACCAGGGCAGGACAGAGGAACGCAGGGCTGTCAACGTTACACGTGTAGCTGCAGATGTCGGATTCCTGAGACAAAGCACAGTTATTGACATGGAAATGGGCCCATCGAATCCACGCCAACCTGTTCACACTAGTTCTATGTTATCCCAATTTTGTAGCAATGTCATAAAATTTTGAAATTTTAAAAATCAAGTCTGCAATTATCCCATCAGATAAAGCATAAAAAGAAGTTTAATTTGATACCTAATTCACTTTCATATCTTCAGCATTAAAAATGTTATGGCCATTTTCATACTAGGAAATTAGATGCTAATTTCCCTATTGCTTTTCCATTGACTTAACACAAACGCTGTGATCGAGGACAGTCATAACTTCCTTAAAAATTAAGAGAACTGAATGTAATTTTCAGTTATTATAGATTGAAGCATTCTGAAACAAATATGAAACATCTTACTTGGATGACCTGAAATTAAAGCATATAATTAGTTAGTTACCTAATTGTAGCTAATTACAAAATTGACCGTTGTGACGGAAATAGTAATAGACACCCAGACTGCCTTGAAAATTAAAAAATGTGATATTCTCAAGATCAGAACTTTAATATTATTGTATTATATGCTGCAAGTCCGTAACAGTTGGGTAAATAAATTACAATTTCTAGCAATAGACCAAGTCTTTATGGAGAAGATCAGTTGCTAGCTGGTACATTGGCATATCATAATCAGTAGCATCATCATACTCCTCAGATTATAACCAATAAGCAAGTCTGCACACCTTGTTTTTCCTCAACTTTTCAATTTTGGCATTGTAAACTACAAGTTTCTGCTCTTCAAACCACGCATCACATGCCTTTCTGCCCACTACTTTCCTATTAAGAATGTCCTGTAGATCATCACATTTGGAGTAGTCCAAATTCGGATAATCTCTGCGAATTATGTCTAAATCAGTCTCTTTTGCTGGGCATTTGGATTGACAATTTTGCATTTCTTCTTCGGAGACAACTGTTTAAAATGTAAAGGGGAAAAAAAACACTGAACAGCATTAACAGAAACAAGTTATTATTTGCAGTTTTAGAAAAAAGGTAGAAATGATAAAGTTAAATGCTAAAACAAATAGTAAATACCCAACAAAAAATTCATATTCATCAGTTTCATCAAATCAATTAATCTAAATTCGATTACTAGACCTAAACATCTATCCATTTCTTAAGAAAAGGCTAATTTTTTTAAATAGCCTAAGCATCCTTCCTGTGATGGAATGTAATAAAGTTCAATCTTCTTCCTCTTTGTTCTCCCGCGGTCGGGGTAGTCAAACCATCTGCAGTTGGGGCGATCAACATTATTCAGACTTTTGGAGGCTATACGGACATTCATTGCGTCATAACATCTATATTACTAAAAGTCTGATCTTGACCAATGTGTTGCCTATGGTTTGGAAATGCTAAAGCTGTGTTGCCTTTGGTTTGGAAATGCTAAAGCTGTGTTGCCTTTGGTTTGGAAATGCTAAAGCTGTGTTACCTAATTAAAGGTGCCTTGCCTAATGCTAAATTTGCCTTTACCTAATTAAAGTTGCCTTGCCTAATTAAATTCGCCTTGCCCAATTAAAGTTGCCTTGCCTAATTAAAGTTGCCTAGCCTAATTAAAGTTGCCTTGCCTAATTAAAGTTGCCATGCCTAATTAAAGTTGCCTTGCCCAATTAAAGTTGCCTTGCCGTCTATGTAATTAAAAGTCGAATCTTGACCACTTTCTGTTTGTGCTTTATATTGATTTTAGAAAAAACACTACCACGTACCGCTGTGATTTTTGGCCATCTTACTCAGAATCCTCCTCTGCTCATCAGGTGCTGAGGATTTTTCCCATCGATGGAAAATAAAAGAGTTATTATTGTTTTAAAAAATTTGAGACACTCTCTCCTGTAAATCACGACATGAAGGCCATGCCCCTTCTGGTGGGGGGGGGGGGGGACTATAAAACCCAGAGGCGTGGCTCAGTCTCTGCAATATGGAGAGGTCACGACTTGCTGTCTTCAGTGGCCTTGCACCCTGCTTGAAATGGTATGAAACTGCACTTGAATTTGGTGGCCTTGCACCCTGCTTGAAATGGAATTTCAAGGAATTGCTGTGAGTCAACCGCCAGCCCACCAGCCGTGAGTGAGTGAACAGCACAACAGGCTTGAGTGACTGAGCCACTGGCCCAAGAATCCATTCGGCCCACAATGTCCATACCAGCCCTCTGGAAACCAGTCCCTTCAGCCCACAACACCCATACAACCCTCCCGTGTGATGCTGGGACCCAATGGGTCCCACTTACTCTAGTAGTGTCATGTACAGCCTTTTCTAATGCTCAAGTTGTTAATTCCCTGTGACACTCTAATTAACATGCTTTCTCATTAAAATTACTCCCCGTTTCCCCCAGAGCAGTTTAACATTCTACCTTGTAGATACATTGAAGCCAACAGTGTTTGCTTTTCCCCCTCTATTTACAGGTAACTAACTACAAATAATCCATCATCATAAATATTGGATTTGTTTTGCGCTTTGCAAGAGATGGGTCAGTTTAATCTGAATTGGACTTAAAGTCACAATAATCAAACAATTCACTCAAATATTTGTTGGGAATAAATGGAAAAGTATGAAAAGCTTGCAAAAATTGGTGAAGGATCTTACGGAGTATTGTTCAAAAGCAGAAACAAGGATACAGGACAAGTTGTCGCCATCAAGATATTTGTGGAGTCAGAAGATGATCCCTTGATAAAGAAGATAGCTATGAGAGAAATCCGCATGTTAAAGGTATGGCTTCAAAGGATATTTACGTTTTTAGTTGTTATCGGTAAATAGTTTATTGCTGCATTCCTTCTACATTTTGTGCAAATTGCAAGTATTGGTTTTGTTGGGGAAACTAAACCGTGCTTCAATAAGCTAGGGTATATTCCCGATCTTCCAACCTACTTCATTGCAGAAAACACAAGAGTGCTGAAAAAGGGTCCGAACCAGAAATGTTGCCTATCCATTTTCTCAAGAAATGCTGCCTGGCCCATTGTTGCTCCAGCACTTATTGTCCTTTTGTGTATGAACTAGCATCTGCAGTTCTGTGGTTCTACATTATCACTTGGCAGATTTTGTTCCACCTCTTCTCCAGCTTTCTCCCCCTACCAGAATCAGTCTGAAGTCCATGGCCTTTGTAAACCAGCATCTGCAGTTCCGTGTTTCTACTTCATTGCAGATCTTAGATATTTTCCTCTGGAACTATAACACCACAATACCGCAAAACTATTTGCACTCTGGTATCTTTCTCTTTTCTCTACCTGTTGTACTTGTCTGTGGCTTGACTGCACTCATTATCTGATTTAATTGGATAGGGATCGGGTTAGTTAATTGGATAACACGCATTCAAAAGCTTTTCTGTAGGAAGGAACTGCAGATATTGGTTTAAACCAAAGATAGACACAAAAAGCTGGCGTAACTCAGTGGGACAGGCAGCATCTCTGGTGAGAAGGAATGGGTGGCATTTCGGGTCAAGGCCCTTCTTCAGACTAGGTTTTCAGACACAAGTTTTTCACTTTATCTCATTACACATGACAACACCATTATCAGTAATGACAGACATTATTATCTCCATTGCATTTTTGATGTGTGGCAGGGGAGGGGGGTAGGGAAGGGGGGTGTGGTGGGGAGGATGTGGGATGGGAGGGTGTGTGTGTGCGGGCAGGAGGGGGGGTGTAGGAGGAGGGAGGTGGTGGTGGGGGAGGGTTGTGTGGGAGGGGGGAGGGTGTGTGTAGGAGAGGGGATGTGGGGGGGGGGAGGGTGTGTGTTTGGGATGGGGGGGTGTGTGTGGGCGGGACAGGGTGTGTGTGGGCGGGGAGGGGTGTGTGTGAGGAAGAGGAAGTGTGGGTGTGCGGGCGGGGAGGGGGGTATGGGGGGGGGGGGTGTGGGCGGGGATGTCAATTTTTCATTGAGTTATGAGGTTTTGGAACTGATTTCATTAAAGAGCAGTGGAAACAGTGTTTGAAAATGTTTACGGCAGAGTGAACACTTTATATGCAAGGGGTGAGAGATTACTACAGGTAGATAAAAATGTACCATAACCTTATTAAATGGTTTGAAGGACCAAGTGTCTAACTCCCAATTCACATGTTTTTATGCAGAAGGAGCATCCTAGATCAATGAATATATGGATTAAATAAAAAATAAAGTAACTAGCATAAATTGAATGTATAGTGATGTAGAGGATGATAAAAGGAAATTTGAAGAGGTTATATAAAGAAAGGAAACATTCAAAGAAAAGCGAGAAACCTATCTGATTGTTTTTCTCTCGTGAAAAATCACCTGATTCGTTGTAGAGATTAGCGTTGATCTGTCATTGTTGCTAAATGTGAAATGCAGACTATAACTTAATTACTATTTTTTATTTGTATCTTTGTAACAGCAATTAAAACATGATAACTTAGTGAATCTTCTTGAAGTGTTCAGGAGAAAACGTAAATTGCATCTGGTGCTTGAGTACTATGATCACACTGTGTTAAATGAGCTGGAGAGGTATCCCAGAGGGTAAGAGCGTTTCAACTCACATGTCTGTTTGACTAAATATTTCACTCAGATGACAAAGATGTGCATAGAAAAATAAATTCAAGATGCAACTTATTAAATCCTCATACAGAATTAAAAAGAATCACATTTTTTCCATTCTTTCAAATTAAATCTGTTATAATATTTGTTAATTTATGCTTTTGTCCTCGAGATAATATAATGTGGTAAACTTCCCAGCTGTATGTTTCAAAACACTTATTACATTGGTGCCAAGAACTTAAGGTCATAAGGGATAGGAGTAGAATTAGGCCATTTAGCCCATCAAGTCTACTCCGCCATTCAATCATGGCTGATCTATCTCCCTCTTCGCCCCATTCTCGTGCCTTCTTCCCATAACCTCTGACACCTGTACCAATCAACTTGACCATAGGTTCATTCCTCTGTTGTTAAAGCAGACATTAATTTTTCAGAAGGCAAAGCATTGGGTATTCTGAATTTTGAAATTATTTTGAAGATATAATTGGTGTTCTTGAAGGTAATAAATATTTTTCTGGTTTAGGTTACCAGAAGCAATGGTTAAAAACATCATGTGGCAAATGCTTCAAGCTGTTAGCTTTTGCCACAAACACAATGTAAGTCATGATTATATCGACAGCATTATTCTCAGAGAATCCAGCTGTTTTTATGCACGGGGTCATATTATCTATCATCCTGACAGATTTATACTGTGAACATTACTAATTGTCTGTTTATTTTATAGATTTTAATGACACAATTTAAAAATAATTTTATTATCGAAAGATATCAGTGCAATAAATTTGACAAATTATTTACACTTTTTCAGTGTATTCATCGAGATGTCAAGCCAGCAAACATTCTGATTACTAAACAAGGGATTATCAAGCTGTGTGATTTTGGATTTACCAGGATGCTAAGTACGTTGAATTTCATTGGGAAAGTTTCAGATTAAAAATACATTGTAAACTGATACAATATTACATGGAGAAACATTTCCCTTTTCCCCTGATTGTCAATCTCTTATTATCTGGTGACGTGAAATTCCCTCCTAAACCTCATCTTTGCAAGACTTATACCTAATGCATAACTAGACCTTACTCTCCAGGTAGGACCTACTCCAGAGGTCATGTCCCATGTTTAAGTTTAGGATTTTTATTGTCACCTGTACCAAGGTACAGTGAAATACTTTACATGCTCACCAATCAGATAATATGTGAAGAGAGCTTCCCATTAGTTGATCTTAAGAGAAGTGATAACCAATCTCTAAGTGTAACTTCCTCAAAACAACCTTCAGAAGAGTTCCAAACATGGATTATTTTCCATTAAACATATTAGAGTCACATAGCTATATAGCACGGAAGCAGGCCTTTCAGCCCAACCTGCTCATTACAACTAAGATGCCCCATCAATGCTAGCCCCACCTGCCTGCGTTTGGCCCATGTCCATCTAAATCGTTCCTCTCCGTGTACCTGTCCAAAGGTCTTTTAAATGTTGTTATAATACCTGCCTCAACTCGTATGCAGCTCATTCCATACTCCCACCACCCACTGAGTGAAAAGGTTGCTCCTCTGGTTCATATTAAATCTTTCCCCTCTCACCATAAACCTATGTCATCTGGTTCTTGATTCCCCTACCCTGGGTAAAAGACTCTGCACATTCACCCTGTTTAATCCCCTCACGATTTTATACATCCCTACGAGATCACCCCTACAAGATCACCCCTCAACCTCTTGCACTCAAAGGAATAAGGTCCCAGCCTGCCAAACCTCTCCCTATAGCACAGGCTCATAAGTCCCGGCAACATCCTTGCAAATCTTTTCAACACTCCACACAGCTTAATGGCATCCTTCTTATAACAGGGTGACCAAAACTGAACACAGTACTCCAAATGTGGCCTCAGCAATGTCTTGAATATTTGCTATTGTGTAGATTTTTTTTGACCTTTTTCTGTGAAACTATATAAATGTTACCTTCTCCCACAGTAGATCGCTGGGATGATTACGCTGACCATGTAGCGACCCGGTGGTATCGAGCACCTGAACTACTTGTGGGAGAAAGCCAGTATGGGGCAGCAGTGGACATCTGGGCTCTTGGTGCTGTCTTTGCCGAGCTTGTGTCTGGGCAGGCATTGTGGCCCGGGAAATCAGACCTGGACCAAATCTACTTTATAATAAGGACCCTGGGTAAACTGGTGATTCATCTTCTAATTGTTAGCTTTATATTGGAACACAAAACATAGAACTGGACCGCATAGGAATGGGCCCTTTGGCCCACAATGTTTGTGCCGAACATGATGTCAAGTTAAACTGTTCTCATCTGTCTGTACATGATCCATATCCCTCCATTCCCTGACTTCCATGTGCTTATCTAAGAGCCTCTTAAACACAAAGATCCTATCTGCCTCCACCACCATCCCGGCAATGTTTTCAAGGCCCCAGCACTCTCTGTTTAATAACTTGCCCTGCATATCTTTATAAAACCTCCCCCTTCTCACCTTATAGTTATGTACTATAGTGTTGGACATCTCTTTACTGGGAAAATAGTTCTGACTGAAAGGCCTGTAAAAATGACATTGGTTTATATATAATGTTAATTGTGTCAGGTAAACCTGTTATGTTTCCAGGTAAACTGATCCCAAAACACGAGCAGGTATTCCAGAGCAATCAACGTTTCCTGGGTGTATGTATACCTGAGGCAGATCCTGAGGACTTGGTAAGTGGTGCAGTGTAGAAGACAATGGATCTAGAAATTAACTTGGTCTGGTCAGAGTCTTAACATTCAGTGGCACCTTATCTCAATGCTAATTTTAAAGTTGCCATGGTATTGTGATCTCCAACTGAGGCCCAGGTTACATAATTGAAGACATTGCTTTATTGCAAAGTGCCTTGGCCTATCAAAACATCCAGGGAAACCTTGCACAGCTACTGGTGGTTAGCCATACAGCTACAACACCAGGTCTACAGCTGTCAATGGAAACTGTGATTCATTCACATACACGCATGCACACGAGCATACACACACACGCACACACACACATGTACAGTACATACACTATTGCTGCAAGTACTCTCACGTGTGAGAGGCAGGAGAGGGGTGGGTGCAAGCTGTCCTGTTCACATATAGACACTTGAATGTTAAGTGGAAGGGAATGTACCATGACCTAACAAAACATGTGAGGCTCTGGCTAGTGTCCCATCTGAGTGTCTTTGACAAATTTGGCATTGGATTTTTGGGAATTGTAATGAGCCTATCTGAAGTATTATTTTCCAGATTATGAGGGGAATAGATAGAGTGAATGCAGAGTCTTTGAGCCAGCGCAAGGGAATCAACAACCAGGGGACATGTTTAAAGTGAGAGGGGAAAGATTTAATAGGAACCTGAGGGGCACCATTTTCACTCTGAGGCTGGTGGGTATATGAAATGTGCTGCTGGAGGTGGTAGTTTAAAACTGGGACTATCTTATATGGGTCATTTTGGTCGGCATTAACGAGTTGGGCCGTAGGGCCTGTTTCCGTGCTGCATGACTTTATGGCTTTATTTTCCTTAATTAACAAAAGAAAGTTTTTTAAATTATACTTTTCATATAAATATTAAGAAAATGATTTGAACATTTTTCCATATATTATAGAATATGTCAATTTCTGTAGGAACCTTTAGAAGAGAAGTTTCCAAACTTAAACCCTCAGGCCCTGCTTTTCATGAAGGTGAGAAGTATCTCCTCAAACTGTAGGATGCGTAATCTATGTTTATACTTAATTCCTTTCAGGTATTGGAGCCGAGTCACTGGATTCCACCCTCTGTGGGTGACCCCACAAGCCCACTGTGTAATGCTAATGGCCAGTGGGAATTCTTCAGAAATCAACAAGTTAGCCAAAAATGCATCAGAATAGCTTTAAGGCCGTTTATAACGGCGTGTGTTGAAAAGGACCATTTGTGGAGCCGACCCAATGTAATGCAGCAAGTAACCACTTGATCCATAACATCCAGGAAGGACATCAACCTTTAAAGGTGCCCACCCTCTGACAGCCAGCACACCTTGGCTGCCATGGCAGAGAAGGGGGCTGCAGATGAGAGGGAGGGAACCCTTACATTTGGTGACAACTATCTGCCCTTCTCATCAGTGTAATAGATGCCACGCGGGAGGTCCCATGTGCTGGGGGTTCACTGGACCTACTGGAGGAAGAGTCTGGCGGGAGATCGCTGCCCCCATCAGTGTCATTTCAGGATAAGTCCGGGTGAATTTCACACCACTCTAAACCGTTGTGGTGTGACATTCAGCCATTGGGACAGAGTCACCTCCGGGTGCTCCCATTTCTCCCACACCCCAAAGACGTACAAGTTTGTAAATTAATTGGTCCTCTGTAAATTGCCCCGAGTGTGCAGGGAGTGGATGTGAAAGTGGGATAACAGAACCAGTGTGAACAGGTGATTGATAGTCAGTGTGGACTCTGTTGGCTGAAGGGCCTACTGTATCTCTAAACTATAACCATTTCAAAACCAAATTAATTTATGGAAGCATGGCTGAGGGACAAGCAGGACTGGCAGCTCAGTATTCCAGGATGTAGATGTTTTGGACATGGCACGAGAGGTTCAAATGTAAGCAGAGTGGTAGATAAACAAACACAACTACAACAAGGTAGACCAATGTACTCCTGATTGTAATGTGAATGTGCACCAGAAGTCAAACGTCACACTGAAAAGCAATGCTTTATGCCATTAATGAATGAAAAGTCAGTGTGCTGCATGATGTATGGTTCTATCGTATCGACATCATTAGTTGACACTGGAAAACATTAGACAGAATCATACAGCAGGGAAAATAGGTCTTGCGGCCCAACTCGTCCATGCTGACCAAGATGCCCCATCTACGCTAGTCACATTGGCCCACATCCCTCTAAACCTTTCCTATCTATGTACCTGTCCAAGTGTCTTTTAAATATTATAGTACTTGCCTCAACTATCTCCTCTGACTCTACCCCCATGCTATGATGAATATGCATGTAAGTGCCTAGCTGGTGTCCAATTTCCTGGTGGGCACATTTCCACCCAAAATCATAAATGAAGCTACCTAATCTAGGTAAAATCATTGATGCCTGTAAGAAACTAACAATGTATTCAATTTCTTGGCATTGTTTCTACAAAATTGTTTTATGTGGTGATAAATATGAGGTTATCCACTTTGGCAGCAAGAACAAGGAGGCAGATTATTATCTCAGTGGTGTCAGATTAGGAAAAAGGGAAATACAACGAGACCTGGTAGCCTTTGTACACCAGTCCATGAAAGTAAACATGCAGGTACAGCAAGCACTGAAGAAAGCTTAGGGACTTCATAACGAGAGGGTTTGAGTATAGGAGTAAAGAGATCCTTCTGCAGTTATACAGGGCCCTGGTGAGACCACATCTGGAGTATTGTGTGCAGTTTTGGTCAAATTTGAGTTAGGACATCCTTGCTATTGAGGCAGTGCAGCGTAGGTTCATTAGGTTAATCCCTGGGATGGCGGGACTGTCATATTAGGAAAGACTGGGCTTGTATTCACTAGAATTTAGAAGGATGAGAGGGGATTTTATAGAAACATAAAATTATAAAAGGACTGGACAAGCTAGATGCAGGAAAAATGTTCCCAATGTTGGGGGACCAGGGGCCTCAATCTAAGAATAAAGGGGAGGACATTTAAAACTGAGATGAGAAACAACTTTTTCACCCAGAGAGTTGTGAATTTGTGGAATTCTCTGCCACAGAAGACAGTAGAGGCAAATTCACTGGATGAATTTAAAATAGTTAGATAGAGCTCTAAGGGCTAGAGGAATCAAAGGATATGGGGAGAAGGCAGGCACGGGTTATTGATTGTGGATGATTAGCCATGATCACAATGAATGGCAGTGCTGGCTCGATGGGCCAAATGGCCTCCTCCTACACCTATTTTCTATGTTTCTATGAAAATGACTCGAGTCCTTTTTTATTTAGAATTGTTTGGAAATTGATCCGGCGGTCAGATGTAACTGTGAAGAGTTGATTGAAAACCCCTATTTTGATATATATCGAGACGAAAATGAGAAATCCAAACAGTGGTTTGATGGCTGGAATCGAAAAAGGCAGCAGGTATACATTGCCCAGTTTATCAAATTAAGTATACGTTGACTACAAAAATAAATGAAAAGTGAAAAAAATGAATTAAATTTAAATAATCTGAAAGAAAATACTTAAAAATAAAATCAACTTTGGATCATGAGGTGAAATGTAATTTCATGGCCAGGATTGGATCACCTGTAATCTGAGTGGGTAGATCACGTAAACCAGCATCTGCAGATCCTGTGTCTACACCTTTTCAGTAATGGATTTGACCATCCCATGCTCTACTGTGTTCAATGTTTTCTCCCTTGTCTCAGTTTTAATTTCAATCTGAAACCCATATCCAGAGGCTTGCCACATCACATGGTTAAGGGAGCATGGAAACAGGGCCCATACAGGTTCAAGGAAGCTGGGAAATGTCACTCAATGAACCAAATGCTGACCATTGTGATTTCATTATTCAATGGTTCAATTGTGCTTTACTGTCACATGTGCAAATGCAAGATGTAATTATTTTCTTACAAACAGTCCAGTTAATTATTGCCATAGCTAAGCACATCCTGATTATCAAAGTGTACATAAATAGTCCACTGAGCCTGCATGCAAGATGCACCATGTTTTGGCACCATTTTCTAGGTCCAGGCCCATAGATCTGATGGGCGTTGTCCGATTCCGGCAAGGCCCAGGCTGCTGCAGGCCACTAGACATCGCCTTCTTTAGACGTCTGGATTGACCAGCGAACTGACATCCCTTTCCTAATGAAACAGGCAACACTTCAGAATATTTAAACAGCATGATCAATTCTGCTATAATGGAAA
Organism: Leucoraja erinaceus; assembly: GCF_028641065.1. NCBI lineage: Eukaryota > Metazoa > Chordata > Chondrichthyes > Rajiformes > Rajidae > Leucoraja > Leucoraja erinaceus. The sequence goes on along the minus strand of NC_073384.1, from coordinate 32,495,144 downwards.
AAGAACTGAGGGAAGTTCAGATGCTCACTGATGTAGATATTAAATTCCTCAAAAGTGCTGACCCACTCTGCAAGGCTCAACTTGCGAATGATGCAGCTGCGACATGTTCTGAAAGCAACTATCATCTGTGAATTGGGTTTTAAAGAGTAGCCTGGAGACACAAGGAACTGCAGATGCTGGTTTACAAAAAAGTAAACTCAGTAACTCAGCAGGTCAGGCAGCATCTCTGGAGAACATGGACAGCGGCCGTTTTGGGTTGGGACCATTTACTCCATCATTTTGTGTCTTCTTTAAAGAGTAGCCCATTGACAGTTTCTTAAAGTAAAGGTGTCATAGTTGTGGATTTAACATTAGCTATATGCAGCATCAAATTAGCTTGCTAAAAATGCCTAGAGTAATCCATCTAATTATAACCATCGCATTTTAACTATAATCTGTCACCAATCAAAAATAATTCTTTCATTCCTACACTTATCTGTAATTTAAACGGTATCTGATGAAGTTCAAACTCCAAATGAATAATCTGTAGCAAATTCTGATTAGTTGAAAACGCTCACTAACATGAGAATTTGCAAAGAGTGTAAGGGTCCCAATTATGAGTGATGCACATGAATAGATTATTTCTGTGTTATTGTGTAGGGTAATTTCACGGTTGACACTTGACCCTTACTGGTGCCACGCAACACCTTCTGGAGGACACGCTGTGTACTGTAGGAGTGTGTTGATTACTATGGCTGCCAATACAGCAGTTGTTGAATTGCCACAATATTAAAGTCTAATATTAAACATTTTGATCTGTGCAGAGTTAAGCTTGAGTCTGCTCTCTTTTGGCATAGGGTCTGTTATGTTTTAATTTAATAATGTAACAACGGTATTTAAAAAAAAAGATACCAAAGTAATTTGAGTGTGCTCACTTTAATTTTTAAAAAGTGCTTTCTTTGATTTTAGTGTGCTGTTTAAAAATATGGTATTATCTTTGAAGTATGCCTAAGTAAATTATACATGTATGTGTGCTTTTATTGAATTGGTAGATGAATGGTGCTTTCTTTGAAGTATAAACTATGTGCCAAAGGTACATCAAGTGCGTGCTGTTGGGGCAAATTGTACTTTCTTTCAAGTGTGAGTGAACAAAAATGACAAACTCAATTGATATAAAAATAAGTGTGCTTTCTAAGAAAAATGGGAGAAAAATGCTTTATTTCAAGTGTGCTTTTAATTGAATTGAATTTCTTTATTTGTCATTCAAAAACAAGTTTGAACGAAATTTCGTTGCCATGCAGTCATAACAGTAAGAAAGCAACAAAACACGCAATTAAACACAATTTAACACAAACATCCATCACAGTGAATCTCCTCCAGGAACCTCCTCACAGTGATGGAAGGTAAAAAGTCTTATCTCTTCCTTACTTTTTCTCCCGCGGTCAGACCTTTTCTCCCGCAGTCAAACTGCTGCATCAAAGCGATTGAGGCTCCCGATGTTGAAGCCCCCCGCCGGGCGATGGAAGATCCCGCGGCCGATTTTAAGCCACACCGGGCGATGAAAGGCCCCGCGAGCGTGCCGATTCAAGCCTTACGATTTGCTGGATCTCCCGAAAATCGGTCACCGATAGGGGCCTGCGAGCTCCCTATGTCACAGTCCACAGGGCCCGCACCGAAGCCTCCGAAGTCGGGTCGCAGCCGCAGCGCTACCACAGCCTCCAAAGTCAGCCAACTGCGCGATGGTAAGTCCACAGGCTCTGCGTCCAGAGCCCTCAAGGTCGATTCCACTTGCAGGATGCCAGCTCCTCGATGTTAGGCCACAGCGCGAATACGAATACGATGTTAGGCCACATACGACTCGTAAAAGGTTGCATCTCCGTTGAAGAACGAGTTGAAAACGTTCCCCCACCCTCCCCCACATAATACACAACTAAAAATAGATTATAATATACATCTAACTTTAACAATAAGACAGAAGAAAAAAAAGACAGACGGACTGCAGGCGAGTCAACATTGCCAAGGCAAAAGAGACAAAGGAGCCATGGCAAAATTGCATGATGAAACATTTTAAATAAACATGAATGGAATTTGAGTTTGTTATTATCTTAAAATTACAAAGTGTGCTTTTACTTCTGTGTTTGTGATGGTATTTTCCAGGTAAGAAAGTAAGTGTTGCGTATGTGACGAGTGTATGCCGGAGGCTTGCTTGTCCAGAACGCTTGAGAGACTCCGTGGGTCACACACTTTGACCTTTTGACCTATCATGAAATCACTCTATACGATACAATAGAACTTTATTCATCCCCGGAGGAAAATTGGTCTGGAATTTGTTTACGTGCAAGGTCTTATTTTAATTCAACCTCCTAGAATTCTTGCAATCTCTCCAAATCACCATGTGATGAAGTTGGAAATTATCCCCATGACTGCTGACCGGGATTCTGGGGAGTAATCTGGGCGAAAGGAATTTATTTTGTAACCAGAGGATGTCAGATCTAGGTGTGCCCTTTAAATTCGAAGAGAATATCCCCATGGGGCGGTTGTAAAGATCTAAGGTTGAGTTGGTTCAAACGCTCTACAGCCTGAACTTTAGTATTATTCCATGAATAATGAATTATGATTTTAACCACTCCCCTGACCTCTCCTATACTTTAAAGATTGGATGTAACCAAGGCATTAAAATCGAGGACGACAGCAGACATGATGTGCACTTCTGCGATATTTATTAGTTTGTTCTATTATTTTTTTAATCAGCTTCTGCCTCAGCTCCCTGGTAATAATGGTTCTCCTGCACCAGATCCCAGGAAGCAGGTTCGTCACCAGCAGTATGATCACCTGCCCACCATCTAACATACCCCATCACTTCAGAATGGACCTGAATTGAAGGAGAAATCGCAGTAAAATGTGGTCAAGATTTGTATATGACTGAAGTGTCTTTATGGATGTTACTTCGTGATGTGTTATATTCTGTAAATTTGATTCTTGTATTTTAAAACAAAGTTTTGTAGTTAGCTCTTGTTTGTGTTTCTTAAACTCAAAATTTGGTTATTTTAAACATGGCAATAAAAGAGTAAATTAAATGCCGCAACAGAAGTGGGATATGCTTTTGATCATCTATGGTTGACCACCAAAAATGTGCTTGACTCAATCGTATAACACCTGCAAATTCACTTTTGCTGCCAATTTTCATCTTGCTCTCAGATGCACATGGTTCATCCCAATTTTATATTTCAAGGCAGAAACAGAAAACGCTGGGAATACTCAACAGGTCTCGCAATACCCAAGCAAAGAGATGGGCATTCCGCAGCCTACCCTTCTGAGTATTTCCATCCTAAACAATTGTTTCTTAATTTACATTAATGGAAATGCTGGAGACTTAGGTGGCACAACAGTAGAGTTGTACCAAAGACCCAGGTTCAATCTCGATTATGGCTGCTGTCTGTATGGAGTGTGCATGTTCTTCCTGTGATCGTGTTGGTTTCCTCCCACATTCCAAAGATGTGCAGGTTTGTAGATTAATTAGCTTCTGTAAATTGTCCCTAGATTATAGATTAGATCTAGTGCATGGGTGATTAATATTTATGATGTCCAAAGACTTCAGCTTGGCTTCATCCAATGTCTTAATTTCATTGTCGCAGATTGGCCCTTATTAGCCTAAATTGCTAATTAACAGCATATTTCCCTCCAACCCCATCCAAAAAGCCAAGTACAAGAACAGCATACTTAGAGAAAGCAGTTTCTCTCGATCTTTATTCCAGGATTAAAACTGACATAAGGGAAAAGACATTAACTGGGATCAAATCTGGGATAGGTCCATTACTGTGATGGTGTATGTGTTAATTTGCGCATAGAATATGTATATGGACTGACTTGACATTCTCTCTCAACAACACTTCACCTTACATTGAAGTGTGTCATGCTTGCTACACAATTTAGATCACAAGGAGATATGGATTATGAGCAGCCTTACACAGAAAATAAAATGCATGGAGGCCTGTATGGTGGTGAAAACTAGGTACAGTGCATTCAGATAGTATTCAGACCCCTTCACTTTTTCCACATTTTGTAACGTTACAGCTTTATTCTAAAATTGATTAAATTCATTTTTTTAATTATCAATCATCAATACCCCATAATAAAAAAGCAAATACAGTTGTGTTAGAAATTTTTGCAAAGTAATTAAAAAGAAATAACTGAAATATTACATTTACATAAGTATTCAGACCCTTTTCTCAGTACTTTATTGAGGCACCTTTGTCAGCGATTACAGCCTCAAGTCTTCTTGGGTATGACAATACAAGCTTGGCACACCTGTATTTGGGCAATTTCTCTCATTCTTCTCTGCATATCCTCTCAAGCTGTCAGGTTGTATGGGGAGTGTCGATGCACAGCTATTTTCAGGTCCCTCCCGAGATGTTCAATCGGGTTCAAGTCCGAGCTCTGGCTGGGCCACTCAAGGACATTCACAGACTTGTCACAAAGCCACTCCTGCATTGTCTTGGCTGTGTGTTTAGTCGTTGTCCTGTTGGAAGGTGACCCTCTGCCCCAGTCTGAGGTCCAGAATGCTCTGGAGCAGGTTTTGTAAGAACTTTAAAGTTGCAATGTTGTATCTGAAAAATTGGAAAATCAGTAATTTTTCCTGAAAACATTTTTTCGTTACACCCGAATCATTCTGTATCAGCTAAATAATAGTTAAGCCCAGAAAGAACTGGCAGCTGTGCCGGAAGCTGCCAAGGCACTAGGTTTAAAATTCCCACTCTAAACACTGGCTCTTCAAGCACTTTTTTAAACCTATCCTTTGATTTTTGGCCATCTCTAATATGGCATCAAGTTAAATGCCATTCTAATATATGAAGTAGTTGGGGAATTTTGCCATAAAAGTGAGGGCATAAACAAGTTGTTGCTGTTTGTTTGGACTGGAACTACCTAACAAGCAGAAAATTAACTTGTTTAAATTGTTTTTAAATATTCACCAAATCAAGAACAATTCAATGATTCAAAGAACAATATTTTCCATAAATATCCAGTCAAGTCAAGTTCAAATTTATTTGTCACATGCAGCCATTTACCATGCAGAGTTACAATTAAAAAAGGACATAATACACAACAGAGACATCCGCCACAGCATTCTTCACTGTGGTGGAAGGCAGTACTGTTCAGACAATCCTCCTCCTCCCTTGTTCACCCATGGTCGGGGCCCTGACCCTCCATAGCCGCCGCTACGGATGGCCCGATGTTCAAGCCCTCTGATCGGGACAGGCCGAGCACATCCCACGGCCCCGAACTCGCAATCGGCCACCTCCTTACCAGAGACCGCGGCTTTCTGATGTTGTAGGCCGCACCAAACCAGTTGTACGGCCGCAAGGAGGGGGTGGGGGGGTGAAGAAGCGACAAGGAAAAAAGTTGCATCTCCGTCGAGGTAGGTGCCTGAAAACGGTTTCCCCCTATTCCCCCCACCACCCCCCACACAAGACATACAGAGAAACATACTAAAAAAAACCAAAAAAAGTAAAAACAATGAACCCGCTGCAGGCGAGGCAGCCGACTTGCAGCGCCACCACACACATCCCCCTCCCCAACACCCCCCCCCCCTCCCTAACACCACCCCCCCCCCCCCCACACACCCCTCATTCCCACATCCGCCCTCCCCACACACAGGTGAGTGGTGGAATATTGCATTGGGGAATGGGTTGCTTTGGGGGACCAGGCCCAACGGGTCCCACTTAGTCTAGTATATTACTAAAACTCTCATCTTCTTTGTTTGTCTGTCCGCTTGTATCTATATTTGCACAAAAACAGTATACGATAGCGCTACGATTTTTGCACCACCTCAATCACCATTGTCCTGTAATGTCCAAAATATTTTTACAAGTTATTCACATTTAAAACAAACAAAAAAACTTTAAAAAACCTGCCAGTCCCTCAGCAGTGTTCCACCCCACAATGACATCACAATGGGACATAAACACAGTTTTAAAATACGCAGTGGTGTTCCATCCCACAATGACATCACAATGGGATCTCATTTACATAAACACAGTTTTAAAATACACAGTAGCGTTCCACCCCACAATTACATCACAATGGGATCTCATTTACATAAACACAGTTTTAAAATACACAGTGGTGTTCCATCCCACAATGACATCACAATGGGATCTCATTTACATGTTAAAGAACGTTTGAAAAACCCCAAAACATTGCGGTTTTCATTGTGTGTGTGGGGGGGGGGGGGGGGGGGGGGTGAGATGTGGAGTGGGGGAGCAGGGCGATAGAGAGGAGGGGGGAAGAGGATGAGGAGGAACAGAGGAGGATAGGGTTAGGAAGAGGGATGGCGAGGCTCATTTGGGGGAGGATTGCCGTGAGTCGCGTCACCACGGGGATCTCTGGCGTCTCAACGGGAACCTGTCAGCCATGCCTGCGCAGTTGTGGGCTATGGGTGAGTGGTGGAATATTGCGTTGGGGGAACGGGGCCCAACGGGCCCCACTTCGTCTAGTGTACAATAGATAGAGGAAAGGAGAAGATACAGAGTGCAGAATATAGTTCTCAGCATTGTAGTGTGTCAGTTCCATAAACAAAGTCCAATGTCAACAATGGGATAGAGGTGAATCGGACAGTACCCTGGCTTATCGAAAGACCATTCAGAAGCCTGATAACGGAGGGGAAGAAGCTATTCCTGAGTTTGGTGGTGCGCGCTTTCAAGCTTTTGTACCTTCTGCCGGACGAGAGCAGGGAGAAGGAATGATTGGGGTGGGACAGGTCAGGGATCCCCTCTTCCATCAGAGATGAGGCCCTCACACGTGTCTCCTTGGTACCCCGCAGCTCCACTCTTCCTCCCCCTACCTCCAGTTACAACAGGGACAGAGTCCCCCAGTCCTTACCTTTCACCCATCAACCATTGCAAACAACGCATAATCCTCTGACTTTTTCGCCACCTCCAAGGGGATCCCACCACTAGTCACATTTCCACCCCTTTCCACCTTCCGCAGAGACCGTTCCCTCCGCAAATCCTTGGTTACCTCATCCCTTTGTCAAAGTTTGTTTCTTAAAAAGCTGATAGAATCAAAAACTGTTAAAGGTAAACCATGTTTAAGAAGGAACTGCAGATGCTGGAAAATCGAAGGTAGACAAAATTGCTGGAGAAACTCAGCAGGTGAGGCAGCATCTATGGAACAAACGAAATAGGCAACGTTTCGGGTCGAAACCCTTCTTTTGAAAACCTTCTTCAAGGTAAACCATGGCAATCTTTAATTGATTCGTCAGACAGGGGTGGCAAGATTACAATGAGCACAAGCGTTGCTCAGTGCTTCTCGGGCTCCACTCACAGAACAAAGGAAAATTATCACAATTATACATTTTACTTATCAGTAAAACACTCATACCTAATCTGAATATGGCACGACTGAAAGATTTTATAGCCTTTCAGAATATAGGAAAGCTGGGTCCAAATCAAGCTCATCCAATAACAAGCTATTACTTATCTCTGGAGCATCAACTATTTTTTTTCAATCTTGGCTTCTCTACGGCCTTGAAAAGAAGTACATGTTATTACGCAAGCTGCCATCTTAATGTCTTTATTGAAAAGACAACCTGTCCTCCATATTGTGCTCCATATAATTTACAAAGTCATTCAGACTTGGCACCGAGCCATTCTTTTGTTCTACTAGTCCATGCTTTTGTAGAAGAACGACTCCATTTTGGATTTGACTATTAGATTTGACTATTAGCTCTTTCATTCCTTCCTTTTTATCAAATGTGATAACATTCACAGTCCTCGGTAGGTACACACAATGATCGCAAGTACTGGAGCAATGATTAGCAGAATGATACAGCCATAATGTATCACAGTACCCCAAAGTCCATCAAACCAATGGTATGGCAACCAGTTCTCACTCTCTTCATTGACAACCATCTTGATGAAGCTTGTTTAGGGTCGATGGATCAGGTGCCACCTGTAGGCAATGTAATCCCTTCAGCCGATATTGAGGTTGTGCCATAAAGTTCGCACCTGTCCGAGGGTGTTGCCAGTCTCTTCGTAGATCTTTGCACAGGTGAGGTGCTCCCCCCCTCTCATCCTGTGGTGGGGTTCATCACATTGATCTAGACGCTAGTGTATCCGTGGGTTTGGACTGCTTCTCCTCCCAGTGGGTTTGGCTTTTACATCACCACGTAGAAGCGGCAGCTGAACTGGAAGCCAAAGACAAAGCCAGCGTAGATTGCAGTCTGTGTTGATGTAGAAGGTGCCACTGATGTTGATGGCATTAAACTCCTCAAATCCGACAGTAAGGCCAGGGTCGAAGTTGGCCGTCTGCAGTAACTCCCTGCCCTTGTTGCGCAGTACCCAGTTAGGAACGATCTGCATTCTCCCCTTTGGAACTTCCTCAGGTCAGTCCCACTGATGGCGCTGTTCTCGGGGCACATGTCATAGATATCTGGGATGTTGTTGTCAAAGTCGTCCTTGTAGTTGTCTCTTCTGCTGTCACCATCGGCATCGATCTGGTCAGGGTTGGGAACAAAACGTCAATTGTCCTTCTCATCAGAAACGCCATCATTGCCATCCTCATCAATGTCCTGATTGTCATCACACTGATTACCCACCAGGTCTGAGTCATTATCTTCCTGGATAGGGTTATTCATAATCTCTTTCAAGAGGTCCATCTGTTTCAAAATGTTCAGCTTCTCTCTCTCTCTAGACCCTTGGTCATACGATAGTGCTCAAAATGCTTCAAGATTGTTGATCAAATGTGGTTTGTCTTTCCGAAGTTGTGACCAAAGTCTTTCCACTTCCTCCTGATCTGTAAAGATGTTCTCTCTTCTCTATAGATCAGCTTTACATGGTGCTGCAGGTAGCGATCAATCAGAAACACCTTGTTACATCCTGGCAAGGTCTTTCACCCACCTCTTCATGCTGCTCTTTTATATGTTTCTTAAGTCCGTCAACTCCTCTGTAAACAGCACAGCAACCCTTATACTGACACCGATACATGGTGGGGAAAACTTCCCTTTCCAAATTTGACTTTGGTTTCTGGCCACGTTTTTGCCAAATTGTTTTTTCACATCCTTAATATTACACTTCTTTACTGGTAACTTACTCTTCTTCTTCCAATATGGTTGAAAAGACTCATCTGAAGAACCATTCTTAACTTTTGTTTCTCTGTCATCTTCACTTGATAAATACTTTTCAGCAAGATCACTGGACTCCAATTCATCCACAACATCATTTCTTATAGAACAAGTTGCTTCATTGCAGTTACTGTTTTTTTTCACATTTAGTGGTTCAGTTTCATCTTGTACCTTAACCTTTTCCCAAGAGTACTCTGTATATTCAGGATCTGAGCACAAGAACATATCCTTCTTCAATGAGGATTCCGAGTTGGCCACATCCACCGACTGTGAAGTGGCTCCACTGTATGTACAAGGCTGAGAGTCTGCTAACACTGGGACAGGTTGATGCTTCGCAACATTATCACCCTCACCATTTTCAGTCACTGTTCCATTCCGAGGTGAAAGGGTTATTGAACCATCCAGAACTTCCTCCATTGAGTCCTTATTTTTACTGGATGGGCACTGGCCCTCATTCAAAACAACGCTGCGACTTGAATGCATGTCCAGGATGTAACTGTGGCAACGTTGAATCCTGCCTCACCACAACACCAACTAGCTTCTTCCCCTCTGTTATCAGAGTTCTGAACATTCCTTCCAATTGCTAGGATTCTGCCTGATTCACCTCTACCCCATTGCAGACATTGGACTTTGTTTCTGGAACTGGTGTGCTATAATGCTTAGAACTATATTCTCCACACTAACCTTTCCTTTGCTCCACGTATTTTATGTGAGCCTGGCTTGATTGCATTTATTCATGTTAATCCTTTGTGTCTTGCTGACACTGAAAAAGGGTGCAAGATTCTTTGGACTCATCATTTACCTGTTGAATAACTATTAACTGGGTTCCTGCTTAATGAATGTTTCTATACTTAGCTGACGATTCCATTTCAATAGGGTTGTTTTTATCTGTATTTGAGTCAAGGGATATGAACATTCAAATTGTGAGCTTTCTCAAACCGCTTCTCACATTAGTTACAAGCAAGTTCAAGTTCAGCTTCTGCCTTGTGCTTAGTCATATGGTATTTAAAGGATGTCTCTTTGCCTGCACTGGAAACCACAAACTTCACACTGCAAAGGTTTTGCTCCAGTATGGCACATTTCTTGAACTGACAGTTGTTTCCGCTGTTTGAAAGTCTGTCCACATTCATCACAAATGTAGTTTCTTTTCACAAATCGAGTCGTTCTTTCTCCCAAGTTATCCATCAGCGTGTGAAACAAGCATTCTTCTTCCTTCTCCATCAATACCAACAGTCTGTCCGATCCATCGCAACTCAGCTCCTCACTTTGATCCCGGCTGGGATTTACCTCAATCCACTTTTGTAACTGAGTTGCACTCCAAAATCAAGGCTTTTTAACTCTACAACCTGATTGCTCTCCTTCAGCCGCTGTGTGATGGAAGCGAGATGGTCATTTTCAGACTGGGCATTGGCGAACACATTTCTCATCTGTTTCAGCTCGGTCTGTAGCTCCGGGATAAGCTGCCACCTTTTTCTGGTTACTTCATGAACCTGTGGTAATGGATCCATCTTGGTCAGTGTTATAAACGTAAAGGACAGTTGTCAGCCTTATTCAGGACGTCTTGGTGCAGGGGTGTTTCCCCAAGTCCAGCCCATCTGGGCCAACCTCAGGATAAAAAGTAGGGTCAATAGCACCATTGTCCTTTCTTGGTTCTCCTCCATTTATAGTCAATCGTATCAGATGTCCCCAACGGGAGTAATCTTCAATCTTCACGGCGGTTGGTGTCGTAGAAGCGCCTGGTACAGTTCCCTCCAGCACAGTCCCAATTTTGTCCGATCCCACTACCTTATTAGTACATAGTCTCCCAGTGTCTGTGTTCAACTGGCAGTGGCTTCTGCGTTTTCAACCCCTGTGAATGCAAGACTGACAAGGTTGTGCTTAATTGCTGCGTGTATGTAATTAATTCATTGCTGTGGGCCTGTAGGTCATAACTAACTTCCACACTCTTTAGTGTCCTATTCATTCCCTCCACTAATCCAGAATTCTATGGGTGGTGGGGGATGTGAGATCACTCTTTAACTACCTATAAGGCAGACCCTTGAAAAATAGATCATTATTTAAAAAAACAATTTAAAAATATTCCCAATTGTTCCAATCTATTTCCCCAAATTTATAATTTCAAATTAACAGATTTTGTTCTGAGATAAAGGCATTTCCAATCTCATCTACCACATCTACCTGAATGCCACGTGGCCATCGTGGAATTCAGGTCTCTATTTGAACTCAATTCAAAAGAAATAGGAAAAAAAATAAAGTTAAAGTTAAGTGAAAACAAAGAATAAATTAATTTTCATAGATTGCAAGCTCATTCAATGACATCCTATTTCATCTGGGACCATTTCATCAAAAAGGTCATATATATATGAATATATAAATATAGCCTGGGACTGGATGTCAAGTATAGGCTTGGGATAAATAAAACAGACATAGTGAAATCCTAAACACAGTAGGATAGAGCTGCCATTATCTTGGCAGCATAGCCTTGAAAAGAACAGTGAGCTCTCTAGTTAGATAAGAAACAGGATTTGGATGAGTGACAACTAGAAAGAACATGGAGATCCATCTAATCTTATAAGGGCCAGAACTTGGATGAGTGACAACTTATAAGAACATCCTAGAATATTTTGAGATGGCTTTTTGGGTTTGAACAAATACTACCCTTCGAACATTGAAAGAAAACTAGTACAAACGAACGGTAAAACATACATCAGATTTATCCGAGAGTAGTGGGCCAGGGCGGCACAGCCCCCTCATTTCCAAAAAGAAATCGTGCAAAACATTAGAGACATCTCTCTGTATTAACTTTACATTCCCCTCCCTTGTCTGACAAAAGTCGTTCTGTTTAAAAGAATCTTTGTTTCTGTGGGGATCAATTTGCAAAATGTGTGAACTAGGATTGGGAGGTTTAAGGCTTGCAGCGCCCTTTAAATTGTAAAAGTCGTCTTGTTGTAGTGACAATTTAAAATGAACAAAGGCAGTAGTTTAATGTAATGGTGGGTGGGCTAATGTTCAAAATAGGAGTGGTCTGAGCTGTGATTGGACAGTGATCCAGATTGTGACTGGCCACCTCCCCCTTCTTCTATAGACAGGGTCGCCATTGCCAGACATAGGGTCTCGAGAGGACTTACCGATACCGGCTTTGTTCTCCGAACTCTTATCAGCGCTTTCTTTCTCTACCTTAGCCCTTATCTCATATTCCTTAGCCCACTGGCATTCCATCTGAAGTACTTTCCATACTTTTAATAATACTGTCTTTATTCCACAATTCAATTCCTCTTTTATAAGCGTAATACATCCAACTTCTATCTTGCGTCTCCACCCACTTCTTTTCTGCCTCACTCACTCTCTCTCTCTCTCTCTCTCTCGCTCTCTCTCTCTCTCTCTCTGCCTTCAATATTCCTCCTACTGGTCAAGATACATTACTCAAATGTTCGGTCAATTTATAAATCAATATTCTATAATCCTTGTTGTTCTTATGAAACAAATAACACATATGTTGTACAGCCGTCTTTCTGTCACTCTTATCCAAATTATTTCCATATCCAATCACTGACTGCTTACTTAGAACACAACTTAGTACACAAATTGTAACAAACTTTTTCAGCCCAATCCTGTATTTGTAACAAACCTTTGCAGTCTGTTATGGTCAATACTGGCTACTCTCTCTGGTAGCAAATTCACAAGTCTTTTCAAACACTGTCTCTTCAAGACACATTGTCTTTTCAATATACATCTTTTCAAAACACCTTGTCTTTCCAATATACATTAGTGATAAAAACGTTGTAGTCTGTCGTGGCCAATCCTGTACCTATTTCCAATACACAAGCCAATCCTTTACGCAAGTGGTCTTACCTTCGCTGTCTGCTTCTAGATCGGCTTCTGGAACCAGATCAACCTCAGACTGAGGGACCTTAGTTTTTTACCGGGAGCTTCTTCTGGAGGTCGGACTCAAAGGGTCCGACTAAAGCTTAGTTTTCTCCCCATCAGATCCGGTCAACTGCACCCTCTTACTCAGTCATCTGTTGCTGGTCCCAGCGAGATCCCTCCCGACTACAGCCAAATGTCAAATTTTGTTTCTTAAAAAGCAGAAAGCAACAAAAACTGTTAAAGGTAAACCATGGCAATCTTTAATTGATTCGTCAGACGGGGGTGGCAAGATTACAATGAGCACAAACGTTGCTCAGTGCTTCTCGGGCCTCACTCATAGGAAAGTTAGCACAATTATACATTTTACTTATCAGTAAAACACTCCTACCAAGTCTGAATATGGCATGACTGAAAGATTTTATAGCCTTTCAGAATATAGGAAAGCTGGGCCCAAATCAAGCTCATCCAATTCTTTTTCAATCTTGGCTTTTTTATGGCCTTGAAAAAAGAACATGTCATTACTGCAGGCTGCCATCTTAATGTCTTTATTGAAAAGACAACCTGTCCTCCATATTGTGTTCCATATAATTTACAAAGTCATTCAGACTTGGCACCGAGCCATTCTTTTGTTCTACTAGTCCATGCTTTTGTAGAAGAACGACTCCATTTTAGATTTGACTATTAGCTCTTTCACAATCAGTACGGGAGCACCTCAAGGCTGTGTGCTCAGCCCCCTGCTGTACTCACTCTATACTCATGACTGCGTAGCCGGTAACAGTGCAAACTCCATCATCAAGTTCGCTTACGACACCACTGTTGTGGGACGTATCACTGATGGGGATGAGTCAGGGTATAGAAGAGAGATCGAGCAACTGTCCATATGGTGCAGCCACAATAACCTGGCCCTCAACACCAGCAAAACCAAGGAACTGATTGTGGACTTTGGAAGGAGTAGGATGGGGACCCACAGTCCCGTTTATATCAACGGGTCGATGGTTGATAGGGTCAAGACCTTCAAATTCCTGGGCGTGCACATCTCTGAAGATCTTTCCTGGTCCGAGAACACTAATGCAATTATCAAGAAAGCACATCAGCGCCTCTACTTCCTGAGAAGATTACGGAGAGTCGGTTTGTCAAGGAGGACTCTCTCTAATTTCTACAGGTGCACAGTAGAGAGCATGCTGACCGTTTGCATCGTGGCTTGGTTCGGCAACTTGAGCACCCTGGAGAGAAAAAGACTACAAAAAGTAGTAAACACTGCCCAGTCCATCATCGGCTCTGACCTCCCTTCCATTGAGGGGATTTATCGCAGTCGCTTCCTCAAAAAGACTGGCAGTATCATCAAAGACCCACACCATCCTGGCCACACACTCATCTCCCTGCTACCTTCAGGTAGAAGGTACAGGAGCCTGAAGACTGCAATGACCAGGTTCAGGAATAGCTACGTCCCCACAGCCATCAGGCTATTAAACCTGGCTCGGACAAAACTCTTATTATTAATAACCCATTATCTGTTATTTGCACCTTATCAATTTATTTATTCATGTGTGTATATATTTATATAATGGTATATGGATACACTAATCTGTTTTGTAGTAAATGCCTACTATGTTCTGTGTGCTGAAGTAAAGCAAGACTTTAATTGTCCTATCAGGCACACATGACAATAAACTCACTTGAACTTGAACTTGAATCTTCCCACCATACCACCCCCTCCCCAGGTGCCATCCCCCGCAACTTTAGGAGAAACGACACCTGTCCCTATACCTCCTCCCTCGACTATGTCCAGGGACCCCGACAGTCCTTTCAGGCTAGGTAGAGGTTCACTTGCACCTCCTCCAACCGCTACTGTATGCGTGGACTCTTATACATCGGCGAGACCAAACGCAGACTGCGCAATCGTTTCACTGAACACCTTTGCTCAGTCCACCTGGACCTACCTGATCTCACAGTTGCCAAACACTTTAATTGCCCTTCCCATTCCCACACTGACCTTTCTGTCCTAGGCCTCCTCCATTGTCAGAGTGAGGCTAAATGCAAATTGGAGGAACAGCATCCCGTATTTCTTTATTATTTTTTTTGATTTTTTTAAAATTTTATTTATTAGAAGTAAGTACAATACAGTGGTACCTTTTTACAGGTTCCCAAAATTATGTTAACATAATACATTCTCTGTACAACTTCCTTTTTTTTTAAAGAGAGAAATAAGAAAGAAAGAGGTAGTAAAGAATAGAGGAAAGTCTAGTGTGTGTGAATAAAAAGAGGGAAAAAGAGATGGTGAAGAAAAGAAATAAGCAAGAAAGGAAAACAGGAGGGAGATTATCCAATCGCCACAAGGATCCCATATTTCGCTTGGACAGTTTACAGCCCAGTGGTATGAATATTGCTTTCTCTAACTTCAAGTAACCCCTGCATTTCCTCTCTTCATCTTTCCCCAACCTAAGTCGCACATGCTTCTTGTTCTAATTTAGCAAACAGTTAACAATGGCAAGTTTCCTTTATCATTGTTACTTTTTTGCATATCTTTCATTCACTTGTTCTATATCTCTCTACATCACCGTCTATATCTCTCATTTCCCTTTCCCCCAACTCTCAGTCTGAAGAAGGGTCTTGACCCGAAACGTCACCCATTCCTTCTCTCCTGAGATGCTGCAGCACTTTGTGTCTATCTTCGGTTTAAACCAGCACCTGCAGTCCCTTCCTAAACACTTCTTTGATTCTGTTGCCTGTTTTAACGAGGCAGCGTGAAGTGTAGATGGAGTCAATTGTGGGATGTATGGTCTGTGTGATGGACTGGGCCACATCCACAACTCTCTCCAATTTCTTGTGGTCCTAGGCAGCGCTGTTCCCAAACCAAGCTGTGATGAATGGGTGGAGATGGATAGTATGGGTGGAGAGCTCAAAAGCAATGCTGGGATAGAGTGGGTGCTGCATAAAGATGGCAGAGTTGGAAGTTTGATTGGCAAAGTGTAGCAAGCGGGAGTAAGCATGTAGTTAAACATATCTGTCCAAACGTCTTTTAAAAATCAAAATTTTAAAATCTGCCATGCTACAGAATTTGAGTAGTGAGTTGAGGACTTTTAGTCGGCGAAAATGTAAATGTCTATAATTGCTCTCTGGGATACAATTTTTTATTTCCTTCTTTCGCGTAATGCTTTGCTTGTCCGGGGTTATCTTTAGCCTATATATCTTAAAAGAAGAACAAATGACTGTACAACTTTCAAAGAAGGTAGTCGCACTCAATTGGATCTAAAATTATAGTAATGGCAGCTTATTCTTTGATTGTTACAAATGTACTCGACTTTTTTTTTCTTCTCTTTTTTACCATTGTGGGCTCTCACATGCAGCCTTCGCATTGTTTTGGATGGCGGACCCTGTATGTATTTTTTAAACATATATTTTGAAATATGGCTAATGGTGATATTGATGGAGGCTATCCTGTGAGGTTTATATCTTGGAATGTAATGGTCCTGCTAAAAGAGCTACATTTTTTTCTCATCTAAAACAACTAAAACAGATATACTACTTTTACAAGAAACTCACTTAAGACTGCAAGATCATAATAGACTGTGCAAAACGTGGGTTAGTCAGATCTTTCACTCCAGATTTAATAGCAGATCCAGAGGTGTGGCAATATTAATCAACAAAAGAGTACAGTTTACACCGTCCGGTGTAGTCAGTGACCCTAATTAGATTAGATTAGATTAGATTAGAATCTTTATTTGCCACGCAACCAGGGTTGGTGGTATTTGGGTTTGGTACATGATGGTTCACTGCTAATGGCTGGTTTATTATAGTTTCCAGGTGATTTTTTCAAAAACCTGTCATTTTAGTGAATGTTAATGCCCCTAATTGGGATGATGTTCACTTTGCAAATAAGGTTTTGTCATTAATACCCGATCTGAACATGCACCAGCTATTTTTTTCGAGAGACCTGAACTGTGCTATTGATCCACTGCTTGATAGGTCTAGTTCTAAGGGGACACCTTCTGGTCTGGCAATGAGCTTCTCACTGTTTATGCAGCAAAATGGTGATGTGGACCCCTGGAGATTCCTGAACCCAACGGCTAGACAATTCTCTTTTTTTTCTTATGTTCACCGTTCTTTTTCCAGAATAGACTATTTTTATATAGACAGCACCTTCATTCCTATGGTTATGAAAATTGAATATACTGCTATAGTAATATCAGATCATTCGTCTGGGATACTGGACCTAGGCTTTCCTTTAAACATTTGAGAACGACCTCTCCGGAAACTCAACCCCCTTTTGCTTTCCAATGAAAAATTTTGCAGTTTTGTATCGGTTAACATAGACACATTCCTCGAGATTAATAAAACCGAGTCCGTATCCTGCTCTCTGCTTTGGGAAACTTTAAAAGCCTACTTGAGAGGTCAAATCATATCTTATACTTCATACGCCAATAAAGAACGCAAGAAGGAAATGCAAACCCTGTTACAATCCATCTTCGCTCTGGATAGGCAATATTCTGAAGCACCCACCACCCAATTATATAAAAGCCGTGCTGATTTACAAACTAAATTCAATCTTCTATCTACTAATCAAACAGAACAACTAATTCTCAGGACTCATGGTCTTTATTACGAATAAGGTGATAAGGCGAGCCGGCTTATGGCTCACCGAAGCGTCAATCCGCGTCACGACTCATTCCTCAGATAAGAGACATACACCAAGACATAACAAGCAATCCAAAATAAATAAACAATACTTTCACAGCCTTTTATTCGTCTCTTTACACCTCAGAATTCCCCTTGGATACAATGAATATGGAAAATTTCTTAGACGATT
This sequence comes from Leucoraja erinaceus, assembly GCF_028641065.1. Classification (NCBI taxonomy): domain Eukaryota; kingdom Metazoa; phylum Chordata; class Chondrichthyes; order Rajiformes; family Rajidae; genus Leucoraja; species Leucoraja erinaceus. Next base: position 32,477,370 of record NC_073384.1, on the reverse strand, counting down.
TGGAAATACCCACTCTGGAAGAGGCAGAAGATCTAGACCAGGCCCTTGGGCAGGAAGAGATTAATAATGCCATTATGGCGATGCAGAGTGGTAAGACCCCGGGCCCTGACGGCTACCCATTAGAATATTATAAGAAATTTAAGGATAAGCTCACACCTGTTCTTTTAGAAATGTTTCAAGAATCTTTGGAAAATGGTTCATTACCCCACACCCTTTCACAGGCATCTATTTCACTTCTTCTTAAAAAAGTCAAGGATCCGACTCAATGTGGATCATACCGCCCCATCTCACTTTTGAATGTAGATGTAGAAATTTGGCGAAGGCGCTGGCTTGCCGTTTAGAATGCCAACTTCCCAAAATAATCTCAGAAGATCAAACAGGTTTCATTAAAAATCGTCATTCCTTTTCTAATATCTGCCGACTGACCAGTGTGGTCTATTCTCCCAGTGCTTCTCCGCGCCCAGAGGTTGTTATTTCTTTGGACGCGGAGAAGGCATTCGATCGAGTGGAGTGGCCATACTTGTTCAGAATCTTGGAGAGATTTGGATTCGGCAAAAAATTTGTACCCTGGGTTAAGCTATTATATCATTCACCCGTTGCATGTATACAGACAAATTATTTGCGATCTGATTATTTTCCATTAACACGTGGCACTCGTCAAGGCTGCCCTTTGTCTCCGCTTCTTTTTGCGATTGCAATTGAGCCTCTTTCTATTGCACTTAGGTCAACCACATTATTCCAGGGCATTAGGAGAGAAAACAGGGAACATCGTGTGTCTCTATACGCCGACGACCTCCTTCTTTATGTGAGCGACCCTACAGCCAGTGGCCCTGCAATTGTGTCCTTGTTAGATCAGTATGGAATTTTCTCTGGTTATAAACTAAACCTCCAAAAAAACGAATGCTTTCCCATCAACCTAGCCCTACAGATCCGACAGGAATCCCCGCCCTTTCCCATATCTCAAGAAGGTTTTGTATATCTAGGAATACACATTACCCGCTCTTTCACATCTCTGTTTGAAGCTAACTATACGCCTAAAGTTAGCCAAATGAAGGCTGACTTTGAGAGATGGCGTAGTCTACCTTTCACTATGGCTGGGAGAGTGCAGTCGGTGAAGATGACTGTACTTCCCAGATTTCTTTACTTGTTCCAATGTTTGCCAGTCTTCCTATCCAAGTCATTTTTTAACTCAGTTAACCAATCTATAACCTACTTTATATGGGGTAACAACGTTCCAAGGGTCAATAAGTGCACTCCCCAAAGAGGTCGTGAAGTAGGTGGACTGGGCCTTCCTAGCTTTATTCATTATTACTGGACATCCAATATCCAAAAGATATTATTCTGGCTCCACCGACCAGATACAGACTGATGTCTGCTTGAGTCACAGTCTTGTTATTCCTCATCTCTCCCAGCTTTAGTATATTCCTCCCTGCCATTGAAACCCTCTCAGTTTACATCCAACCCTGTCGTACTATCCACCATCAAAAATCTTAATCAATTTTGTTGCCATTATAAGTTTACATCAGCTTCAGTTTTGGGTCCCATTCACAGTAACCATTTATTCCCCCTCTCCACACTTGACTTAACCTTTAGACAGTGTGGTTTGAATGGTCTTATGTGCATTAAGGATTTATACACTAACAACATATTTGATAGTTTTGATAACCTACACAGAAAACACGGCCTCCCACATAGTCATTTCTTTAAATATCTTCAGGACCACCCCTTTGCCATGAACAAAATTCCCTCTTTTCCTGATCTCCCGCCTGTCACAGTGTTGGATAAACTCACTCTCACCTTTGCAAATAAAGGACTGATCTCTGTAGTATATTCTCAACTGATGTCTTTAGGAGATCCAAACCTGAACAAAGTTAAAACTAGGTGGGAGGATGACCTTGGTATGGATCTGTCTGAGGAATGCTGGACAGAAGCACTGAAAAGAGTCCATTCCTCGTCATCATGTGCTAGATTGGGGCTCATACAATTCAAAGTTTTACACGGTTCATTTAAGCAAAGCCAGGCTTGCTGACATATATCCGGGGACAGACGCTGGCTGTGATAGGTGCTCCTTCTCTCCAGCCAATCTATCTCACGCATTCTGGTCCTGCCCCAATCTTGGTGGCTACTGGGCAGTGGTTTTTAAAACCATCAGTGAAGTCCTTGGAATGACAGTGAGACCTTGCCCGCTTGTAGCTGTATTTGGTGTAGCAGATAAAACCTTGGGTTTAAATACAAATCAGTCTGATATCATTACATTTACATCACTTTTGGCCTGTAGGAGAATCTTGCTGGTCTGGAAATCTACCACTCCTCCATCTGCTGCTGCTTGGCTGGAAGACGTGATGTTTTTTTTAAGGCTATAAAAGATTATATTCACATTGTGTGAAAAAGTTTTATCTGAAATGGGACCTTTTTTTATTATATTTTGAGGGTCTAAAGGAACTACTTATTGACTGAGGGCATTTGACAGTAGGTGGGGAGACGCCTTTATTCTGTTTTGTTACTTTATTATTGTTAAAATGTGCATTTGTATTTGTGAATATTTTTTATATTGTGAACACATTAGCTGCCAAGGGGTGTTTAGGGAGGGTTATTTTGTTATTATATATTAAAAAAACTTAATGGAGGGAAATGTAATGCAATACGTCAGATGTACTGTATTATTTTTTCCTCCAATTAAAAAAAAAATAAAAATTCATAATTGTATCTACTATAGCTTCCTCTGGCAGCTCATTCCAGCCACGGACTACCCTCTGAGCGAGGTTGTCCATAAGGTCCTTCTTAAATCTCTCCCCTCTCACAGCGAAAGATAAGGAGTGCAGAATATAGTTTTTCAGCATTGTGGCATAACGGCTCCAGAGAAAAGGGGAAGAAGTTTTTTCTGATGAAGCCAATATTTAATGCCCTTCTGTAGTTGCCTTTGAGAAGGTGGCTGTGAACATCGCAAGTTCTTCTGTTAAACATGAATATATGCTGCTGCACAAGTATGCTAATTCATTGTGTGCAGGAAATGATAAGTGAATGTTATGGTGTTGCAGCCATTCTGTCCAATTCAGTTTATTCCAAAACAAATTGTCAGCACAATGATTGAATTAGCTCACAATCTAACAAGGCAATTTAAAAACTAACCTTTCAATAATCTGCTTTATAATTCCTAATATGCATTGTGTACATGTACGGTGGTGAAAAATACTATACTCTGTGAACAAAGTTTTTCTCCAGCAATATGTAGAGGGCCCCACACATGGGAGGGAAACACTTACCGGTAATCTAGTCCTAGGAAATTGGGAAGGACAAGTGAATGAAGTGAAGTAAGTGTTCGTGGAGGAGGCTTTTTGGACCAGTGACCACTGTTCGATTAGGTTTACGGTAGTTAAAGTCAAGTACCATACATAGATACAATCAAATCAAACTCAAATGCAATAGGTAGAGCAACGGGGAAGATACAGAATGCAGAATATAGTTCATAGCATTGTAGTTCCATGGACAAACTCCAATGGGATAGAGGTAAATCAGACAGTGCCATGCAGTTCTGTTTTCACTATTATTTATCTTGAAATTAATGTACAGTACATCGGGGATGTTACCACGGTTACTGAGGTACGGCAAATATTTAATAACTAACGTGTTTCTGGAAATTCCAGATTAAGGCGTGATATCTTTGGGGTTTCAAACTTTTAACAGGAACAGACCTTTCAGCCCACAATGTCCATGCCAAACATGATGCCAAGTTAAACTAATCTCTGCCTGCACGAGATCCATATCTCAACATTCCCATCATATCTGTGTGCCTGTCTAAACTGGTCTCTTCTGCCTGCATGTAATTTGAAGGTTTAGTTTTCCAAAATTAACAACATTTAGGAATATATAATGCTGCCTGCTCAGAGGCAGATCCTCAAGATCGACAAGGACTTATTTAGAAGGATTTAAAGGTATAGGGGTCAAACGCATTCAGATTGATACCTAGGTTCCATACCAAGAAATCTGAGATTTCCTCATTCATTTGCGAATGGGGTTTCCCTTCTTCCATCATCGATGAGGCCCTCACAAAGGTGTCCTTGGTATCTCCGTTCTTGCTCCACCTCCAAGTCACAACAGGGACAGAGTCTCTCTAGTCCTCACCTTTCACCCCCATCAGATTCAGGTTCAATCTTTATTGTCATTATGCAGTGTACAGTACAGAGACAACGAAATGCAGTTAGCATCTCACATAGAAGAGCGAACATAGAATAATGAGCAGTAAAATATATATATGTACATACAGTAGTAGTAATGCAATTTTTCTGGGGGAAGGAGGTCCGAGGGGGGGGTGACTGGCAATCACCAAGGTGCAGAGTTAAGTAATGTAACAGCCGCAGGGAAGAAGCTGTTCCTGAACCTGCTGGTCCGGCAACGGAGAGACCTGTAGCGCCTCCCGGATGGGAGGAGGGTAAACAGTCTGTGGCTGGGGTGAGAGCAATCCTTGACGATGCTGCGCGCCCTTTGCAGACATCGCTTGCTTTGGCCAGACTCAATGGAGGGGAGTGAGGAACTGGTGATGCGTTGGGCAGTTTTCACCACCCTCTGCAGTGCTTTCCGGTCGGAGACAGAGTAGTTGCCATACCATACTGTGATACAGTTGGTAAGGATGCTCTCGATGGTGCAGCGGTAGAAGTTCACCAGAATCTAGGAGACAGATGGACCTTCTTTAGTCTCCTCAGGAAGAAGAGACGCTGGTGAGCCTTTTTGACCAGTGTTGAGGTATTGTGGGTCCAAGAGAGGTCATTGGAGATGTTGACCCCCAGAAACCTGAAGCTGGAAATACGTTCCACCTCCGTCCCATTAATATGGATGGGGGTGTGCGTGCCTCCCCTAGACCTTCTGAAGTCCACAATGAGCTCCTTGGTCTTCTTGGAGTTAAGGGCCAGGTTGTTGTCAGCACACCATGCTGTTAGGAGCTGGACCTCCTCCCTATAGGCTGACTCATCGTTGTCACTGATGAGGCCAATCACTGTTGTATCATCTGCATACTTGATGATGGTGTTAGTACCATATACAGGTGTACCATATACAGCACACAGCCCTGTGGAACGTTCAGGGTGACGGTTGATGAGGTGTGGTTGTCTGACCTAACAGACTGTGGTCCGTTAGTTAGAAAGTCCAGTATCCAGTTGCAGAGGGAGGGGTCAGATGCCTAGGTCGCTGAGTTTGGTGATCAGTTTTGAGGGGATAATGGTGTTAAATGCTGAGCTATAATCGATGAACAGCATTCTCACGTAGGTGTCTCTGTTGTCGAGGTGGGAGAGGGCGGAGTGAAGTGCCGTTGAGATGGCATCCTCCATACTCCTGTTCTTGCGGTAGGCGAACTGATAGGGGTCCAGTGTGGGAGGTAGGCAGCCTTTGATGTGTGCCAGGACCAGCCTCTCGAAGCACTTGGTGATGATGGGAGTAAGTGCAACTGGGCGGAAGTCGTTGAGGCTTGCCGCAGTGGAGTGTTTTGGTACCGGCACGATGGAGGTGGTTTTAAGGCATGTGGGGACAACTGCTTGGGCAAGTGACAGGTTGAAGATGTCAGTCCAGATGTCTGTCAGCTGCGCAGCACAGGCCCTGAGGACACGCCCGGGGATGCCGTCAGGGCCAGCAGCCTTACGTGCATTAGTCCTACTCAGTGCCACATACACGTCGTGGGGGGTGAGTGTGAGGGGCTGGTGATCAGCAGGGAGCACTGCCTTGATGGCCATCTCTTGATTGTCCCTGTCAAAACGGCCATAAAAGTGGTTAAGCTCCTCAAGGAAGGAGGCGTCGCTGGATGTGGGGGTGGTGTTGGTGGATCTGTAGTCCGTGATGGCCTGGATGCCTTGCCACATGCGTCGGGGGTCGGAGTTGTTATTGAAGTGTTCCTCAATCCTTAGTTTGTAGCAATGCTTGGCCTTCTTGATGCCCCTCTTCAGGTTAGCCCTGGATGAACTGTAGGTTCGGGCTTCGCCTGACCTGAAAGCGGTGTCCGGTGCTTTAAGCAGTAGCCTGACCTCGCTGTTCATCCATGGCTTCTGATTCGGGAATGTGGTAATCCGTTTGAGGGAGGTGACACTGTTGATGGTGGAGTTGATAAAGTTCAAAACAGAGGATGTATAAGAGTCAATGTCCGTGTGGGAGTCAAGGATGGCCTGAGCTGCAAACGCATTCCAGTCAGTGTTTCCAAAACACTGCTGAAGTGTGGAGTCCGCCTCCTCTGACCAAACTTTAACTGTCCTCACTGTGGGTTTAACACGTCTGATGAGTGGGGAGTACTTTGGTAGCAGGAACAATGAGAGGTGATCAGACTGTCCAAGGTGGGGGAGGGGGACGGCTTTGTAAGCTTCAGCCATATTTGTGTAAACTTTGTCCAGTATCTTGTCTTCTCTAGTGGTGAAGGAGACATATTGGTGGAATTTGGGGAGTACAGCCTTCAGGTTGGAGTGATTGAAGTCACCCGCAACAATGAAGGCTGCCTCGGGGTTGTGAGTCGGTTGTTTGCTACTGGCAGTATGCAGTTCTTTCATTGCAAGCTTAGCATTAGCATCAGGAGGAATATAGGCTGCAGTCACAACAGTGGAGGTAAACTCTCTGGGCAGATAGAACGGTCTGCATTTAACCATGAGGAACTCAGCCATCACATACAGCACATAATCCTCTAACATTTTCATCACTTCCAATGGGATCCCACCATTAGCCACATCTTCCCATCTCCGCCCCTTTCCACTGAAACCGTTCCTGCCACAACTCTCTGGTTAGCTCATCGTTCCCACCCAAATCACCCCCTCCCCAGGTACTTTCCACCTGCAACCACAGGAGATACAACACCAGTCCCTAAATCTTTCCCCCGACTGGCCAAGGACCACGACAGTCCTTTCAGGTGAGGCAGAGGTTCACTTGCACATCCTCCAACCTCATCTACTGTATCCACTGTTCCACCGAGGGATGGTGGTGTCGGCGGTAAGCGCAGGTCCAAAGGTCGGACAGCTGGCTGGGGTTCACCATGTCGGGATGGGTGAGGCGGGGCCAGACACGGTGCTCCGACCCGATGGTCCCCTCGACCCTAGTAGCAGTCAAATATGGGACAAGGGCAGTCCCGCATGGAGCAAACCAATTCAGCCCAATATACGGGATGTCCCGGCTAATACAGGACAGTTGACAACCCTACTTACAACCAAGCAGTATGAAATTGACCTCTAAATTCAAGTAACCCTTGCTTTTCCCCTCTCCATCCCTCCCACATCCTAGTTCTCCGACTAGTTTTTCTGTCCTCCCAATTACATTTTATTGATGGTATGCCTCGTTGTCACCTTCCCCATAGCTAACAAAGATCTATTCTACATTTTCCTTGACCTTTGTCCCATTTGATCTCTCGTTTTCACACCTTACCCTTTCATATCGCCATGTCTCCCTCCCCCCTGACTCTCAGTCTGAAGAAGGTCCCGGATCCAAAACGTCACCCATTCCTTTTGTCCAGAGAAGCTGCCTGCCCGCTGAGTTACCCCAGCGTTTTGTATCTATCTACGGTGTAAACCAGCATCTGCATTCCCTTCCTGCACATTCTCTGTATTTTGTTTCAGAACTGCAGCGTCTGCAGCTTTTCACTCCAACATTCGGCAGGAGGCAGACAAAAATGCTGGAGAAACTCAGCGGCTGAGTAAGCATCTATGGAGCGAAGGAAATAGGTAACGTTTTGGGTCGGAACCCTTCTTCAGACTGATGTGAGGGTGGGGGGGGAGACAAGAGAGACATCTATTTGTCACATGTATCAATTGGTCCAGTGAAATGTGTGGTCACCATACAGCCATGCGAATAAAAAAAGAGCACAGAACACGATAGTCTTTAACATAGACATCCCCACACAGCAGAATCAAAGTTTCCCACTGTGAGGGAAGGCACCAAAGTTCAGTCATCCTCCTCTGTAGTCCTCTGTTGTTCACCCGTGGTCGGGGGGCCCCCGAACCCCTCGCTGTCGCCGCTACGGGCAGCCCGATGTTCAGGCCTGCTCACCGGATGATGGGACTCTGACGTCAGAACGGGAGAACATTCTCAGCGGCTTGGACTTCCGAATCGGCCACTTCCTACCGGAGACCGCAGCTCCCGAAGTCCACAGGCCGAGCTGGATGGAGATTCACGCTGGTGGCCCTCGGCAAAGGGATCCCAGGACTCCGCGATGTTGAAACCAGCGCCGCCCGCGCTGGAAGCTCTGCAAACCACAGCTCCGTGATGTTGAAACAGCAGGCCCAACAGTCCGGAGCTTCAAACGGTGATCAAGGTAAGGCATCGCCCGCTCCGCGGTGAATCCAGAGCTGCACTGCTGCTGAAGCTTTGGTCCGGTCCCCGGCAGGAGAGGCCGCGCCAATCCAGTTGGTAGGCCGCGAGGGGGAGGGGGGGGCGAAGATGCGACTCGGAAAATAGTCACACCCTCGCCAGGGAGTAACTGAGAAACGTTTTCCCCCTTTCCCTACCCCCCTCCCCCACATAGAAATACTAAAAAAAATCCTCCAAAACGTATTTTAAACAAACTAAAAATTTAAAAAATAGGAAAACAGACAGACTGTAGGCAGAGGCCATCAATGCGGTACCCCTGGGGAAGAAGAAAGGAAGAGGTGGAGCCAGTGGGCTGAGGGAGAGCTGAGAAGGGGAGGAGAAAGTAGGGACTATCTGAAATTAGAGAAGCCAATGTTCATGCCGCTGGGGTGCAAACTGCCCAAGCAAAATATGAGGTGCTGCTCCTCCAATTTACGGTGGTCCTCACTCTGGCCATGGAGGAGGCCCAGGACAGAAACGTTGGATTCGGAATGGGTGGGGAAGTTGAAGTGCTGAGCCACTGGGAGATCTGGTCACCGGGAGATTTGGCAACCGGCCCGACCGATCTTCCGTCCCCTTCACCATCAAGCCTGACTTCTTGAAGGTGCTGGGGATCTGGTTTGGGGGGGCTGAGGCGTGTGACAATAATTGGCTGGAGCGGATAGCCTAGGTGGGGAAGAAGCAGGAGCTGTGGAAGCAACGCTCCCTCTCCATAACGGGGAAAAATTTGGTCATCAGGTGTGAGGTGCTCTCAGGGCTGCTGTACTTGACGCATGTGTGGCCTGTCCCTCCCTCCTATGCCACAGGTATCAACTGGACCGTCTTCCCGTTCATCTGGGGGTCGAGGATAGACCGGGTTTGACGGGCCTCAATGGACAAGTCGGCAGACAAAGGGGGTAAAAGCGTGCCGAACATCGCACTCACCCTGATGGCCGCCTTTGTGTGTGGCTGCATGAGACGGAGCGTAGAGCCAAGGCACGTGGGCACCAAGTGTCACTACCTGCTGAGGTTGTACCTGTCCCCAGTGTTGCGAAGGATGGGCCTGGCGCAGATGCCACACAATGTACTAGTCAGCTGGACATTGCCGCCCCATCAGGGCCCGCCTTAAGTCAATTGGACCGATTACTAAGGGAGCCCTGCGCGGGGCCCAATGTGGAGGGGGGGAGAGAGGAGAGGAGTGGAGGGGAAGAAAGGGATAGACGGGGGGGGTGGGGGGGAATGGAGAAGGGGGAGAGAGGGAGGTGGGTCGTTCCCTCTCGGTCCCGGAGCAGCACTCCCGCCCCTCCAGTCGCCGTGCTTCATGCACACAGCCCTGGCTCCACCCCTCTCTCTCCCCGGGAAGACAATACAGGGTGGGCCGGGGGTAGCAACGTTTACAAACCTCGGCCTCAGCTCACACCTGTCCGCCCGGACCTCGGCATCCGCTCCCGCTGCTGGCCCTCTCTCTCTCCCTCCCTTCTCACCTTCCCTTCCCTTCCTTCTTCCCTCTCTTCCTTCTCTCCTTCCCTTCCCTCCCTCTCTTTTCCCTTCCCTCCCTCCATCCCTTCTTTCTCTCCTTCCCTCCCTCCCTTCTCTCCTTCCCTCCCTCCCTTAACTCCTTCCTCCCTCCCTTCTCTCCTTCCCTCCCACACACATCACGCACAGACAACTAACGCACACACATCACGCACCGACAACTAACACACACACACACACCAGTGGGTCGAGGATACCAGGCCTTTAAGGACAGTTATTTGTTCAGATTCAAGTTTAGCAATAAAGAGTTTACAGCACAGCCATTCAGACAGTAGACCAGACATTTTGATTGAAATACAACAAACACTATTCAGAATTCAAATGATGGGGCTTTCAGTCATATTTTTATGGGTACCAGCACACATTGGCATTAGAGGAAACAAAATGGCAGATAAGGTGGCAAAAGAGGTAACAAAAAGAAGTAAGATTGATTTAAGTATTAACATAGGTAAAACTGAAATCAAAGACATTATTAAGCAAAGACTGAAGGAAAGATGGCAAAAGCAATGGGAGGAAGAGTGGAAAGGACGGTGGTTCTACAGAGTCCAGAGGAAAGTGGGAGAAATGAGATGTGCAGGAAAAAACAGAAAAGAGGAGACAGTAATTTCAAGAATCAGATTTGGACACACTGGTCTGAACAGTACACTTTTTATAATAGGCAAGCATAATACAGGCAGATGTGAATACTATGGGCAAGAAGAGACTATAGAGCATGTCATTATACATTGTGAGAGGTATGTGGAAGAAAGAAGACAAATGAGTGAACGATTCAGAAAAGAAAAAGTACAATTTGATTTAATAGATATTTTACAAAAAAATTCATACAAGTGCTATCAAATCCTATTGCTTTTTCTCAGGGTAACCAATTTGTTCGGAAAGATATAGGTTACTAGTATATAAGTTATAACGTTATTTGATCCACACTCCATACCAGTTGGTGGCGGTAATGTACTAAAAAGTTGTTTGCCAACCGCCAAAAAAAACTACGTAGAAGAAGAACACACACACTCGATGTCAGTCTCTGTGATGTATGGACTGTTCCCAGGGACGCATTCAGAGACTGACATCGAGTGCTGCTGGAAGGTCATCAACTCGGTGAAAGACACTTTTTGGTCTGCCCGAGCGTTGTTCACCACCCAGTGGAGCGAGATGTCTGTCGGGGAATGTTGCCGACTGGCCCGCTGCAGACTGCAAGGCTCGGTGGGGGAGGACCACAGTCAAGGGTCCTTCTGCTGCTGGACATGGGGGGCAGGGTGTGGTGGAGACGTCCCTCAGTGGGCCACATGAGTGTCAAGGGTGGGGGATAAATTTGTATTGTATTGTATTGTTTTGTATATCTTTATTGTCATTTCCTGAGTATTCGCATGAGCAATTTGTGAAATATGAGCAATGTATGTAGACTGTATTGAATAATTTGTATAGCCTCCGAAAACCTCGGATGAATTTGTTGCACGGCTCATGTATTGTATATATTTATTACCTAAATAAAGTCTGTTTTGATTTTTTTTTAAATTGCCAACCGAGCAGAGGTGTTCGGCAGGAGACGTCGCCAGGGGCAACGTTATGGGGGCGGGGTCAATACCCTTTGCCTGACGACAGGGTAACCCAATCCACACGTCCCGCCTCCGCCACCCGGTGCCCCCGCTCCTGTCCAGGCTCCAGTCTCAGCCCAGTCGCCACCGGGCGTCCTGGCTCCAGTCGCAGCCCAGCTGCAGGCCCGCCCGCCACCCGTTGTCGCTGCCCAGCTGCAGGCCCGCGGACAATCAGGGCGGAGCGAGGGAGAGGGTGCAGGCCACCAATCAGGCCAGGGCGTAGGGAGATGAATGGGGTTACCGAACAATCAGGGCACGGCATAAGGAGGGGGCGGGCGCACACGAGTAATAAAAGGGCGGGACTAAGGAGATGGACAGGTACACCAACCAGTTGGGTTAGGGCTAAGGGATATGGACATATATTATCGGCCAGTCAGGGGATGGCATAGAGAAGGGGGCGGGTACATGCGACCAATCAGGGCAGGGCCTAGGGGAGGGGGCGGGGCGAGGTAGGTTCCCAGCGACCGTCGTGTGGAGGTGGCGGACAATAGGGGCCGGCGGGCTGAGGCGACGGTGTGAGCGATCCTCCCCAAAGATCCTTTAGCGAGGATCTTTGATTCTCCATCCCTCCCGCGGGTCAGCTCGGACAGGAGGCAAGGGAGAGGATCTTGCGCTTGATTATATAATAGTCTCGGTCGGCTGGCTGAGAACTTGCCCCGTCGCCGTCTCCTCCCGGCACCTCCAGCCGCCCCCCTGCCCGCCATGTCCGCGCCCGACTGCCTAGACTCGGCCGAATTCCTGGACGACTACTACGACTCCTCGCACCACCCGACCAAGCGGTTGAAGGTCAACGACGGCGACTCGGACTTCGACAGCGACGAGGAAGGGCGCAACGTCGGCGGCTCGGACGCAGGGGTGAGGAGAAGGGGTCGGTGGGGGAGAGGGAGGGGGAGGGGGGGTGATGGCGACGGTTGAGGGGTGTCGGTTGGTGACGGGGTTTGGGTTAAGGAGGGGGAAGCGGTCGGTTAGGGGTTTAGGGGAAGGAGGTCGTAGGCAGGGAAGGTGAGGGGTTGGATAATGGGGCAGTCGGTTAGAGGGGGAAGGGGGTTTGGTTAGTGGATGCTTTTGGAGGGATTGAGGGGTTGGATGGTGGGGTAATCGGTTTAGTAGGTGTCTGTCGAAAGGGGAGTCGGTTAGTAGTTGGATGGTGGGATGTCAGTTAGAGGAGTCGATCCGGGAGTAATCGGTTTAGGAGGGGCTTGGGGAAAGGGGAGTACGTTAGTGGAAGGGATGAGAAAGTGGTAAATTTGGGAGGGAGGCGGTCAGTTGGGATGAGGGGCTGGTAGTTGGGAGGGAGGGGGGTTGTGTGTTGGGAACTCCGTGTGGTGGTGATAGGCGGGGAGGGGGCCTGGATTCGCGTTCACAGTACCCCCTCCCCCGCACTGCGGCATCCAACACACAAGGACCCAAGGCAATAGTCTGCACCCTCCCTCCCCCCCCCCCCCCCCCCCCACTCACTTGAAGCCTACCTGTCCAGCCTGCTCCCGGGCATCTTTAACCGCATATCTTTCCCCGGTTCCACGCTCTCTTCTCCGCCCGTTTCCTCCCATAGGAAATTAGCCACTAGACGAATCTGGAATTCTCTGCCTCAGAATGCAGTCGGGGGCAATTCACTGGATGTTCTCAAGGGAGAGTTCGATTTAGTTTTTGGGGCTAAAGAAATCAAGGGATATGGGGGAAAGGCAGGAACGGGGTACTGATTTTAGATGATCATATTGAATGGCGGTGCTGGCTCGAAGGGCCGAATGGACTACTCCTGCACCTATTTTTATTTGTAATGTTTCTACGAATCAGCTCGACGCTCATTTTCCCGTAAGCATCATGTCAACTGCTGAGCTGCTGAAGTGGGTAAAACGCGGGCGCGTTGGTGCTGCCGTGGGGAAGGGGGGGGATTACATAAAGTGCTGGACTGCTTGCCAGCGTGTTGTAATCGCGGGAAACTGATAAACCGCGGCTGTGGCTACATTGAGGCCCCAAGATATAGGGTTGTCATTTATTGCCAGGTACACATTGCAAGCTGTTGTACAAAGCCAACCCAGCATGCCAGATATCTATTATATCCAGTTGGTTTAAATGCAAATCGGTTGTTTAAATTTGGCATGCAATAAAGATTTTCTTTAGGGTGTGAAACGTACATAGAAACATAAGAAATAGGTGAATTGTGACAGTTTCCAGTTTGATGATATCCTTCAACTAGGGCCGACTCAAATTATGAATAAAGTATGGCTCTTTTGTGACAAGAGAGGCTGGATTGAAGTTGCTTGAGGCAGATGTTTTTAAATTGATTGTTCTTGTCCCGTAGGTAATGTTTAATCTTTTAGACTGTTCATTTGAAGTTCTGTGCAAGTTTAGTTTATTGGCACATGTATTAAGCTTTTTGTTACGTGCTATCCAGTCAGCAAAAATACATCGATTACAATCAAGATTATTCTAAGATCGTATCTTTGACCCGACTAAGCTTGTGATAGGTGAGAGTTGGAAGTAAACTGCAAAGCCAGAACTCGGGTGCCATCTGATTTGATTTTGTGAACTGTTCCAAAAGGCAGGGCCTTTTTGTTGGAATAAACCACCAATCACCATGCATTCAATTTACACTTTTAATTAAATTTGTTAGATGCAAATTGCAATGAGAAAATTAAATTGGTCTCCTTTTTGGGAAGAAGGGTAAACAAGTTGCAGAGAAGGGTAGAGGTGGATAGGCCAGGGTTGTATTGAGCATAAGAGCCTCAGAAAAACGGACTTCCCCATTAAAAGGATACAGGAAGAATTTATTTAGTCACAGAGTGTGGTGAACTTGTGAAATCCATTGCCACAGATGGCTGTGGAGGCCATCTTTGAGTATTTTTGGGAAGCCGTCTGCAAAGCCGTCGCCCAATCTGCATTTAGTTTCTTTGATGTAAAGGCAACCATATAGTGAACACCAAATGCAGGTGAATCTCTGCTTCATTTGAAAAGACTTGGGAAGAGAAGATGTGGAAAGGCAAGATATTGCATCTCCTGCAGATAAACAGGAAAGTCCCGTACGGTGGGGAGTGATTGGTTGGGCCAAAAGTGCGACCCCGAGAGTTGTAATTGAAAGGAGAGGAGACGTTTGGTGAAGGAGTCGTGTTACATAGAAAATAGGTGCAGGAGTAGGCCATTCGGCCCTCTGAGCCTGCACCGCCATTCAATATGATCATGGCTGATCATCCAACTCTGTATCCTGTACCTGCCTTCTCTTCGTATCCCTTTAGCCACAAGAGCCACATCTAACTGCCTCTTAAATTTAGCCAATGAACTAGCCTCAACTACCTTCTGTGGCAGAGAATTCCAGAGGTTCGCCACTCTCTGTGTGAAAAATGTTTTCCTCATCTCGGTCCTAAAAGATTTCCCCCTTATCCTTAAACTGCGACCCCTTGTTCTGGACTTCCCCAACATCAGGAACAGTCTTCCTGCAGCTAGCCTGTCCAACCCTTTAAGAATTTTGCACGTTTCTATAAGATCCCCCCTCAATCTTCTAAATTCTAGCGAGTACAAGCCGAGTCTATCCAGTCTTTCTTCATATGAAAGTCCTGACATCCAAGGAATGTTTGCGTTGTTCTGCTTCCGAGCCTGATAAGATACTGTCACCTTTAATTTAAGATTTGAAATTTAGGTGCCAAAAATTGTAATCGGCTATTTTACAAACTAGCTGAAAAATTAACTTGTCAAGTTCTCTTGAATTTCTTTTGCCTTTGTGCAAGTTTGCTGAAGGTGGTGAAAGAAACCGTTGAATTTAAAAGTGTGAAACAGCAGTTCGGTAATGGTGTTTCAGGGCCCAAATGTTCCAAGCTTTCTGTTGCAGGTTATTTTTCTGGTTTTGCAATAGTTCAGTGAAATTGCTGAGCTGTTTAACCCCTTGCTGAACCCCGTACAACTGTGCAGATCCTGTTTAACCCAATCACAGTTTTATTGAAACTTATTAGTTCCTTCAAATGTAAGTTCATCCTACATTAGTGCATTGGTCAGGTACATGGTTGAACTGTTCTTCACAGAACCTGCCTGTTCGTCAATCTGTGCTTTTTGTCCGTCTCTCCTGTTTTTGAATCACAAAAGTTGTTTTGGGCTGAATCTTGTATGGGGCTCTGCTTCTAGATTGCTTCTCTTGTCTCTGATGTTTCTTCGGGTGTGTGAGATGGTGCCATGATGAAATCCAGATCTGTTTTATTTGGTGATTTACTTTTCTGAAGGCCAGTTGAGTTTCTCCTGTTTTTAATTGTCTATGTGGTATCAGTTGTTTTTAAATAACTGGTGGAATAATTTAACAGGATGTATAAGATTCATCTGTATGTAAATCTTGGCTTGTGTGATGTTAGAACGTTTTGTACTTAAATAAATGCTAAGTAAAGGGAGAGGAACATCCGCCCTGCATCTATCCTCTTCAACACATTAAATTTTGATGAGACCTAGTATTGTAAACTTGCTGTCCCCAGCAAATTTTGTTCTTATTTCTTTTTGAGTTTCTATTAGCTTGAGTTTCATCAGTACTTAGTGTTAATTCTCAAATGTTTAGTTTCAAACAGAGTATCCCACAAAGCAGAAATGGATAGTTTATTTACAAAGTGGGATTTAGAATTGCCGCAACAAAAATCACCATTCAATTTTAAAATGTTAGGACCATGATAGAGATCAGGATCGTGATCAAGACAGAGACCGGGATCGACCAAGAAGCCAGTACAAGACTGCACCGTCGCCCGTTGTTCATGTCCGTGCTCTTTGTGATTCCGTCATTGAAGCCGATCTGGTGAAAGGCGTTGATCGATTTGGACTTGTGAGGTAAATGAATGGCTTGCTTTCATTGAATTGCTTGGTTGGAAATGAAGGAAGAATGTGAAGTCTAACAAATGATTCTGTGCTCTAGTCATGCCTACTATGTTCTGCTGTGCTGAAGCAAAGCAAGAATTTCATTGTCCTATCAGGTACACATGACAATAAACTCTTGAATCTGATGAACTAAGGATGTAACAAGCAGTCTAACATCATTAGGCCTAGAAAACAAGGAGGAAAATAGAACAGGCTATTTTGCCTAACCCTGTAGCTGGGTGATTGGAACACTGCTATTATGATAACATAATATTTTAATTGGGAGACCATGAATCCACTGGCCAGTCAGTCTTAACGGAGCAAATTAGTAATAATTCTGAGGGCCAACATAAATCGGCATTTGATAGCATCTATTGATTGAGGAAAATCAGCATAACTTTAAGACCTGGTTGCACTGACAAACTTGATTTATGTGGTTCGATTCATTTGTAGTCTGTGAATTTAATTGCGGTTTTTGGCATGTAATTGGGAAAGCATAAACATACATGAATCATAGCAAACCGATAAGCTATATTTAACTAAGATGAACAAAATGGAAAGGTGACGTTTCTGGTTGGAACGATCAGTCTGAAGAAAGGTCCCGAACCAAACCGTCACATCCTTTCCCTCCAGAGATGCTGCCTGATCTACTGATTTACTCCAGCTTTCTTAGGTATAAATCAGCATCTGCAGTTCCCTTTTACTACATTTTGAGCTATATTTAACATTTGGTTCAGTGGCAGAAAGCAAAATGGAGTTTAGTGGTTGGCAGTGCTGCTCGCAGTGGAATTGTGGGGCCGAGGGAGCCAGATTAAAGAAGCTCAGCTTTTGACTGCTGTGGACCCGAGCTGAGTGGCCTCTGTTATAAATTTCTACTTTTAACTCTGTCTTGGAAACCATCAATGCAAAGTGCTCACTTGATTAATTTGGACTGGTTTTGCATTTCCCTTGTGTTGGAATTTGAAGTGTCCTCCCACATGACTGTTGCCTGATCTGGAATGCAGATTCACTAGTTAAGGCTTAATTTCAAATCAAGATTATTGAGATATTTAATTGATAAAGAAAAACAGATTTTCCTCTTCCTCGTATTGTAAATTGTTCACTGAAACCCAAATCATCAATCCTGTCAATTTTATTTGTCAGTGTTGATGAGTAATACGTATTCAGTAATTTTGTTTTCCTAAAGGTAGTGCATCCCCTTTTTCAAAAACACATGTTATAGTTGGGTGAAAACACTTTAACCTTCTAGGATGATTCTTTAGGGTTCTGTGCTGCTGCAGTCTGCCCTTTGTCCTTATCCCCTTGGTGTTGGGTGAGAAGTGGGTGCTTGTTTGGTGAGATGTAGATCGAGCTGATGCCTGATAATGATCGAGGTTGTGTAATTTCACCAACTTGAATGATTTTTATCCTAATATTGAAGTGTTTTACAATTGTAATATAGCCATTTTTTTTTTTTTTAAACTGCAGCTTTAGTCACAGTTCATTTCAAATCTGTACCATTCTCAATCTCCGAAGCTATGCTCAACCCGGTGCATTATTTCACGTTGTGAAGGATCCTTTTAATTGCCAAAATGTAAAAAATGACCTTGCTTCACTACAATTGTATAAGTGATTTATATTTCCATCATTTAACTAGTTAATATATATTCAGTAGTTAGCAGGTGGTTTGAGAACCAAAAAAAAGCATCAGTAATGCAATCAGCCTTTAACATTGTATGGAATTTATAAAAAGTCTTTAAATGCCATGCTCAAGATCAAACTATTTTTGCCCCATCTGGTTATGGTCTGTAGCAATAGTTGTACTTTGTGGGAATGTTCAGCAGGCTGCTACAGACATTCTTGCCCCTACATAACTTTAATCATGCCTCGCACATAGCCTTTTATATTCCTTAATTTAATCTTTGTTAATAATTTAATGTAATAATAGTTAGATTTTATTAACCATATTCTGCTGGAATGTTTTGAAGCTTTGTTCGGGGAAAGGATGCTGTGGTTTGTGCCACATTTCTGGGATGTGAATTTTGGGCATTTGATCATCTACCTTTTGTACACTTTGAGCTGTAGCAGTTATTGTGGTTAAAACAGGAAATGTAAGGCTGGTTCTTCACAACTGCACTTTCTGTTGCAGCTACGTGATGATGCTGCCAAACAAGCGGCAAGCTCTGGTGGAGTTCCAGGATTTGCAGAGTGCCCAGAAGTGCGTTGCTTATTCTAAGCGGCGCATAGTCACTATTGCAGGACATCCTGCTTTTTTCAACTTCTCCACCAGTCAGCGCATCACTCGCCCCGGAGGTCCTGAAGATCCAAAGCACATCAACAATGTTCTCTTTTTGTCCATTCAGAATCCTTTGTATCCCATTACAACAGTAGGTCTGCTTTTTCTTCAATGTGTTATGGTTAATGTCAGAGAATTACTCTTAATCCTTTGCAATTCGATACAAGTTGAGCATTTCCTGTGCTCTTGATTAAACGTTTTAAAGGTCTTTTATTGTCACGTGTTCCATTTAAGGTACAGTGATATGCGAATTAACATACAGCCATACCAAAAAAAAGCAACGAGACACACAACTACATAAAAGTTAACATAAACATCCACCACATAGGATTCCCCACATTCCTCATGTGATGGAAGGCAAAAAAGTCCAATCTTCCTCTTTATTCTCCTGCGGTCGGGGCAGTGGAACCATCCGTCAGGGCGATCGAAGCTCCTGCGGCTTAGAGTTCCCGAATTCGGTCTCTGATCGGAGACCGCGGGCACCATGATGTTAAGTCCGCAAGCACCCATGGTTGGAGCTCCGCGGTCGATCCCTGGCAAAGATATCGCGGGCTCCACCCGCAACGGGGCTCTCAACTGTCGGTCTCCAGCAAAGGCCGCCCACTCGATGTTAGGCTGCAGTGCCAATAAAGTGCAACAAAACACCCAATTAATATTTTAACATGAACATCTGCCACTGTGATCCCTCCACATTCCTCACTCGGATGGAAGGCAAAAAATATTCAACCTTCTTCCCTTCTTTGTTCTCCCGCAGTCGGGGCACTCGAACCTTCCGTTGTCGGTGCGATTTTAGCTCCTACAACTGGAGGTCGAGCCCTCCGCATCGGGGTGGTCGAGCTCCCGCATCGGGGGATCTCAGCTCCCTGAAGCGGGCGATCGGACTCCCGAGTCAGGGCTGGTCGAACCTCCTGCAGCTTGGAGCTTCGCGACATCAGTCTCTACCCGAGACTGCAAGCTCTTCGATGTTGAATTTCGCAGGCATGGGATCGCAGGCTCCGATGGTAAGTCCCCGACACCGACGTGGGGCTCAAAGTGAGTCTCCAGCAAGCTCGCCAGCACCATGATGTTAGGCCACAGAGCGACCATAGATATGATCCGAATAAAATCTCATCTCCGGCAAGGTAAGAGATTGGGAGAAAAAAAAATCTCCCCACCCCTCCACATAAAACAAACCAAAGAACATTAACACATACTTTTTAAAACACTAAAAAAATACGAAAAGACAGACCGACTGTAGGTGAGGCTGCCACAGCTGACGGCGCCACCTGGATGTACTTGTTCCGTTATTTTTATAGGCAAGTGTACAATAGTTGAAGTCTATAAGAAAAATCTTTAAACCTGTTAAAATTTGCTTGTGATACCATTTTATCTGTACTGTCTTTTTCAGGATGTTCTGTACACTGTCTGCAATGCGTGTGGCCCAGTCCTTCGCATTGTAATATTCAAGAAGAACGGGATACAAGCTCTGGTTGAATATCCTTTTCAGACCAACAGAAATGTGTTGTTGAAAAGCTTGGATAGATGTTCTGCTCATCTTTGGATTAATAGGAAGTAGATATGTTTTTTATTTTGCTTGGGAATTGCTTCTGGATTCTTCAGTCTGCTGAATGTATCATTAACCAATTAGTGCCTGCTGTTGCACCAACTTCAGATTTAGTTTAGTTTAGAGATACAACATGGAAACGGGCCTTTCGGCCCACTAAATCCACGCCAACGATCGGCCACCCATTCACACTAGTTCTATCCAGCATACTGGGAGCAATTTTACAAAAGCCAATTAACCTACAAACCTTCACGTCTTTGGAGTGTGGGAGGAAACCAGAGAAAACCCACATGGTCACAGAAACCATGCAAACTCTGTACAGACAGCATCCGTAGTCTGTACCGAGGTCTCTGGCACTGTGACGCAGCAGCTCCACGAGCTGCGCTACTGTGTCACCCAGAATGGTCAGCCTTATGACCATTCATATCATTGGGCTTCAGTCTGGAAATTAGTGTGCTAAACAGGTTAACGCTCCAGTGGAAGCACTTGAGATCACTAGATCATTCTGGGTGGATTTGTTTTTAGTTGCACACTGTCCTTTGGCACTGAAGGAAGGAAAATCCGATAATTCTAAAATCATCACTGAAATAACTACTAGTGCATCTGGATGCAAGTCAAATGTTTCAGAGCTTTACCATACACAGCCAAGTTCCTAGAAACATGTAGCACGGAAACAATTTGTCCCTGCTGATCAAGATACCCCATTTAAACTAGTCTCATTTAGCCCATTGTTTAAGAAGGAACTGCAGATGCTGGAGAATCGAAGGTACACAAAAAAGCTGGAGAAACTCAGCGGGTGCAGCAGCATCTATGGAGCAAAGGAAATAGGCAACGTTTCGGGCCAAAACCTGAAGAAGGGTTTCAGCCCGAAACGTTGCCTATTTCCTTCGCTCCATAGATGCTGCTGCACCCGCTGAGTTTCTCCAGCTTTTTTGTGTACCTTCATTTAGCCCATATTGCTCTAATTCTTTCCTATCCATGTACCCGTTCAAGTCTCTTTTAGATGCTGTCATGGTGCTATAGTGCCATGTTAGGAGATGAATTACACAATATGGCCTCTTGGTCTACTCTGCTATTAGATTTTTGTTTTGTCTTGCACTTTTACTGCCTCGTGTCCAAAGGTTATGTGTTCATTGACTAACAACAGCCTTTAGGATAAGCACTTTGCAAAAATTCTCAACTCTTTGTGGCAGTTGCCTTTCTTAATGAGTCAATCGCTTATTCTTGAGTAATTTTTTTTAAATTGAAGGTTTAGGTGGGAAAGGGGATGTTTACTGTTACCAGCAGGGTAGAAATTTACTTGTAAATGTTGCACAATTTATATATATATATATATAAAAAAAATAATAATTAAAAATTGCTATTCCTTAACACCAAGCACATTTGATTCGGTGCAAAGCGCTCAGAAGGCAAAAGCTTCTCTCAATGGAGCCGACATTTACTCTGGTTGCTGCACATTAAAAATTGAGTATGCAAAGGTAACTTGAAGTGGTGTGCTCTTTCTAAATGGCAATTCCACCCACTGTTTCTCATATTAAAACAAGGAGTTTTTTTTTCCCTGCCAGCCTACTCGACTCAACATTTTCAAGAATGATAGCGAGTCCTGGGACTACACTAATCCTGATTTGACTGCACGAGGTATTGTACACCCCCATCACTTTGTGTAGGTTTTTAGAACTTGTTTCAATTAAGAATTCCCTTGTATACCATGTTAGACCTCCAGCAACCGCCTCTCTAGCTTTGCCATTACCAAACTACTGAACTGGAATGTTTATGAAAGAACTGCAGATACTGGTAAAATAATTGATTGAAGTGAAGCAACAAAAAACTTATTGAAGCTCACCTTTGCCACTGAATATAGTAAAATTTGAGGTGTGAATCATGCTCGTTCACTTGGTGTGCATGAAAATTGGACGTTGTACACCTCCAACTGGTAATTGTTGCGGATTTACGTTTATTTTACATTGGTACAGTCATTAATTTCTGCCCTTGTATGGGAGAAACTGGAAATTTGGTTCCCTGCATAGGAATATGAGCACATGGTCTGATTTACTTTCAATTCCTGTTTCCCGATTGGTGGCTTTCTATTTGAGAGTATAGTTAACAATGCAGACTATCACTTCTCAAAACACTGGCACAAGGTATTGTACATGGCAGCAGAGACGTGTATTAAAATACCTCAAAGATGTTTGGGACATTTTAATATTGTGAAAGATTTGATTCCAATGTTTGAGTCATGGATAGTAATGTAAAATATGGCTCTTCTCATTCGAGTAAGGCATTTATGAAGCCACATACTTGAATGGCTGGTTGCGGGGCAGAGGAAACAAGTTTAGCTACAACCCATGATATGGTTATAATTAAATTAATGGTTCCTAATTGAAGCACCAACTTTAATCATTGTTGTAACCAAATGATATGTATATTTCTACAGTAATTGCTGGCAGTCTAACATCTGCCTGTAATGTATTTTGGATAAACGTGGAGCCAGCTGTGCTGACTCCAATGGATGTTTTGAAGTTCACTCGCATCACTTATAGCACTGCCTCACCTACATGAACTGTACATGCAAACAAGGCTACGGCACAGAAAATTGCAGCTTTCAAAGTCGCACGCAGTACTTAAGAACATTGCACTCAAAGGGGAAAAAAGAACCAAGACCTCAGTGGCAGAGACATTAAATCTTCAGAGCTATATTCACCTTCTGCAGATAAATATCGTCACTGCCGAAAGGATATTGATCTTTTTTTTGCCCCCTCCTTACTGGAACGCAAGACATTTTTCACAGGTATATCAGCAAGAGAGCACCACAGAAGAGGGGCACGCCAGGCAAACTCAGCATTTCATGCACCCTTGTCAACGAGTGGCAGCACTTCGCATTTACAAATGACAGCAACCCTGCCTTCAGAAACAACAGACTTTTAATAACTCAGCTCACCTAGACTGCACGCAAACACATCCTCAGGAAATTTGATCAGGAAGGACACTCATTTATTTTTTCTCACCACATTCATCGGTGCACAGAGGATATGTTTGCAAGGTGCCTTCGTAAAACCTGAGATGAAATTCTGTGTGAATACGTTAAATGCTGTGAAATTAAATTATTAAAGAAAAATCAACCCTTGTAAATTTCAAACGAAGAGGAGAAATCCAATTATGACTTTAAAAAATGTTGGAGACTTCTGTACTTGATTGAATTTGAAGCTGGAGTAACTTGAGCTTTTTGACAAATCCAGGAATCGCTTGCTGCTGGATGGAGGACTGAGCATTGTCAGAAAATTGTTTATTTTTAAAGCTAATTGTAAAAACATGTAATTACTGCCAAGTGACATTCAATTGGATAAAAATCAGTGGTACTGTAAAAATGGTCATATTTCCATGCATCTAATATACACTACATGCTTTTAAGACCGAAACTATCAGTAAAGTAAGTTCTTGTCCATTTTTCTGCTGCTTTGGAATTTAAGTTCCTTTGTGGCTCATTTGTTAATTTCCTTTCCTGTAAATTTCAAATCCCACTGCAACGTCCAAGCAAGGTAGCTCAGCGGTTGAGTTGCTGCCTTGCAATGCCAGAGACCTGGGTTTGATCCTGACTATCTGTACGGAGTTTGTACGTTCTCCCTGTGATCGTGTGGGTTTTCTCTAAGTGTTCCGGTTTCCTTCCACATTCCAAGAGACGTACAGTTTTTGTAGGTTACACAAAAAAGCTGGAGAAACTCAGCGGGTGCAGCAGCATCTATGGAGCGAAGGAAATGGGCAAGGTTTCAGGCCGAAACCCTTCTTCAGAAGAAGGGTCTGAAGAAGGGTTTCGGCCCGAAACGTTGCCTATTTCCTTCGCTCCATAGATGCTGCTGCACCCGCTGAGTTTCTCCAGCTTTTTTGTGTAACCTTCGATTCTCCAGCATCTGCAGTTCCCTCTTAAACAGTTTGTAGGTTAATTGGCTTCTGTAAAGAATGTAAAGTGTCCCTAGTGTGTAGGATAGTGCTAGTGTACGGAATATTCGCCGGTCAGCGTGGACTCGGTGGGCCAAAGGGCTTGTTTCCATGCTGTATCTCTAAACTAAACCTGTAATGCAAGCTTTTTTTATTTGAGATGCTGGGTGGATATTGCACTGAAGTTGCTGATCCATTAGACGAGACTCTTCACTTGTAGCTTCCATGACAGATTATGTACCATTTGTAAACAATACAAAGGACCTTTCCTTCCATGTCTGACCCAGCACGTGAGGTCCCCCCCCCCCCCGCGCCCGCTATTGAAATACATTTTGCAGGATCTTGTTTGCTGGACTTATTACAACATGTCTACAACATTGAAATATCTTGGGACTATTATATACAAGTCACTACAGGGCAAGTCTTAATTCTTGGAATTATTTGCTTAAAAGGAATTCTAAATACAACCCTGATTCTAAATTTTCCAAGCACACCCTTGTATGTACCTGTGAACCTCCTGGTGAATGTTTGCTGTCATGAAATTGATCTGACTGCTTGCTTTGGGATTCACATCGGGATATTTAGTGACTGGGTTGAGGCTGTAAGGCCTGTGTTTTGTAAATCCATTCCAATGAAATACTTTCCTCGTCACCTAATCTACAGAATTGTGAAATTTCTGTGCAAATTATGTGATAGAGGAAATTAAAATTACACATGTTCCTCCAGCACTTTGTTTTGCTCAAGATTCCGACATCTGCAGTTTCCTGTTTCTGAAGGACCCAAAATGTGGCCTGTCCATTTTCCCTCCACAGATGTGGCCTGACCCACTGAGTTCTTTCAGCACATCATGTCTTCCACGGCCACAATGATGTAGTTCCATGTTTTCCTTTTGCATCAGTCTAGCTTGGGTGCCTTGGATGTGCAACACTGCCCCCATGCACTAAGGCTGGGGTTTCTTCCTTTGGATGCCTTGCACCAATCTTGATGTGACTCATTTGGGCTTGTTGTGTCATATTTCCCCATCAGTGTTATAACCAAACTTGTTTGGATTCCTTTCGCAAGTTATTATCAGCCTAACTTTGTTCCAGCTGTAAAATACAATGGGGTGACCAGTTAAGTTAAACATAATTCATTTGGTATTTGCAAGAAAGAATTGCTGCCTGGTCTTTCGGAAAGGCAGGATATTTTGGGTCTTATAAGTATCACTGTTTTGGCCACTGGTTTTGCTCCATTTTCTGCATTATGTTAAACCCTTACTGGATTTGAGACAAAAAGTTCAGCATTGGTTGACCAAATCTCTCTGTCTTTTTAAAATAAAAGTGCTTTGGCTTCAAAGCATGGATTGGGTAGAAGTCACTCCTAATGTGACCTAAGGTTATAGGTTTCAGGTTGACATGCTGATTGTAGACAAAGTGCTGGAGCAACTAAGCAGGTCTGAAGAAGGGTTATGACCCGAAAGGTTTTTACCTTTTCTCCCGAGTTGCTGCCTGACCCGCTGTGTTGGTCCAGCACTTTGTGTCTATCTTCGGTGTAAACCAGCATCTACAGTTCCTTCCTACACAAGGTACTGATTATAATGGTTTTGAGCATTTTGATTTGGGCAACCAATGGTGTTCTCCTGATTTGACTTGTGTGAACATTTTAGTAACATGATGTATATTGATCTTTTTAAACCATATATTCACTGATTGTAAAACTGTAATGCAGGGGCGAAGTATCTCGCTTTTGCTGAATCCTCCTGCAAGTTATTAAGAAGGCCTCTTTGAAACTGCTGTAACTTGCTGTTTGAAGCTTGTGGTACAAAAAATAACAGGTACTGTTTTTTAAAATTGTTTTTTTTTCACTTGTAACATTGATAACATGCAAAAGTACTTTGACTTTCTGTACAATGTGATACAAAATGTCTCTTAAATGTGTTTTAAGCTTGTGCATAATTGAGCAAAGATTTGCAATGTATTTAACTTCTTTGAAAAAGATAATGCTGGAGTAACTCAGCAGATCAGGCAGCATCTCTGGAGAATATGGATAGTACCTATCAGAGTTCACCAGAGATGTTGCCTGACCTGCTGAATTCCTCTAGCACTTTGTCTTTATTTATAAACTGATATCTACAGTTCCTTGTGTCTACATTAAACTTCTCTTCCTTATTTGCAGATGAGCGGCGGCGACAAGGACAACCGGCCCTCCTGGGAGATCATCCCTCGACATATGGGGGTAATCAATGATTCTTATGGGATTTTTAGTAGATGACTTCCACATTTCTGTTTCCCTGCTCCTGTTCTGTCACCTTTAACTTAATCCATGGTTTATTAGTTTTAGAGACAGCATGGAAACGGGCCCTTCGACCCACCAAGTCCACACTGACCAGTGATCGCCCATACACTAGTTCTTTCCTGCACACTGGGGCAATTTACAGAAGCCAATTAACCTACAAATCCACACATCTTTGGGATGTGCTAGGAAACTGGAGCACACAGAGGAATTCCATGTGGTCACAAGAACATACAAACTCCACACAGACCGCACCCATAGTCAGGATCAAATCCGAATCTCGAGTGCTGTATGCCAGCAATTCTATCACTGTGCCACCATACAGAAATGGAAATTCTTGAGCTGCAGATGCCATATTGTTGGAGCTGTAAACTATTTCTGCAAAGTCTGAAACAGAAAGTGTGGGGATTTCTGAATTTGCATTTGCCATTTGAAGGGTATTATTTTTGCAGGGTAGGTCTAAGATGGTGATTTTTATAGATGGAGATTTTAATTTTATCTGCAGAACTTGTGAATCACATTGTGCACATCAGGTTAATTGAATATGGAACCGTGCCGCACATGAACAGGCCATTCGGCCCACATTTGGTGTGTGTGTGGAAAAGCTGTCATTTTGTGTCTAGGAAAACAGTTTACGTGGAGTGTAATAATTTTCATTCTTTCCCCTTGAAGTGCCTATCCAATTTCTTTTGAAGTTTCTTCAATCTTTTTTCATCGTTTCCTCCTTTCCAAACAGTTAATGTCCTCATGTTGATAAACAGCAATAAAAGTTTCCAAATGTGATGGAAAGACTGGAGGAAAGACTAGGTGCTGAGAGCTCTCTTATACCTGCATTAAGGAGGGAATTAAACACACCTGAGCAATTACAAACACCTGTGAAGCCATGTGACCCAAACATTATGGTGCCCTGAAATGGGGGGACTATGTATAAACCCAGCTGTAATTTCTACATGGTGAAACCAAAATGTATAAAATGGCCTTTAATAAAATCTGACAATGTGCACTTTAACCACATGTGATTTTTTTTTTTCTATTACAAATCTCAAATTGTGGAGCACGGAGGCAAATAAATAAATGATGGGTCTTTGTCCCAAACATTATGGAGGGCACTATGTTATCCCACTCACTCATCCACTCCCTGTACTCTAGGGGCAGTTTAGAGGCCAATTAACCTACAAAACCGCTCATCTTTGAATGCCTCATTTTTTGCCTGTCACCTGCATCATTTAATTTATCTTAATAAGTTGCTGCTTCCCACCATGCGGTGGCCTGTGTGTGATCAGCTGAAGAGCAGTGTCCTTGTTACAAAACTAAACTACTGCAGATGCGGGAAGTGGCCTGAAATAGTGAACAAATAGTGCCTTTTAATTCATTCCAAAATGTTGAGTCTTCAGTTGTATCACAATGCACTGTAACTATAGCCATCTCCAATCTATAACATGCTTTTTTATTCTCTTGGCTTTCCAGAAAACGGTAATTGGATATACAGGTCATTTCTTTGAGACTTCTCTTTATTGCAGCTGGTCCCGTGTGACTTTTGTTCACCAACTGTTCTTGATGTGCAGGTTTACACAGACCCTGTTAAGTCTGCCACTGTTTTTTGAAATTCTATTCAAAGCTGTTTTTCAAGCAATTCTCTCTCCATCCTGAAACTTCAAGTGCTATGACAATAGCCTGTACTTCTGCTTTTGACCATGGTTCTACAGTATAGAGTAGATAAGAGTTTAGTTTATTGTCATGTGTACCGAGGTACAGTGAAAAGATTCTGCGTGCTAACAAGTCAACGGAGAGACAATACATGATTACAATCGAGCCATCCAGTTTACAGACACATGATAAAGGAAATGCGTTTAGTGTAAGGTAAAGTACAAATATAATCAACGGGTATCCAATGAGGTAGAGAGAGAGGGCTGCTCTCTAATTGTTGGTAGGATAGTTCATTTGCCTGGAAGAAATTGTCCCCAAATCTGAAGGTGTACGATTTCACACTTCTGCCTGATGGGAGAACAGGGAGTGGCCAGGGTGCGACTCGTCCTTGATTAGAGAGTCGGAGTGGACAACTATCTGCAGAGCCAAAAGAGATGTGGGAGATATTGAACAGTTTCTTTTCTTCGGTATTCACCAAGGAGAATGATATTGAATTATGTGAGGTAAGGGAAACGAGTAGAGTAGCTATTGAAACTATGAGGATCAAAGAAGAGGAAGTACTGACACTTTTGAGAAATATAAAAGTGGATAAGTCTCCAGGTCTGGACAGGATATTCCCTAGGACATTGAGGGAAGTTAGTGTAGAAATAGCAGGGGCTATGGCAGATGGATTCAACAGTGGCTGAATGGGAGATGCCAGAGAGTAATGGTGGATGGTTGTTTGTCAGGTTGGAGGCCAGTGACGAGTGGGGTGCCACAGGGATCTGTGTTGGGTCCACTGTTGTTTGTCATGTACATCAATGATCTGGATGATGGTGTGGTAAATTGGATTAGTAAGTATGCAGAAGATACTAAGATAGGTGGGGTTGCGGGTAATGAAGTAGTTTCAAAGTCTACAGAGAGATTTATGCCAGTTGGAAGAGTGGGCTGAAAGATGGCAGATGGAGTTTAATGCTGATAAGTGTGAGGTGCTACATCTTGACGGGACAAATCAAAATAGGACTACATGGTAAATGGTAGGGAATTGAAGAATGTAGGTGAACAGAGGGATCTGGGAATAACTGCACAGTTCCGTGAAAGTGGAATCTCATGTAGATAGGGTGGTAAAGAAAGCTTTTGGTGTGCTGGCCTTTATAAATCAGAGCATTGAGTATAGAAGTTGGGATGTAATGTTAAAATTGTACAAGGCATTGGTGAGGCCAATTCTGGAGTATGGTGTACAATTTTGGTCGCCTAATTATAGGAAGGATGTCAACAAAATAGAGAGAGTACAGAGGAGATTTACTAGAATGTTGCCTGGGTTTCAGCAACTAAGTTACAGAGAAAGGTTGAACAAGTTAGGGCTTTATTCTTTGGAGCGCAGAAGGTTAAGGGGGGACTTGATAGAGGTTTTTAAAATGATTAGAGGGATAGACAGAGTTGATGTGGAAAAGCTTTTCCCACAGAGTAGGGAAGATTCAAACAAGGGGACATGTCTTGAGAATTAAGGGACTGAAGTTTAGGGGTAACATGAGGGGGATCTTCTTTACTCAGAGAGTGGTAGCTGATTGGAATGAGCTTCCAGTGAGGGTGGTGGAGGCAGGTTCGTTTTTATCATTTAAAAATAAATTGGATAGTTATATGGACGGGAAGGGAATAGAGGGTTATGGTCTGAACGCAGGTATATGGGACTAGGGGAGATTATGTGTTCGGCACGGACTAGAAGGGTCGAGATGGCCTGTTTCCGTGCTGTAATTGTTATATGGTTATGTGGTTA
Organism: Leucoraja erinaceus; assembly: GCF_028641065.1. Classification (NCBI taxonomy): domain Eukaryota; kingdom Metazoa; phylum Chordata; class Chondrichthyes; order Rajiformes; family Rajidae; genus Leucoraja; species Leucoraja erinaceus. Next base: position 32,447,713 of record NC_073384.1, on the reverse strand, counting down.
TATGATTATGCTGGTGGCCTTGCCGGGGCAGCTTGAGGTATAAATGGAGTCAAGGGAAGTTGGATTCTGTGATACAGTGCTGCCAAGTGGTACGAATTTTCCGTATTTTGTATGGAAATGTGATAAGAATACGGATGTACGATTTTGTTGTGAAATACCGATTTATTTTAAATCGGCCCAACTTCCTGTTTCATCTTGCTGCTTAAAAAATGCAAGGATATAAAAAGTCATACTGTACCTCTAAAAATTATAGCAGATTAAATCTATTAGTATTTTACATTTCAAGATCTGGATGATTATTTTTGTAAGCTTTGATCTGCCTGTCCCATTTATCCTACCAAGTTTAAACAGCGCTGTCAGTTTAGCGCGTGGGAATTTAAACTAAGAGCTGTCGGCTACAGCTCTATGGGTTCTAAATATAGTGCTATGGGCCTTAAACATAGCGCTGTAGGTTTTACACATAGCGCTATGGGTCACAGACTGTTTGGGGAAAAAGGGGAGGAGGAGGGAGGAGGGAGGGAGAGGGAGGCTTCCAAAATGGCTTCTACATCATCATCTGGTGCAAAAAGCAGGAAACAGCCGTTCACACAGCAGTATACAAAGAGATGGCAATGAATGCACTGTCAAGTAAGATGTGTAGAAGACATGTCAATTGGTAGCAAAGTTATGCATTCTTGTACTCTTACATGGGTATGACCGGACCAATTTTTCAGCAAAATGGCACCGTGTAAAAATACTGATTTCCCCAGCAAAATACTGATTTTCGTACTCGAATACTTAAATGCTCTGACAAAACTTGGCAGCTCTGGTAATAGTCTGGGCTGCGACAGCAATTCTCTGCAATTTCTTGGTATCATGTTTGGTATAGACATTGTGGGCCGAAGGAGAAGTTCTTGTGCTGTTGTGTTCTACAATTGGTGTAAGAAAGATGCAACGGTAATTGAGTACATGATGGAGATTCAAGGCAACCCAATACTTCAACTCTTCTTGAAACCTGTAAAATCTCTACATGCCGCACAGCAATAAGCCTACTACTGTGCTCAATGTACCTTGTTTAGTTTTGACTAGCACGTTGTGTGCATTAAACAATGCGGGTTCCTTTGTAACCAGATTGCCATCCTGCTTCTTGTTTACTTGGGGGTGTGACTTGGATCTCATGAACTCCCTCCTGTCATCCGTACTAATAGAAACATAGAAACATTAAAAAATAGGTGCAGGAGTAGGCCATTCGGCCCTTCGAGCCTGCACCACATGGCTGATCATCCAACTCAGTATCCCGTACCTGCCTTCTCTCCATACCCCCTGATCCTCTTAGCCACAAGGGCCACATCTAACTCCCTCTTAAATATAGCCAATCAACTGGCCTTAACTACCTTCTGTGGCAGAGAATTCCAGAGACTCACCACACTCTTGTGTGAAAAATGTATTTCTCATCTTGGTCCTAAAAGACTTCCCCCTTATCCTTAAACTGTGACCCCTTGTTCTGGACTTCCCTAACATCGGGAACAATCTTCCTGCATCTAGCCTGTCCAACTCCTTAAGAATTTTATAAGTTTCTGTAAGATCCTCCCCTCAATCTTCTAAATTCTAGCGAGTACAAGCCGAGTCTATCCAGTTTTTCTTCATATGAAAGTCCTCACATCCCAGGAACCAGTCTAGTGAACCTCCCCTGTACTCCCTCTATGGCAAGAATGTCTTTCCTCAGATTAGGAGACCAAAACTGCACGCAATACTCCAGGTGTGGTCTCACCGAGACCCTGTACAACTGCAGTAGAACCTCTCTGCTCCTATCCTGCTCCTATACTCAAATCCTTTTGCTATGAATGCTAACATACCATTTGCATTCTCCATTGTTTTTTCATTAGTCTTATTGTGAACAAATCAACCCCACAGTTTAAGTTGTTTCTGCATAGATTTTTCTTCGGATATAGAAGTGTTTAATGTATGTACTGTCCATAAAGCAGCATGCCAATCTTTACACAGGCTTTCAGCCAAACCCTTTGACCTTGCCGCACAGAATGGATTCCCGTGCTTCCAACAGCAGGCCTGTGCATCTGTACTCTGCTCCTGATTACGAGTTTGTTCCCCAAGGCAAAGTGATAATGATTTATGGGCTTAATCCACACAAAATGAATTGTGAAAAAGTCTTCAACCTTCTCTGTCTATATGGCAATGTTGAAAAGGTAAGCTCTGGCCTTTGCTCTTATAGTTTGTTAATGCCAGTTTCTGGCACTGGCCCGAGTGGAAACCTGTTTTGAATTTGCCTTTTTGTTGTAGAATGTGAAAACAATAATTGAATTTTCAAAGCGATTTATTTGCAGTAACTAAGAACCCTGGTTTACATTTGAACTCAAAGGGATGAGAATCCTTATGCCCCTGTCCCACTTAGGAAACCTGAACGGAAACCTCTGGAGACTTTGCGCCCCACCCAAGGTTTCCGCACGGTTCCCGGAGGTTGCAGGTAGTGGAAGCAGGCAGGGAGACTGACAAAAACCTCCGGGAACCGCACGGAAACCTTCTCCAGAGGTTTCCGTTCAGGTTTCCTAAGTGGGACAGGGGCAGTGAACAAATCAAACCCACAGATTGTTTATGCATAGATGTTTGAGGCAATCGGGTGAATCGAGAATCAGACAACATAGAAACATATTTGCAGGAGTCAGCCATTTGGCCCTTAGAGCCACTGCCATTTAATATGATCATGGCTGATCATCTAAAATCGGTTCCCCCATATCCCTTGATTCATTTAGCTAAATCTAACTCTCTCTTGAAAACATCCAGTGAATTGGCTTCCACTGCCTTGTGTGGAATTCTCTGACACAGATTCACAACTCTCTGGGTGAAGAGGTTTTTCCTGATCTCAGCCCTAAATGGTCTACCCCTTATTCTTAAACTGTGACCCCTGGTTCTGGGCTCCCCCAACATCGGGAAAATATCTCCTGCTTCTAGCCTGTCCAATCCTTTAAGAATTTTATGTTTCTATAAGATCCCCCCTCATCCTAAATTCCAGTGAATACAAGCCCAGTCGACCCATTCTTTCATCATATGTCAGTCCTGCCATCCTGGGACATGGGTTTAAGATGAGAGGGGAATGATTTAAAAGGAACCTGAGGGGCAACTTTATCCACACAGGGTGATGGGTGTAGGGAGCAAGCTGCCAGAGGAGGTTATTGATGGAAGTCCTATAACATTTAAACGACACGGGGCATCATGGCCGGCACATGCAAGTTGGGCCAGAGGGCCTGTTTCCATGCTATATGACTGACTAATCTGGTGTTACACTTAGTGTGCTGCGTGTTGCAACAGCTGGAGAATTGCAGCAAAGTAATTAGACTTGTATTTAAATGAGCACGTCCTTTTTTAAACTAAAGGGTTTTGTTCATGGACTTCAGCAGGGCATTTGATAAGATTCCACATGGTAGGCTGCTCTGGATGGTTAGATCGCATGGGATCCAGGGAGAGCTAGTCAACTGGATTGAGAATTTTATTCATGAAAGGAAGCAGAAGATGACCGTGGATAAGATAAGACTGTGCCTAAGATCATGAAGGGAATAGATAGGGTGACTGGACAGACTTTTACCCAAATCATAAACCAAAGGGCATGTGTGTAAGGTGAGGGGGGTAAGGTTTAATAGGAACTCGAGGGACAACTTTTTCAGAGGTTGTTGGGTATTTGGAACGAGCTGCCATGAGAGTAGTTGTAAGTACAATAACAATATTTAAAAGACACTTGGATAGGTACATGGATAGGAAAGGTTTAGAGGGATATGGGTCAAACTTGGGACTAGTGTAGACGGGGCATCTTGGTCTGCATGGGCAAGTTGAGCCGAAGGACATGTTTCTATGCTGTATGACTTTTTGTTGGAAAATATCCTTTCCCATGTGATCACTCTGAAATGATTTGCATCCTTAGGTGAAGTTCATGAAGAGCATGCCGGATGCTGCCATGGTGGAGATGGGGGATGAATTCTCTGTGGATCGAGCGATTACTCATTTAAATTGCGTAGAAATGTTTGAGAAGAGAATTAATTTGTGGTAGGCTTTTCTAAAGTACTCTAGCGTCATGAGGTGGTGTTTCAGTCCTGTTGAGGTGGACCATTATAACACGGAGTACTCTTTCTTCAGCGTGTCCAAGCAGGCATCGATCGTTCCAAGTCAGTCGTACGAGTTGGCCGATGGTACTGATAGTTACAAGGAGTTTACCAATTCAAGGAATAATCGCTTCACCAATCCGGGCCAGGCGGCTAAAAACAGGATCCAGCCCCCTTCCAATGTGCTGCATTTCTTCAATGCTCCTCTGTGTGTTACAGAGGAGTACTTTCAAGAGGTAAGGTTTCTGGTAACAAATGGAATGGTAAAAATGTTGCCACTCCAACCCTTTGCTGCATTATTATTGAAGATTGGGTGCAATCTCGTGTTGTCTTCCTCCCAGGATAGGAGGATTGAAAACTGGAGGGCATGGGTCAGTGAGAAGGGAAAGATAAAGAGCAGCTTTTCCACTTGGGGTGGTGGTTTTATGGAACGAGCTGTCAGGAGTTACCGGGGGCAGGTACTACAGTATTTATACAGGTATGTGGATTGGGAGGGGGTTTGGAGGTTGCAGGCAGTTGAGACTAGGTAAGATGGGGCATTTTGTGAGTTGGGCCTAAGGGCCTGTTTCCATACTCGTGACTCTACCATGTACATTCCACAATCCTCTGTGTTTAATAGTGAAGGAGCGGATAACCCATTTGGGAGCACCAGACAAACACGTTGATCTGTTCTTACTGAGCAGTTTTGGGCATTGTGATGGGACTGGTGTAGTTTCTGCAAGTTGGGAAGGATGTGGCTACAGAGGGTGCAGAACAGATTCACCAGAACATTGTTTGGGCAGCAGAGCTTGAGTTGTAAGGAGAGACTGGAGAGGCTAGGACTGTTTTCACTGGAGCAAAGAAACCTGTTTTATATGCCTTATGGATGTTTATAAAATTGAGGTGTTTGGACATGGCAGATGGCCAGTCTTTTTCCCCAGGGTATAGAAGTATAATGCAAGATGGAAGATATTTAGGGTAAGGGGAGAAATTTACGGGATGCACATTTTTCCAGAGGGTGGTGGTAAATGGAACAAGTTGCTGGAGGAGGTAGTAGAGGCAGGTACAATGACAATATTTAAGACGTATACGTGGATAGGAAGTGTTTGGCGGGTATAAGCCAAAAGCGGGCAAATAGAATGTGTAAATGGGCATATGGGTGGGAATGGACAAGTTGAGACCGTCCGTTTCCACGCAGTATAAGCTATGATCTGAGGGAACCTGTTGGGAGGGAAGGAATCTCGGGAATGGTAATGGATATCTATATCTATTGGTTAGATGTAGTACTGTGATTGCCTGTCACGCTGTTGCCCAACCAGTTAATCAAACTATTCTTCAAACATGGGCACAAATCTCCAATTACATTCTGTTAAACTTTGCTGCACTTTGGGCGGTCAAATGGAGGGGATGGACTATGCAATTAGTGGCATGATGCTTCACAGCAGTGATGTACAGAGGGATCTTGGGGTTCAAATCCATAACTCACTGAAAGTGGCAACACAAGTAGATAGTGATAAACAAGGCAAATGGAATGCTTGCCTTCATTGGTCAGGGCATTGAGTACGAGTCAAAGTCATACGTTTTTTCAGCCTTTGGTTAGGCTGCATCTGGAGTATTTGGAGAGGGTGCAGAAGAGGTTTACTGAATGATGCCTACATTAAAGGTTATTAGCTGCAGAGTATGGTTAGACAGACTTGGATTGTTTTCTCTGGAACACCAGAGGTTGTGGGTAAACCCAATAGAAATATATAAATTTCTGAGAGGCATAGATCAGGTAGACGGGCAGAACCTTTTTTCCAGGATGTAAAGTCAAGGATTAGAGGGCATAGCTTTAAGTGAGAGAGTGGTGGGTGCCTGGAATGTGCTGCCGGGGTGGTGTTGGAAGTTGGTAAGATAGTAGTGTTTTAGACTTTTGGAAAGGCACAAAGATATACAGGAAATTGAGGTATATGATCATGTGTGGATAGATAAGAGTTGGTCTTGGCTTCATGTTTGGGACAGACATTGTGGGGCACAGGGCCTGTTCCGTGCTGTACTGTTCTATGTTCTAAATGGGTGGGCAGGGATTGCAACAGTTATTGAATAAATGATCCGATTTATTTAATTAAATCGCACGTTAGCCAATGGAGCCTTGACCAACCCCAGCATGAACAGCTGCTGTATTGCCGCATCCAAAATCGGAGCATCGTATCTCGACTGTGGTGCTGCCAGTTGAGGTTGTTGGGATGCAGAGTGGAATAAAGGAATGGCTAGACAGTAGACCGTAGCCAATCTATTCTGACTCATTCCCTACCTTTGTTTAAACAATTTGAGGGGGGGGGGGGGGGGGGGGGGTGGGGAAGGGTGGTAAATTGAGCATTGTCTTAAATAACGTACATTAGGAATTGAACTGTGGCTTTGGTTTGCACCCTTTCCTAGTGCAGGAGTATATTTTACCTTTGGTCTTTTCCTAGGTTTGTGAAGAGTGTGACCTGAAGCCTTTTAAAACTTTCAAGACGTTTACTGGAAAATGTAAGTAATGAGGACATGCAAGAGGAGATTAAAGATGCCTTCAGTTGTAAATTATTGAGCTAAACTGTTTCCATCTATTGGTCTAAAGTTCTTACTAGAGTCATAGAATTAGTGTTAAATTGAGCATTATTATTTTAGTGTCAGTGGCACACAGGCATCAATATGAGTTGTTTATTTAATATGTGTTCACTGCGGTAAAGGTATTTACAAAGAGCGGAGCAGTAGTCTGAGATTGGCAAAGGGCAGCAAACACGAGTCTCCTTAAAGAGTAAACCAAGAGGGAGCTTTGTGTGTCAGGGTATCAACTGAAGATGGAAGAGCCCAAGTGTATCACAGGCTGGTTAGGGTAGAAAGGCTCATGGGCAAGATCTGGAAATCAATAAAAGACACAAAATGCTGGAATAACTCAGTGGGTCAGGCAGCATCTCTGGAGAACATGAACAGGTGGCATCTTTGGTCGGAGCCCTTTCTTCAGACTGTAGAAAGGTCCTGGCCCAAAACATCACCTATCCATTCCTTTCACAGATGCTGCCTGACCCACTGATTTACTCCAGCACTTTGTGTATTTTTTAAAAAAAAACCTGCATCTATAGTTCCTTGTGTCTACATCTTGAAATCAATGTTAATTAAGCCAAGAAACTTCCTGAAGTAGAAATTGATGCAAGATTTTCCTGGGGGTTTTAAGTTAAAAGAAAGAACTGGCCGGGTCTTGTTTTGAATTTGGGACAGAGATCAGCTGCCTTGCGAACTGTTACTCCTTGCCATGTGGTGTTGTCACGTGATGGCGCTTGTGTCTCCATATCGCATGCTCTGTAAATGTAGAACTCGTTTGTAAGATGTCAATAATCTCTGTTCCAGCTGACAGGAGTTTATCTGGCGTGTTGGAGTGGGAGTCGAAAAATGAAGCTGTGGAAGCACTGACAGTACTGAATCACTACCAAATGAAGAACACCAGTAAGTGTCTTGGGTTACAGCTTGGATGGCTTTTATAGTTGATTGAAAGATACAACTGGAAAAAGGGCCCTTCAGCCCACCTAATCCACAGCAACCGTTGATCACTGGTTCACACTAGTTCTATGTTGGTCCCACTTTCTCATCCACTCCCTACACTCTGGGGGCAAAGGACGTTTCCAGTAATAGGAGAGTCTAGGACACAGCCTTGGGATAAAAGGACATATGTTTAAAATGGAGATGAGGAGGGATTTCTTTAGCCAGTGGGTGGTGAATGTGTGAATTTAATTGCCCCAGAAGCTGCCAAGGGGTGGTGGTGGAGGCAGATAAGATAGTGGCATTCCAGATTTTTGGATCGACACGTGTATGTGCAGGGAATGGGGGGATATGGATTGTGAATGTAGATAAGAGTTAGACTTGGCATCATGTTTGGCATAGATGTGAGCATAAAAGGACCTGATCCTGTGCTGTACTGCAATACGTTCTTTGAGTAAAGCCTTCTCTTTGTGCTTTGAACAGTGATGTGTTGGTGTGTAGAAAATCCACGCTCCACAAATCCACATGTCGCAAGTGGCCCAGTTTGTTTCTTCTATGGCAGAAACAATTCATGTGGTTTCCTGTCTCCTGGTGATGCAGCTGGGATTAGAAACTGACAGTGACAGGAAACTGGAATGTTTACAGTGTAGTTTGTGGCTCTGATTATTTTTGAGTTCAAGATGGTATCTAAAATAAGTCTGAAGAATGGTCCTGATCTAAAACGTCACAAGAGATATTGCTAGACCCTCTGAGTTACTCCAATATTTTTATTTGTTAAATAGTATTTGCATTCCTTGTCTCCTCAATGGTCTGTTGAGAGTACTGCGTTACAAGGCTGTTTGTTAATCCACATTCAGATACTTGGATTACTGGCAAGAGATTTCATAGAATTTTGCACTTTTGTAATGTAACAAATAAAATTTAATCTTGAAGCATGTGATGGAAAAATTCTGATTAAAACCATTTTATTTTGCAGATGGCCCTTACCCATACACTTTGAAACTCTGCTTTTCTACCATGTCTCATGCATGAGGACTTGATCTGATTTTGAATGGAATCCTGTCGGTCAGCTTGCACAGCATTTCCAAATGGGCAGGAGAAAAAGTAGTTCATTAGTGTCTCTTGCACCATAAGTGGAAGATACTTTCTTCAGTTTAAATTGTAACTTTCCGAATTGTATCAATGTACAAGTTAAACCTTTAACGAAGTTGTTTTTTTGCAGTCCGTGAGTCGTTTCAGCTTGTTTTTGCAAGTGACCTTGTATTTTTGAACTATGCAAGTGATGGACACTTGTGACATCCCTATTTGAGGCACATACAGTGAGAAAAACAGTATCATTATTTTGTGACCATGTAGTTTGCCAGATTTTTAAAACTATTAATGACATGCATTTGTGATGGGGAAAATTCTGCAAACTGCTAAACTGTCCAAATGGTGACTTTTGAACACTATACACAAACTTGGTATATTTACGGCTTATTGCCATGTGTTTAATTCCTTGCTATGTTTCAGAAATACATTAAACAATTATTACACGCATCTCTGAATTATCTTAATAAAGGTTCTAAAACTATAATTTATGTTTGTTACCAAGATAGTGGACCCTAACTGGTGGTTAGTGAACGCAGAGAGGACAGCACAGGAACAGGCCCCCGCAATGTCTGTACCGAACATGATGCCTAGACCGTCTCTTGTCTACCTGCACATAATCCATATCCCTCCATTCCCTACACATCCATGGGCCTTTCTAAGTGTCTTTTAAACATCACTATAGTATCTGCCTCCACCTCCACCCCCGGCAGCGTGTTACAGACACTCACCACTGCTGCTTATAAAAAAAATGTACTCTGCATGTTTCCTTTAAACTTTGCCTGTATTACCTACTCTTGTCTATACTTCGGATCTCCCTTCAAACTCTAGCATTCCAAGGAAAACAATTTAATGGGCCTGTCCCACTTAGGCAGTTTTTTTGGACAACTACAGGCAACTACTGCAAGATTTCCAACATGTTTTCGGCGACTGACGACAATTTTTGCTGTCGTAGGTTGATGTAGGTGTTGTCGTAAGTGCGGTCATAGGTTATCGCCAGGTGTCGTAGGTGGATTCCATTAATATTAGTCCCTGGCAGTTGCCTAAAGAGTTGCCTAAGTGGGACAGGCCCATAAGGCTGCAACCTCTCCCTCATACCTCCTCAATCCAGGCACCATTCTGGTAAACTTCCACTGTACCCTTTCCAAAACTTCCCCATCAAGATTCAAGATTCAATTTAATTGTAATTCTCCTTCCTGTGTTGGGGTCACTGCATGCAGTTCTGGTTTTTCCCCAATTTTCTTTCTCTTCTGACTCTGCCCTCAGCAGAAATGGGTTTGGTCTTCAAGCTTCAGAAGATTTAAATGTTTGTTTGCAAGATGTGTGGGGTTTGTACTCCAACTCAGGGCCATCTTTAATTTGTGCTGATTTAAACATTGGTTGTTGTGTTGAGTGTTGGGTTGAGGCAGCGGTTCCACCCACTGCCTCACTGTGCTGCGTTTCAGAATTATGAGCTCTTCTAAATTCTGAAGGAATTACTTGCAGCGAATAGAGATCATCGCTGTCAACTAGGTCAGTAACTCACTGAGAAATGGCAAGATAAGAGATTAAGGAGAAGTGTTTTGCAGGAGTTTGTTGTGATTGAGTGCACTGAAAGTTAGTTTTCAAAAGATAATTAGACAATTAATGATTTTCAGAGCTGTGGTTGTCTGGGGACAATGGGGTTAATTTGATGCTTTCTAAAACCAGGTCAGGCCATGACTACCTGAATTGTGTGATTCCAACTGTCGAGCTCATTGTGTTTTAAACCCTCATGTTTGACCACTGAGCTATAAACAGAATAGCTGCCTTCGCTGACTGTTGCTACTCGCACAATGACAAATCGTGCTTCTATAATGGCTCAGTGGTTTCTGAGTTGCAAGACAGGTCAAATCCATCTGTCGCTATTTAGCCATTCACGTCTATTTGGCTATAAATGCTTTGTGCTTTCAGGTACCGCTGGATTTAACTATATTTCCATGAATTGACCTTGTCTTCCTGGTGTACTATTATAGTTGTGCCGATAATAATAATAATAAGAATCTTATTTATATAGCACATTTTTAGTCAACTTGCATTGACCCCAAAGTGCTTCACATAATTACATTACATTTACACCCAGGCAAAGGTGGGTGAAGTGTCTTGCCCCAAGGACACAACGACAGTATGCACTCCAAGCGGGATTTGAACCGGCTACCTTCCGGTCGCCGGCCGAACACTTAGCCCATTGCGACATCTGTCGTCCCCCCGATGAGAGTTGTCAATATTGCCCAGACCAGACTCTCCACTATCTGCTCCATTTACACTTCACACTGCTCTGGAAAGCAGCCACCATAATCAAAGACTTGTCCCACCCTGTCATTCTTCCTCTCTGGCAGAAAGTACAGAAGCTTGTAAGTGCACACCACCAGTTTCGGGAACAATTCCCCTTTTGAACTGTCCTTCTATAAGCTAGGGTACTGTCCGATTCACCTCTACCCCATTGCGGACATTTGACTTTGTCACTGGAACTGGTGCGCTACAATGCTGACAACTATATTATGCACTCTGTATCTTCCCCTTTGCTCTACCTATTGTATTTGAGTTTGGCTTGATTGTATCTATGCATAGTATTACCTGATCTGACTGGAATGCAAAACAAAGCTTTTCACTGTGCCTTGGTACACGTGGCAATAAAAAAAACCTGCTTGAATGATATCTTTCCAAGCAGGGATAGTGTATGACCTGGAACTCTCAGGAGCTGTCCCTACTGTCCCAGTCTGTGGTGTTAGAGGATGCACATCTCAGATGGCTATTAGCTTGTAGGTAACTCATAGGTGGCATCTTGTTGCAGCAACTGCATGCTGGTTTATAGGGAGTAGATGTTGCGGGTTGAATGGATGTTGATAGGATGCTGGTCAGACCCCTGGTTGCTACTGAGTTTTTTATTGAGAATTGTTGATGCTTTACTCATCCGGAGAAGTTTTTCATGCTTCTGGCACATTCCTGTAGACGGTGGGAAAGACTTCTGGGTAGCAGGGGATTGAGTGGCTTTGCCAGGAGGTCCAGTCTCTGTAGCCACTGTGTTTGTTCAGAGATACAGCATGGAAACGGACCCTTTGGCCCACTGAGTCCACGCCAACATGAATGGTCCAGTTACTTCTGGTCAGTGGTCATCCCCAGGGACTTGACCATGGGAGGGTTTTATGCTGGCAGAGGTGGTTAGGTCTGGACTTATTGGAGGAAATTGGTGACTGGCAGCTTTGGCACAAATGTTGCTTGCAACTTATTGTCCCATGCTTTAATGTTTAGGTAGAGTGTTAAATGAAGGGTGTTTAATTGTCAATGGTACCGACACTGGAACAAATGAAATTCTCACTGCTGCAGTTTAACAAGCCCATTAATGCAATAACACAAATTAATATACAATAATTAATCAGTAAAACTAGTTAACAGAATAATCAACGAAGTAACACTCCTCTTACTCCAACCTCTATCTCCTGTAGCACCTGTACCCTGGAACATTAAGCTGCCAGTCCTGTCCCTCTCTTTGCCAGGTTTCTATAAATGCTACGTCTCAGTCACACGTCCCCATCAGCCTTACCTGTCAGGCCTCTCGTATTAAAATAAGTACAATTTAATCCAAGCGACTATCTTTGCCCCCTACCGTGATCCTGCCCATCGTGTTTACTGAACTATCTACCATTGCCTTCCAGCCTCTCACTTCCTCAGTCCTGCAAAGCATCTCCCCCCCCACCCCCAGCCAATCCAGTTTAAACCCACCCGTGTAGCACTAGCAAACCTGCCTGCCAAGATATTGGTTCCCTTCCAGTTCAGCTGCAACCCACCCCCTTGTACATGTCACAATAAAAGACCTTTGAAACCTATTTACAGATCAGCCTCTGCACCAGAGGAGATCCCAATGATCCAAAAATCTGAATCCCTGCTCTGCACTGACACCTCAGACATGCATTCATCTGTGCTATCAGTTCCTACCCTCGCGTGTTATGTGAAGGCTGTCGTGATACTAAAGCAGGAGGCTGAACCAGTGAATAGTTATTGCTCTGTGTGAGGCCGCTTTCTGTTGGACTTTATAAAGAGGTGTAGTTGCCATGGTGCTGGCTTGTATACAGAATATTGCAGTGTAACATGACATGATTGCAGGAAAAAGCCTTCTGCCTTTACTGGTTTTGTAAAAACAAGGATAAATTGAACCTTCAAAGAGTACATTGTAATGGTTTAGGTAGATTAGATCTTTGAGCATGCTAGTCCTGTGCAACAAGTATGGGCCAAAGTATCAGGGCCTGAGTAATTGAAATGTCAAGCGAGCTGGTTGATTACCCGACACTTTGGCCTGATTACCCTGAAGGCCCTTCAGCCCACTTGATACAGGAGCTTTGTCCTCTTTGGCTAAACATCCAGACTCAAATGTCCTCACTTGCAGCTCAGTCATAGTCCCACAGTTTGGAGAAAGGCCCATGTTTTCTAAACTCCGAAAGGGAGAACATCGTTGTCCTGGTGGCACTAATCTGCATCAGGAGATCAGAAGAGCATCCAGCCCCAACATCTACACTAGATATAACACATCCACTGGTTCTCCCCACCTGCCCAAACGATTTTTGCTGGCTTTGTCCTATAACCCTCTCTTTAATAAAACCTAGACTAACTGTTCTGTAATTCCCCGTTTTTCTCTCTAGCAACCCTCCAATCCTCAGGAACTACTCCAGAATCTAAAGAGCTTTTTGAAATATCACTAATGCCATCCCATTTCTGGGGCTACTTCCTTAATAGTACTGGTATGCTGTCCAAATGTCTTTTAAATGCTGTTTTTATACCTATCTCCTCTGGCAGCTTGTTCTATATACCTACCATCCTCTGTGTGAATGCCTTTGAAAACGTCCTCACTTTTCTTGTGATCACCTTGTTTTAACTAATCTTTTTCTCTTCACATATCTATAAAAACTTTTGCAGTCAGTTTTTATGTTCCCTGCCAGTTTTCTTTCATAATCCGTTTTCCCTTTCCTATTGGTTTAAGATGAGAGAAAAGATTTAATAGGATCCTGAGGGGCAACTTTATCACACACAGGGTGGTGGATATATGGAACGAGCTGCCAGAGGAGGTGGTTTACGCATGTACTATAACAGCATTTACAAGACATTTGGACATGTACATAGATAGGAAAGAAATATAGGAAATGGGCCAAATGCAGGCAAATGCGACTAGCTTGGAGGAGGATCTTGGTCAACATGTACGAGTTGGGCTGAAGGCCCAGTTTCTGTACGGTTTGACTCTTGGAGTAAGGCAACGTACCTCAATTACCTCCGACCAGTGTCCGTGATGATGAAGAGATTCGAGAGGTTGGTTATGATTAATATGAACTGCCTTAGCTAGAAACTGGACCCATTCCAATTTGCCTATCGCCACAATAGATCAACAGTTGCTGGCTCTCCATGCTGTACTGGACCACTTGGACAACATAACAGGTTATTGTTCCGTGTTCATAGTCTGTATCTGGAACGAACTACCAGAGGAACCTATGGATAAAACTACGACTTCTAAAAGACATTTGAACACATATCTACTGGTACTCGACCTCCATCCTTGCCTCTTCCCCCTCTCTGATCATAAGCTTATACGGTTCACCATCCCTTCTCTGACACCTCGCCCCCGCTTCCTCCGAGAAATCACCTTCCGTAATCTAAAATCCATTGATCCCCACCATCTCTCTGACCTGCTCTCCACCACTCTCCCCCTGGACTCAACCCCCATCTCACCTGATGATCTCACAAACCATCTCAACTCCACCTTGTCTACCTCCCTCAACACTCTGGGCCCCCCTCAAAACAAGAACCGTAACTTTCAACACATCTTCACCCTGGTACACACCTGCACTTGAAACTGAAACAGACTGGTCGCCAACTCGAACGACTTACAAAGAAATCATCTCTCACAGTCCACCTTGAAGCTTACAAACTCCACCTCACTGACTACAAAGATGCTCTAATTGCTGCAAAATCTGCCTACCTCTCCTCCATATTCACCGATCCCTGCCTAAACCATAGAACCCTCTTCTCCACAATGGGCAACCTCCTCAAGCCTCGAGCCAACACTCTCCCTACCTCTACTCCGGATCTCTGCAACTCATTCCTCCACTTTTTCGCTGATAAAATCAGCACCATCTATCAATCTTTATCCCCTGTACCCGACTCCCCAGCATCAGCTCCACCACCTACCAAGGCCCCTCCTTTCAACATCTCCACTGACCTCCTTACCCCTCCTCCACACTGCTTCCTCACCCAGTTTGACCTGGTCACCCCTACTGAAATCTCCAAACTCATCAGCTCTTCCAAACCCACTACCTGCTCCCTCGGCTCTCTCCCCACTCCCCTGTTGAAGTCCTGCCTCCCCGTTCTCTGCCCCTACCTCACTAATCTCTTCAACTCCTCGTTGTCCCAAGGAATTGTCCCTTCCGCTTACAAAACTGCTGCTGTTACACCAATCTTAAAGAAACCTGGTCTTGATCCCTCCTCTCTCATTAACTACCGCCCAATCTCAAACCTCCCCTTTCTTTCAAAAACCCTGCAGCGTCGCAACTTCATTCCCACCTCCTTGTGTATAACCTACCTGAACCCCTCCAATCTGGCTTTCGCCCCCTCCATAGCACAGAAACTGCTCTCCTCACCTCTGCTGACACTGGTTCCCTCAACATCCTCATCCTCCTCGACCTGAGCGCAGCCTTCGATACAGTGAACCATAACATCCTGCTCACCAGACTCAAAGACCTCGGCATTGAAGGCTCTACACTCAGCTAGCTCCGTTCCTACCTTTCCAACAGATCCCACTTCATCTCTCTCCACAACTACACCTCTGCTACAGCCACAGTCACTCAAGGTGTTCCCCAAGGCTCCGTATTCGGCCCCCTCTTCATCATCTACATCCTCCCCCTTGGTCAGATACTCCGCCACTTCAATCTGGACTTCCACTGCTATGCTGATGACACCCAGATCTACCTTGGCACCAAATCCCCCCACAACCCCTCCCTCTCCCATATCAACTCCTGTTTGTCAGCTATAAAAACCTGGATGCAACATAATTTCCAGAAACTCAACAGCGATAAGACAGAATTCCTCCTCATAGGCTCCAAAGCCACACTCGGCAAAATCAATAGCTCCACTCTCACCATCGACGGCACCACTGTCTCCCCATCTCCCCAGGCCCGCAACCTTGGCGTGATCTTTGATTCCACCCTCTCCCTTGAGCCTCACATCCGCCATGTCATTAAAACAACCTCCTTTCATCTCCGCAACATCGCCAAACTCAGACCCTCTCTCACACCGCCTGCTGCTGAAAGACTCATCCATGCCTTCATCTCCTCCCGACTGGACTATTGCAACTCACTTCTCCTTGGCATCAGCTCCACCTACATCAACCGACTCCAACTGGTCCAGAACGCAGCCGCCCGACTCATCATCCATACCAAATCCTGGCATCACATCACTCCAGTCCTCAAACAACTTCACTGGCTTCCCATCTCCCACCAGATCACCTACAAAATCCTGATCCTCACCTACAAAGCCCTCCACCACCTCCTCTCCCCATACCAACCCTCACGATCCACATCAGCTGATCTCCTCTCCATCCACGTCCAACTTCCGCAGTTTTGGGGACAGAGCCTTTTCTAGGGCAGCTCCCAGGCTCTGGAACTCCCTCCCCCAACTGATCCGCAATTCCGTGTCCCTCACCATCTTCCAGTCCCGCCTCAAGACCCATCTCTTCACCTCTGCCTATCCTTAGCCCCACGTGCCGTCCATTTTCATCTGTGCATTAATTGCCTCGTACTGTGTTTTGTATTGAATTCTGTATTTACTTTGTGTACTAGTCATGTCTCTACTATTTATTTAATTCCCCTTAAATGTTTTTCCTCTACCTGCTAATTTTTTGTAGGGTGTCCTTGAGACTCTTGAAAGGCGCCCATAAATAAAATGTATTATTATTATTATTATATCTATGTGTCCCGGGGAGCCGCGTGCATTGTGGGAATGTCCAGGGAAGCCGCGCAGGCCCGATCCACCCGCTGAACAACGCTGGCCCTGGCGACCGAACGTGCCCCGGTAGACCCGACTTGCCCCACAGGCCTCCCAAGGGATTGCGGAGAAGCTGGGTGGCAAGGCCTGCCTGGGTCGAAGGAGCCTCAGCAGCGGCAGCTTGAGCCTCGACAGCAACGGGAGCCTCGGCGTTGATGGGGCCTCATCGGCAACGGGAGCCTCAGCAGCAGTGGAACCGGAGGGAGGAGGAGGAGGGGTGGGTGGGGGGAAGACACAGTGAGAGGGAACCTCCATGAGGGACTTGTGGCAGAACAAGGGGATCCGGTGTGGGGGAGTGTAACACTTTAGTTTTAGAATCCTCTGCCCAGGAGATAAGCCTGCGTTTGTTTGTTCGTTCTGGTTTAGGCTCTGTCTTTTTTGCTCTTTTTATTCCAAGTTTTTGTGTACCTTGTGCGTTGTGACTGTTGGCAGTCCAATTTCCCTCTGAGGATGAATAAAGTTTTATCATATTGTATATTTGGCTATTAACGGTTTGAAGGGATATGGGGCAAATGCAGGCAAATGGGACTAGCCCAGTTTGACAACTTGGTTAACATAGACAAGCTTCTTCTCGCAGTTCATTCCAGATACGGGCTACCCTCTGAGTGAAAGATTTGCCTAAGATCCCACAAATCTCTCCCCTCTTACCTTAATGCTGTCCTCTAGTTTTAGAATCCTCTACCCTGCAGAAAAAGACTTCATCATTTTGTACACTTCAATAAGGTCAGCTGCCAATGCTCCAAAGAAAAAAAAGTCCCAGCCTCTCCAATCGCATCCTACAACTCAAGCCTGCAAACCCAGGTAACATCCTGGTGAATCTTTTCTGCACCATTTCCAACTGAATGATTAGTGGAGCAGCATTGAATATGACCTAACTTGATTCGTATCAAAAGTTGGACCGCTACCCAAAAGCAATCAGCCTTTGTGGTAAGTAACAGGGAGGCCAAACCCAGCCTGTGTTAGTCATGCTGATACACTGATTTACTGCGGTGCTTTAATATTATTTTCATTTTTATTGCTTATCGTGATTTATTTACGAGGATCTCTGTCAGTTAACAAGTTGAGTGAGTTCTCTTCCCTTTTAATTTAAACTTCCCACTTTTAAGTGAGTATCTATTTTATTCAGAGTCCCGTTAATAATCAAGAACGTGTCAGGATGGAGACTATTCAATGTGTTAAGTGTACAAGTGAAATGCCTTTATTTGCCGTTGTAAGCACTGCATACAACAAAATTGTTGTTGCCACTTTATTGGTGCATAATATACGAACATAAAAACACAGGACACAATTTAAAATCAATGTTTAAAAACTAGGTATCAAGATAAGTAAGTAATCAGTGCTGTACATGGCGATAGTAAAAGTTCAGGGTAGGTAGCAGCATGGAAGAGTGCAGCATGAATAATACTCAATGTTTTTTCATGTTGAGTGTGAAGATTGCTTTGGGGAAACTGTCTCTGAGTCTGGAGGTGCGTGTTTTGGCTGACCTGTAACGCCTGCCAGAGGGCGATAGTTCAAAAAGGTGGTGACAGGGGTGTGTGGCGTCTTTGATGATTTTAGTGGCTCTGCTGAGGTAGCGTGAGGTGGCAATATCCTCCAGAGAGGGCAGTGGGCAGCCGGTGATTCTCTCTGCTGTTTTTACCACTCTCTGGAGCGCTTTCTTATCTGCAGAGCAGCCTGCATATCACACTGACATGCAATATGTCAGTAGACTCTCAGAGAGAAGGCCACCAGCAGCTTCTTCTTGGTGTGTCTCCTGAGCACTCTCGGGAAGTAGAGTCTCTGTTGTGCTCACTGGACAGTTACAGTGGTGTTAGCCGACCAGGAGAGGTCCACGGATATGAGGGCTCCTAGGAATTTGAAAGTCTGCACCCTTTCCACATTGCCCCATTTATGCAGAGCGGGGCCAGGCCTTCTTCCCGTTTCCTCCTGAAGTCTAGTATTAGCTCCTTTGTCATTCATACACTCCCTCGTATTGTTGGCGTGCATAAATCACAGTGTGGTGATCGCTGACCTCTCAGTTCAGCACCAGGTCTGGCTGGTTAAAGACGCACTCGGCTGTGAAACAACATTACCTGAGAGTTCGTTTTGGAAGCTTCCCCTCTCACCACCGATGCACCACCAGTCCTAGAGAGGGGAAACAAGGAAGAGACTACAGTTACTCCTGGCATTTTGTTCCTTTAAACCTTCTCTGGAGCCTCTAATTCAAATGAGCAGCTTTTTTTTTTAATGCTGGTTGAGTTTTTGTAACTTTGTGGCAAGCAGGTTAATAGTTAGTGAGGGAGAAGAGGAGGTAAGTGGAAGTGCAGCAACGATTAGTTCTGACTGATAACGCTGGGAGGATCGGCAGACATGAACCAGAACTGTCCCACGCTTGTCATCTCCGGCCTTCCGGAGGTGCCTCGGGACGACAGCCTGGGCTGCCGGCCAGTGAACCTGTACGACTGCCTGTCTGTGGCTCATCTCGATCTCCGCAGGGCCTCGCTCATCGACCCTCGAAGCAACCTGATGACCTTGGTCCGGGGGAGAGTGGAGGAGGAAGAGGAGTCGTCGGAGAATGACACGGATGACCCCCAAATGAAGCCCACCAAAATCACAGCTGCAATCCCCTACATGAGCAGACCGTTGGCACTCGGCTGTCTGCTGCTGAATATCATAGTCCCAGGGACAGGTATGTCTTAAATACGCCTGGCTTTATTTGGAAGTTGTTTCAATTAATTACATGAAACGCCATCTGTCCATTCAGATGCTGTCCATTCAGACCAGATGCTGCCTGACCCACTGAGTTACTCCAGCACTTTGTGCTTTGCTTAAGATTCCAGGATCTGCAGTTCCTTGTGTCTCTATGCCTTTATCTTGCTTGATGCGGGACTATTGCATTTGGAAGTGAGGTAACCATAATCTGTACAATTCATCCTTTATCTGTACAATTTATCATTTATCTGTACTTTTAATTCTTAATCTGTACACTTTATCTTTTATGTGTACATGTGGTGGGCTTGATTGCAATCATGTATAGTCTTTCCTTTGACTGGATTTCACTGAACCTTGGTACACAAGACAATAATAAACCAAACTAAACTAATTTGAGGAGGTTTTCTTTTAATTCTTTAGTGTAAATATAATTCCATTGGTGAGGCCGCATATGTTCTGGAAGTGTCGGCGCTGCCTTGCAGCTGCGGCTCGCCTGCAGTCCGTTTGTCTTTTCTGTTTTTTGTTTTCTCTTGTCCCGTTTTTACAGTTTATTTCAGTTCATTTAGTTGTGTATGTGTGGGGGGGGCGGGTGTAACATGTTTTTTGACTCTTCCTTCGGGGGGGTGCGACCTTTCCTTCCGTATCTGCGCTAAGGCCTATCGTGGAGCTGGCGGCCTCCAACTGCGACCGACCTCGAGGCTACGGAAGCAGAGCCAGGACTTACCGACGCGAGACTGGCTGACTTCGGGGCTGTGGTTGCGGTGCGACCCAACTTCCGACCCGACTTTGGAGCCTCGGAGGCTCGTCCGCGGGCCAGTGGATGACATCATCGGGAGCTCGAGTTCTGTTTTCCGGAGCTCCCGCAACTACAGCAGCGTCCGCTGGACTGGAGGGCGGCAGCTTCGGCAGCTTCACCCGCCCCGGGCCGCGGAGTTTGAACCGGCCCGTTAGCGGAGCTCGGATTCAGCCGCGGGACTTAACTACCATCACCCGGCGGGGTCACAACATCGGAGGCTTGAATTGCCTCAGAGCAGAGGGAGAGCAAGGAGAGAAGAGACAATGACTTTGGGACAAACTGTGTTGAGTGTTTGTTATTTATTCTATGTTATGACTGCAGGCTAAACCATTTTGGTGCACTGAAAAGTGCAATGACAATAAATTGAATCCAATCAAATTCAGTTCTGGTTACCCTGATATTATGCTGAAAAGAGTGCAGAGACGATTTACGAGGATGTTACCAGGACTTGAGGGCCTGAGATATAGGGAGAGGTTGGGCAGTCTGGGACTTTACTCTTCTTCTTGCGCGTGGCGTGCACAGCCTAAAGTTGTAGGACAACTTGTTCTATTTGATCTTATTTCATTGTGCACGCTGGGTTGATTGCATTCGTCGAAACAGGGCGGACCACGTGAAGGTTGCAATCTTCCACCCCGGACTTTACTCCTTAGAGCGCAGGAGGTTGCGTGGTGATCTTATATACAGTAGGTGTATAAAATCATGAGAGGAATTTCACAGTCTTTTTCCCAGGGTAAGCTATAAGGTCATAAGTAATAGGAGCAGAATCAGGCATTTGGCCCATCAAGTCTACTCTACCATTCAATCAAGTGTCAGGAAGTCATGATGCAGGTTTCTAGGACTTTAGCTAGGCCACCTTTGGAGTATTGCGTGCAGTTCTGGTCGCCCCATTACAGGAAGGATGTGGGGACTTTGTAGATGGTGCAGAGATGGCTTTACCAGAATGCTGCCCATATTAGATGGCATTAGCTACAGAGAGAGGTTGGACGGACTTGGATTATTTTCTCTGGAGCATTGGAGTTTGAGGGGAGACCTGATAGAAGTATATAAAATTATTAGAGGCATAGATAGGGTAGACAGTCAGAACCCATTTCCCAAGATGGAAGTGTGAAATACTATAGGGCACAGGTTTAAGGTGAGCGTGGCAAACTTTAAAGGAGATGTGTGGAGCAATTTGTTTTACACCAACAGTGGTGAGTGCCTGTCAGGCAGATGTGGCCTGGGAAGGCAGTCCATCTCGGAGAGGGAAAACTCTGATCTAAAACCTCCACTGCCTTGTGGCCATATCAAGTCATGGAAAAGGCTCCACGAGTAAACCTCAAGAAAAATCCGGAGTCGGAGTCTCTAAAGCAGTTCGTCGTTGTCTACAACCTCGCTCTGGCAGCTGCTGTGACGGCGCTGATGCCAAACTGTAACGGCCCTGCTGTCCCTTTGGATCGATCAGCGACGTGGAGAGGGGGGACCTGCTGCATGGGCAACTGCCTGTCCTCCATATGACATTGCCCAGGGTTGCATCTGATTGGATGCATCACCCATGGTCAGCCATGACTGAGGGGAGCCTACTATTGTGAGTGCCTGCAACACACTGCCAGCGGTGGTGGTGAAGGCAGATACAATAGTGGCGTTTAAGAGACTTTTAGATAGGCACATGGGTATGCAGGGATATGGATCAATTAGTTTAACCTGGCATCATGTTCGGCATGGACATTGTGGGCTGAAAGGCCTGTTCCTGTACAGTTCTCTGGGAGTCGGGAATAGCCTTCGAAGCAAGAAAGGTGATTTTCCTGCCCTGCTGTGATGTGCCAGTGTCCTAAGAACAGAGCCAAGGAGGGGAGGGAAGGAGGTGGGTGAGCTGTGATCATGCAGCATAGAACCAAGTGTTTTCTTTGTTGCTAGTGAACTGACAGCTCTAGTGCATGTAGTCCAAGGCCCAGTCTTTGCCACATAACTTGGTCAACAATGTCAATGTCTTTTAAATGTTATGGTACATACCTCAAATACTTGTTCTATATACCCACCTGTGTGGAACATTTGCCCCTCATGTTCCTATTAAATCTTTCCCCTCTCTCCTTAAGCCTATGTCCTCTAGTTCTTGATTCCCCTACTCTGAGTAAAAGACCCTATTCACCCTATCTACAGTATTTCCCTCATGATTTTAAACACCTCTATAAGATCACCCCTCGTCCTCCTGCGCTACAAGGAATAAAGCCAGCCCAATCTCTCCCTATAGCGCAGACCTTGAGTCCTGGCAACATCCTCTTTAATCTTCTCTGCACTCTTTCTAACCTCATGACATCCTTTTAGCAACATTCTTTGGACTAAAGTTGTCAAGAAACACATACAGTCATTAACAGCACTAACACAAGGAAGTAAGAAAGTCGGGGACAATATGTAAGCAGATCTACAGAAGGCACAGCTGCAAAGACTGTTATGTGTGGGGATTGCTTTTGTTATAAATTAATTTACAAAAGCTGTACGTGAAGTGCTAATCCACACCCCGCCTCTGGCCTACAGTGGATGTGGAGAGGACCAGAGTCTCAGAATAAAAGGACACACCTTTAGAAAGATGAAGAGGAAATTCTTTAGTCAGAGGGCCGCAAATCTGTGGAATTCATTGCCACAGACGGTGGTGGAGGCCAAGCCAATGGGTATTTTTAAAATAGAGATTGATAGGTTCTTGATTAGTAAGAGTGTCAAAGGTTATGGGGAGAAGGCAGGAGAATGGGGTTGAGAGGGAAAGATAGATCAGTCACAATTGAATGGCAGAGTAGACTTGATGGGCCTAATGGCCTAATTCAGCTCCTATAACTTATGAATTTATGAACACCCACCCACAAGGTAATCACCCAGTACGTCACCAGAGGGCAGTGTAGAGTTATTTTTCTATTCTGCACACACCGATTTTCAACTCAAATCAAACAAAATATATTAGAATTAGAGCGTCTACAGCTTCCTCTGGCAACTCATTCCGGATACTGAGTACCCTCTGTGTGAAAAGTTGCCTGACATCCCTTTTAACTCTCTTCCCCCTCACATTAAACCTGTCAGATTTAGAATTGTCTATCCTGGGAAAAGTACTATGATTGTTCACTTTATCCATATGGGCAGCACAGTGTGGCAGCGGGTGGAGCTGCTGCCTCACAGCGCCAATGATCTGGATTCAATACTGACCTTGGGTGCTGTGTATGTGGAGTTTGCACGTTCTCCCTGTGGCCACGTGGGGTTTTTTTTAAAAAAATTTTTTCAATTTAATTCAATTTAATTGTCATTTGGACCCCTTGAGGTCCAAACGAAATGCCGATTCTGCAGCCATACATTACAAACAAATAGACCCCAGACACAACATAATTTACATTTTACATAAACATCCATCACATTGCTGTGATGGAAGGCCAAAAAACGTATCTCTCCACTGCACTCCCCCCCCCCCCCCCCCCGATGTTTGACGTGGACTCGGTGGGCCGAAGACCCTGTGTTTCCATGCTGTATCTCTAGACTAGGTGGCAATGGGGCGAGCAGAACTGCATGCAATGCGACCAACCACGGCCTGACCGTGGAGCTGTGAAGCTGCAGGGCTGTTGGGAAGCGCTCTGAGTGAGGGGTGGCCTGGCTCATCCATGGATCCATCACTCAACAGTGTGTGATGTTGCAGGGACCATCGTGTCGGGGCTCAGCCTGCTGTGTTGCTCCGAACCGGCCACCCCCACAGGCAGCAAGAGCAGTGACGAGACATTGGCCCTGGTCTGCCTCAACGTGTGGGTGGGCATCTCACAGCTCTTCACCGTACCCTTCCTCCTGGTCGGCTGGCTCTGGAGCATCATCTGGGGCGTGATGATGATCAACCTCTCCTGTGAGTATCTCCCGGCAACTCCCTCCACACATAACCTTCTGATTCTTCCTCGAGTCCGGTGAGATCTCCAAGTAACAGTCACCACTCCCACCTCACCAGCCCTAGTTTTATTGCCAATTAACTAAATGTATCCTGCAGTTACCCTCCCTCCTCAGAAAACTACTCGCCTCATTTATCCCAGCAAAGCCCCTTAGTATTCAGTCTCTCTGTTTCCCTCCCCTGGTTTAAGGAAAATGCTCCAACTTCCCCATCCAGGTTCAGTAATTCAAACGCCCAGGAACAAAAGAGACGACAGAGAGTGGTGGACACTGCCATTATCACAGCTACTGACCTCCCCACCATTGAAGGGATCTACAGGGGGCATTGCCTCAAAAAAGGTAGCAATTATCAAAGACCCACGCCACTCTGGCCACGCTCTCATCTCGCTGCTACCATTGGGAAGAAGGTACAGGCCCGGATAAATCTGGATGATAAATTAGAAAGGAGAATATCTAAATTTTTATGGGGTAGCAAACCGGCCAGAATTCGAAAGACGGTACTACAGTCTCCTAAGTGTGACGGCGGTTTGGCACTTCCTGACTTTAGGCGATACTACTGGGCTGCTAACTTGCAAAAAATCCTGTACTGGATGAATGATGATTGCGACCACTCACCGACCTGGGTACACATGGAAAAGGTGAGTTCACATCTCCCGTTGCGGTCTGTCCTATGCTCTCAACTCCCACTTTCTATAACATCTGCGGGTGCAGGCCCAATTGTGTCCCTCGCTCAAGATATGGAGTCAACTTAGGAAAAACTTTGGTTTACAAGGCCATTCCATCTTGACCCCGCTGCTTAAAAATCACATCTTTAAACCTTCAAGTACAGACTCCGCATTCAAAACCTGGCATAGTAATGGCATCAGTAGTATCAAAAACCTATATAAGGATGGCATTTTTTCGTCTTTTGCGGAGCTTTCGTCCAACTATAGCCACCCAAACTCCCACCTTTTTCGTTTTTTCCAGATTAGGGATTTTGTGAAGAAGATATTCCCCCATTTCCCAAATTATCACCCTGAAACCCTGACCGATTCCATCCTAGCTCTAGATCCCAACTGGAAGAAATGCATCTCTTTTTTGTACAACTTGTTAGGGTCGGTTATATTGAAACCTCATACCTCATTAAAAGCTGCGTGGGAGGGCGAGCTGAATACGAAACTAACAGACCAGCAATGGGACTCTGCCTTGGATTTGATCCATTCTTCCTCCATATGTGCCCGTCATGGCCTAATCCAATGCAAAGTCCTTCACAAAGTCCACTACACAAACGCAAGATAATTTAGAATATACCCTGCTGTTAAAGACACCTGCAACAGATGAAATCAATCCCCTGCCAACCATAGTCATATGTTTTGGTCTTGCCCCAAGCTAGCAACCTTTTGGAGGAGTGTTTTCGACGTGCTAAGCTGAGCCAATGGCCAGACTATTCCTCCAAACCCACTGTCAGCTATTTTTGGTATTCCTTCCAACACCAACCTCTCTGTTGCGTTGAAGCGGGTCCTGGCTTTTACAACCTTGTTAGCCCGGAGACTGATCTTGCTTAACTGGAGGCTTACCTGTCCCCCGACACACGCCCGCTGGATCAAGGAGGTGCTCTACAACTTAAAGCTTGAAAAACTTAGGTTCTCTCTCAAAGGCTCTACCAAGACATTCCTAGATACATGGAACCCTTTCCTGGAACTTGTTAACCCTCTTAATTTGTTTCCGGACTCGGAAGAGGACTGAGTGCCCTCTATCACTGCTCTGTCTTATTGCAGCTGCTATCCCCTCAACCCCCCCTCCCCCCCCCCCCCCACACTTTTTTTTTTTTTTTTTCATTTTGTTTATCTTATCGTATTTGTGTGGATGTGTACGTATGTGAATGTTGTTTGTCCCCGGGTGGTGAGGGTGGGTAAGGGTAAGGGTTTTGAGGGTCGTTTACATACTGTTGTACAATTATCCGGGTCCTGACTATCACTGTCTGTTATTGTATGTATGCAAATTGCTGTTAAATTCAAAATTCTAATAAAAAGATTTAAATAAGTAGAGACACAGGGCTTGAGGTCGGCAAACAACCAAAGGTCATGCACTTCAGATACCCATTCCTCTCCCTCGCGTTTTACATTTCACTCCCCATCTTTCCTGACCCTTCAGACTAATGGAGTAGCGGGGAGAAAGCTGGAAAAGAGAGTTGGGCAAAGAATGTCGTAGCTGGTAGAGCAGCTGCCTCATAGAGACCTGGGTTTGATTCTGACCTTGGGTGCTGTCTGCGCGGAGTTTGCAGGTTCTCTTTGTGACCACATCGGTTTCCTCCTATTTCCTCGAACATCCCAAAGACGTGTGGACGTGAGTAGAAGGGGCTGAATAAGATAAATGGGAAGAATGGTCCTTATGGATGGGAGATTAGTGTAAGGAGGAAGGGGAAGGAGCAGATTACTGGAATGGGGGGGGGGGGGGGGGGGGGGGGGGAAGAAGAGGATGACCTTATTGAAGTGTATAAGATCATGAAGGGCATGGATAAAGTGAACTCTCACAGTCTTTTCCCCGGGGAAGAAGATTCTAAAATTAGCGGGCATAGGCTTGGGTGAGAAGCGAGAGATTTAAGAGGCGCCTCGGGGCAACATTTTCACTCAGAGGTTAGTCTGTATCTGGAATGAGCTGCCAGAGGAAGCTACAGATGTGGATTCAATTATGACTTTTAGGAGACACTAGACGAAGTGCAGAGCCGTTGTGTCCAAATATCTTAGAGCTTTGGTTGTGTCTGCTCCCCCAATACAAGATTCCACCACTCACAAATAGCCCCCAACTGTGCAGGCGCAGCTCATCTCTCCTCATCTCCCAGCACTCCCCCCTCCTGCTCCTCGCCTTCCCTCGTCAATCCCTAGAGAGGGAGGGGGGTAGAATGGGGGGGGGGGGGGTAGAGAGGGAGGGGGGTAGAGGGGGGGGGGGGGGGGAGAGGGGGGTAAGAGGGGTACAGAGGGGGATAGGGGGGGTAGAGAGGGAGGTGGGGGTAGAGGGAGGGGAGAGGGCGAGGTAGGGAGAAGGAGGGGTAGAGAGGGGGGGGGTAGAGAGGGTGGGAGTGTCTGTAGATAGGGAGGGGGCATCTCCCCCCTCCCCATCCCTCCCCCCCCCCCCCCCCCCCCCCAATTTCGCTCTACCACCCCACTCCCCACCCCATCCTCCTTCTCATCTCTCTCATCCTCCTCCCCTCACTCCCATTCCCTGCCCCAGGACCTACCCAGGTTGTAGAGCAGTGCCAGGGCCTGGAACTCAGCCTAGTTCCCGCCCCCCCCCATCTCCCTTCCCCCTCTCTCCCCCATTACATTCCTAATTACATTCCACAGTAGAGCCAGGCTCTGATCAACAGGTGCAGCACATGAATGACCTTGGTGTATTCATGTATGGAAATGCTATATATTCGTGCTGTTATGCATATGTATAGAGAAAAAAACCCCATAGAAACAAGGCAAGAGGAGTCGGACTTCCATCACTGTTCTGCACAAATAAATCATCCCCGCAGCTCTGGAGGTGGCACCGACGCCGCCACTCACCCGGTCTGCTCCTGGCTCCGGGCCGGGGTTAAAACTCCATGGGGTGTGGACAGAAAGGCCAATGGCCACAGAGCCACCGGAGGTGAGGGTGGGAGGTGTGTACCTTGCCTCAAGGGTCGGTGCTAGGACCACTGCTGTGTCTCACCTTTCACACCATTTGCATGGGAATACTTTTTTTCTCCAAAATCATCCGGCGGGCCGGATTGGAACCCTTCGCGGGCCGGTAGTTTGACAGCCCTGCTTTAAACCAATGCCCTCTAGTTCTTGAATCGCATATCCCGGGAAAAAGACGATGCATTCACCTTGTATATTCCCTTCATGGTTTTTACTTGCCTCTAAAACAATTTTTGCTTCATTTTCACTTTCAAGCACCTGAAGATTTTGGTTCCATGAATGTCAAATGGAACCATTAGCACTGCAATTACATTGCCATTTTAAATAGTGTGCGATGGGCTTAAGACAATCAAATTGCTCGTTCTTTAAGGGAAACCCGCTGACAAACTATTCTTATTGAGTGTGGAGGAGATCTGGAAGCCTTGGGCGAATTGAATTGCTTGTGACTTTATTTAATTATTTTTTTTTAAAAAATTGAGCGTGAGAAATTCTGTGAACAGCGTGAGAGCATGAGAATTTTGCTAAATGCGTGAGTCTCACGCTCAATGCGTGAGAGTTGGCAGCCCTGTATATGGACAGGAAGGGTTTTGTGGGATATGGATCAAATGCAGGCAAACGGAAGTAGGCTAGACTGCCAACCTGGTCGGTATGGACAAGGTGGGCCGAAGGGCTTGTTTCCGTGCTGTAGAGCTCTATGACTCCATAAGCAGAGACCACAGTTTGTCCCTGACACTCGGTTTGAATTAAGTGGAGCAGCAATTATCTTTCACTCCGATAGTGCAAAGTCTAAAGTCGTTGAAAGATCTGACGGGTTTTGGTGACTCTTGACTCTTTGCTGCAGATGAACAGAGGAACACAGGAGAAGCCAAGGGTGTCACCATGGAAACCAAGACTGAACCCGTGTTCCTACCTTCAACAATAAACCACTCTACAAAATGAAACAAACTTTTCTCAGAACATTTTACCAAGGTGGAAAAATCAAATACTGAAGGGCAAGGTTTTGAGGTGAGAGGGGCAAAATTTACAGATGTGTGGAGCAAGTTTTGTTTTTACAGAGTGTGAAGAGTGCCTGGAATTTCATCTTGTATTCTGCACAGTATCTTATTTAGTTTATTATTAATAAAGTCCGATTAAAGATGGTAAAAAGGTCTCTGATGAGGTAGATGGGTCAGGACCGCTCTCTTGTAGGTGAGAGGACGGGGTCAGTTGCCTGATAACAGCTGAGAAGAAATTGTCCCTGAATCTGGAAATGTGTGTTTTCAAACTTTCCCTTTCCTTTACCTATCGTATTTGAGTTTGACCTGATTGTATTTATGTAGAGAATTATCTAATCTGATTGGATAGCATGTAAAACAAAGCTTTTCATTGTACCTTGATGACAATAATAAAGCTAAACGTAAACAAATATAAGTGCTTGGTGTGAATCAGCTCATGGGCCTACACCCCGGACTGGGATGGGATGGCAATGGTACTGGGACCCTCGAGGCCCCTGGGTTGGGCCTCCGTTAAACAGTCCCAAGTGTGCAATGAAAAGGTGTGAGACTCACTGTTTGGTTGTTTAGTTGCTTATTTTGTTGCTGTTTTAATTAATGTTTCATTTCTAATTTTATATGGTTGAAGTGTTCTTTCTCTACCATTGATCCTAAACCTGGGAACCCCCTTGTACCGTAGCTTAGTAGATACGAGAGTGGGCCAACAAGAGTTCGAATCCCACATGGCAATAAATGTTTTTAAATTCAAGTCATTAAATAAAACATAAATGTTTAACAAAACACTTGTCTCTGTATCAGTAATGTTGAAATCATTGCAGCTCACAATCTACAGTTCACACCCAGCCTTATTTCTGTGATTCCATACCCCACAATGTATGTTGACCTTTCACCTCCGCACTTCAGGCCAATTAAGCAGCAAAGTGCTGAAGGAATGCAACAAATCCAGCAGCAGCGAATGGACAGAGAACATCAAGAGTGTCTAATTGTCATGTGTACCGGCCATGGAGCTGTGAAATTCTTACTTGCTACAGCTTTACAAGCCCATTAACACAACAATACACAAATACATATACAATAATCAATAATACAATAAATTAATAATCTGTGTTTGGATCATTCTCCTCAACAGAGGACAAGAAAGAATCAATGTGCCCTTCACTAATAATAGTCATACAGCATGGAAACGGGCCCTTTGGCCCAACTCGTCCATGCCGATTAAGATGCTCCATCTACACTAGCTCTATTCCTCATGTTTGGCCCATATCCATTCAAACCTTTCCAATCCATGTACCTGTTCAAATGTCTTTTCAATTATGTTATGGTACCTGCCTCAACTATCATCAACTACATGGATGGTCACCAAAGAGGTAGATACTAATTCAGCACTGCTCTCTGGTTGTTGTAGGATGATTCAGTTGCCAGAAAGAGTCCTAGCCTACTCAACCTCCTAGCCAAGGAATAGAGTCCCAGCCTGCCTAACCTGTCCCTATAGCTCAGGCACTTAAGTCCTGGCACCATCCTCGTAAATCTTCTCTGCATCCTTTCCTGCTTAACGGCATCTTTCCAGAAGCAGGGAGACTAAAATTGAACACCATATTCCAAGTGCGGCCTCACCAACGTCTTGTACAACTTTAACGTACCATCCCAACTTCTATACTCGGTACCCTTTACTGGTAAAGACAAGTGTGTCAATAGCCTTCTTGGCCAACTTGTCTTCCTGCGAATGCCACTTTCAGGGAACAGTGTACATGTACAACTAACGCTGCTGTTTCTGGGCTCACTAGAGGAGAGGAAGTGGACAGACTGTCTCTGTTGTTTCTCTCTCTCTCTCCCAGGTCAGTGATTTGTCACATAACCATCTGTCAGACATGGTGTGACCATCTGCCTATCTAATCTTCCTGCAGCAGTTATTCAATAGACAATAGGTGCAGGAGTAGGCCATTCGGCCCTTCAAGCCAGCGCCACTATTCAATATGATCATGGCTAATCATCCACAATCAATGTGTTCCTGCCTTCCCCCCCATATCCCCTGACTCCACTATCTTTAAAAGCCCTATCTAGCTCTCTCCTGAAAGTATCCAGAGAACCGGTCTCCACCATCCTCTGAGCCAGAGAATTCCACAGACTCACAACTCTGTGTGGAAAAGTGTTTCCTCATCTCTGTTCCAAATGGCTTGCCCCTTATTCTTAAACAGTGACCCCCAACATTCTGAAAGGGATCTGTTAATCCCTACTCTTTGTTTCCTGTCTGCCAACCAATTTTCTATCCATGTCAGCACTCCACCCCCCCCCCCCCCCCCCCCCCCCCCCCCCCCCCCCCCAATACCATGTGCCCTAATTTTGCCCACTGATCAAGGCAGCGCCTTTACCACCTCAGGCAATTGAGGAAATTCAGAGTGTCTCCGAGGATCCTCCAGTGCTTCTACGCAGCGGCGGTGGAAAGCATCTTGTCCGGGAACATTACCATCTGGTTCGGGAATTGCTCTGCCAAGGACAAGAAGGCTCTGCAGAGAGTAGTGCGTTCGGCCGAACGCACTATGGGAACTTCACTCACCCCCCTGCAGGAACTATACAACAGGAGGTGCAACTCCAGAGCAAACAAAATCATGAGAGACCTCTTCCACCCCTGCAACGGACTGTTCCAGCCGCTACGGTCAGGCAAACGCCTCCGTTGCCATGCAGTGAGAACGGAGAGGTTGAGAAGGAGTTTCTTCCCAGAGGCAATTCGGACTGCAAACGCCTTTCTCACCAGGGACTAACTGTACAGAACGTTTTTCCTTCTATTATTTATTATGTAAAATAATATGTGTGTTATGATTGTGTTTATAATTTGTTTGGTTGTTTTGTTGTTCCGCGAGCATTGCCACTTTCATTTCACTGCACATCTCGTATGTGTATGTGACAAATAAACTTGACTTGACTTGACTTGACTATGTGGGACCTTATCAAACGCTTTCTGAAAGTCCAGGTACACTACATCTACTGGCTCTCCCTTGTCCATTTTCCTAGTTAATCCTCAAAAAATTCCAGAAGATTTCCCCTTCGTAAATCCATGCTGACTTGGACCGATCCTGTTACTGCTATCCAAATGTGCCGCTATTTCATCTTCTATGATTGACTCCAGCATCTTCCCCACCACCGATGTCAGGCTAACTGTTCTATAATTCCCTGTTTTCTCTCTCCTGCCTTTCTTAAAACATTAGCTACCCTTCAATCCACAGGAACTGATCCTGAATCTACAGAACATTGGAAAATGATCACCAATGCGTTCACAATTTCTAGAGCCACTTCCTTAAGTACCCTGGGATGCAAACCATCAGCCTTCAGTCCCATCAGTCTACCCAATACCATTTCCTGCCTAACGTGGATTTCCTTCACCCTCCGTCACCCCAGATCCTCTGGCCACTAGTACATCAGGAAGATTGTTTGTGTCCTCCTTAGTGAAGATGGATCCAAAGTACCTGTTCCACTCATCTGCCATTTCCTTGTTCACCTTGGTCTTAACTATTTTTTTTCGTCCTCACATACCTAAAGAAGCTTTTACTATCCTCCTTTATATTCTTGGCTAGCTTACCTTCGTACCACATCTTGTCTCCCCGTATTGCCTTTTTAGCTATCTTCTGTTGCTCTTTAAAAGTTACCCAATCCTCTGACTTCCTGTGCATCTTTGCTATGTTGTACTTCATTTTTATTTTTATACCTTCCTGACTGCCCTTGTCAGCCACAGTCACCACTTACTCCCCTTGGAATCTTTCTTCCTCTTTGGAATGATCCTGCACCCTCTGTATTATTCCCAGAAATACCTGCCATTGTTGTTCCACTGTCATCCATGCTAGAGTATCTTTCCAGTCAACTTTGGCCAGCTCCTCCCTCATGGCTCCATAGTCCCCTTTGTTCAACTGTAATACTGACACCTCCGATTTACCCTTTTCCCTCTCAAATTGTAGATTAAAACTTACCATATTATGTTCACTACCTCCTAATGGCTGCTTAACCTCGTCCCTTATGAAATCCGGTCCATTACACAACACCAAATCCAGAATTCCCTTCTCCCTGGTAGGCTCCAGTACAAGCTACTCTAAGAATCCATCACGGAAGCACTCCACAAACTCCCTTTCTTGGGATCCAGTACCAACCTGATTTTTCCAGTCTACCTGCATGTTGAAATCTCCCATAACAACCATAACAAATTTTAACTCTTGATTTAACTTGCATCCTGTATCCAGGCTACTGTTTGAGGGACTATAGATAAGTTTCATTAGGGTCTTTTTACCCTTACAATTCCTTAGTTCTATCCATACTGACTCGACATCTCCTGTTTCAATGTCACCCCTTGCAAGGGACTGAATTTAATTCCTCACCAACAGAGCTACCCCACCCCCTCTGCCCACCTGTCTGTCTTTTCGATAGGAGGTATACCCTTGAATATTCAGTTCCCAGCCCTGGCCCTCTTGCAGCCATGTCTCTGTAATTCCCACAACATCATACTTGCCAATTTCTAACTGAGCCTCAAGCTCGTCCACTTTATTTCTTATACTTCGCGCATTCATATACAACACTTTGACTTTGGTATTCACCTCCCCTCTCGCACCGCTCATAATTGGCCCTGACCTTACTCTTATCCCTTCTCGAACTTTCCTTCCCATTAATTCAGGAGTCTGTTGTAACTTTTCCTGTACTCACTTCCCCATTAACTTCATCTTTATACTCCCAATTTGTCAATCCCTCCCCCCCACTATTTAGTTTAAAACCCACATGTGTAGCCCTAGCAAACTTGCCTGCGAGAACATCGGTCCCCCTCCTGTTACGATGTACCCCGTCCCTTTTGTACAGATCACCCCTACCCCAGAAGCGACCCCAGTGGTCTATAAATCTAAATCCTTGCTCCCTGCACCAGCCCCTCAGCCACACATTCAGATCTCCATGTTCCTGTCCTCACTAGCACGAGGTGCTGGAAGCAATCCAGAGATAACCACCCTAGAATTCCTGCTTTCAATCTTCTTCCTATCTCTCTAAATTCCTGTTGCAGAACCTCCTTCCTCTTCTTCCTGATGTCATTCATCCCCACATGCACAACTACTGCCAGTTGTTCACGTTCCTTCTCGAGGATGTTCTGAAGTCGGTCTGTGATATCTTCAACCCTGGCATCAGGGAGGCAACAGACCATCCTCGAGTCTTGGCTGCCGCCACTGAATCTCCAGTCCGTACCTCGTACAATGGAGTCACCCACCA
Source organism: Leucoraja erinaceus (assembly GCF_028641065.1). Lineage (NCBI taxonomy): Eukaryota > Metazoa > Chordata > Chondrichthyes > Rajiformes > Rajidae > Leucoraja > Leucoraja erinaceus. The sequence goes on along the minus strand of NC_073384.1, from coordinate 32,413,776 downwards.
CTAGGGCTCTGCCTGATGTCCATCTCGCCGGTCAAGTCTCATCTCCTGGGTTGGAGCCACTGACCTGTCCACCTGTCAGACAGGAATGTGGACTATTCCTGTCCACGTCAAGGAGACACGAGCTACCTTGCTTTGTACTAATGCTCCACTGATTGAAGAAGGGTTCTGACCAAAAAATCACCTATCCATGTTCCCCAGAGATGCCACCTGATCTGCTGAGTTCCTCCAGCACTTTGTGTTCTGTGCAAGATTCCAGCATCTGCAGTTCCTGGTGTTCCCATTGACTTACCTTATTTAGTTTTATTATAATGATATGAAGGAATATCATAAACCGTTAAGATTAGGTTTGTTATTGCCCTGTGGTAGCGAAAAGCTTTGTTTTGCAAGTTACCCAATCAAATCATATATAATGTACATACATACAATCGTCAAACTCAAATACTATAGGTAGAGCAAAGGAGAAAATGCAGAGTGCAGAATTTAGTTCTCAGTGTTGTAGTGCACCAGTTCCAGAGACAAAGTCCAATGTTAATGGTGTAGATGCAGTTATCAGATGTGCTTTTTATTTGAAAATATTAAATGTCCATCATGAAGACGGAATAAAGAGCCCTGTCATGATCCCTAGCCTCAGTGTGACTTGTCAGAGGGGGGTTGTGTATTGGCCTAATGTCATCATAATTTGAAAAATGGCTCAACTCTGTATCCTAGACAGTCCATAGCAGATTATAGTTGGTGAAGTTAGTGTCGTGCAGTGTTCATGAGCATGATGGTTGCTTGGAAGAAGCTGTTCTTGAACCTGGAGGTCACGGCTTTTAAACCCCTGTACCTTCTTCCCGATGGTAGCAACGAGATGAGAGCGTGGCTAGGGTGGTGTGAGTCTTTGATGATTATGCTAGCTGCCATATTGAGGCAGGGCCTGTAGATCGCTTTGATGGTGGGAAGGTCAGTACCTGTGATGGAACAGGCAGTGTCCACCATTCCTGGGCGTTCGGGTTGCAGAACCAAGCCGCAATGCAACCAGTCAGTGTGCTTTCTACTGCATATCTGTAGAGGTTCGACAGAGTATTCGGCGACAGATGGGGGGATATAATGGAATGAGTGGAGGATTAGTATAAACAGGTGGGGTGGACATGATGGGATGAAGAGTCTGTTTCTCTGCTGTATGACTCCAGTATACAATCTACAGTCAGTCTTCATTTATAATTTGTCAAGCATCGCACCAATAATCCCTTGTTGACCCATATTCCTTGAGTGCTTCTGAAAATGTCATTGCCGCATGTTATTTTGTGAATGTTAGTAGCTTGCGAAGGTCTTTGTCCCTTGTTTTCTCCCACCTGTCTCTCCCTTTGTGAGGGGAGCTTCTGGCGGCTGGCCACGATCATGTCAAGCTCACCCGGTGTACACGCACACACACACGCACACGCACACACACACTCTCTCTCTCCCTCGCTGTTATGAGCACAAATATCAGCTGGTCCAGTGATAGTGTTTTGTTTGCTTGAAAGATACAGCATGAAAACAAACCCTTTGGCCCAACCATTGATGCCGACCATCAACACCGTTCACACATTTTCCATGTTATCCCACTTTGTCATCCATTCTCTACAGACTAGGAACAATTCACAGTGGGCATTTAACCTACAAGCCTGCATGCCTTTGGGATGTGGGAGGAAACCGGAGCACAGAGGAATAGATAGGGTGAAGTCGTTCGCCCATAGTAAGGAAATCAAGATGCTGAGGGTATAGATTTTAGATGGGGTTACAGCCCATAGAGCTGCTGCCTCACTGCCCCAGAGACCTGGGTTTGATCCTCACCTCAAGTGCTGTCTGTGGAGTTTGCATGTTCCTTCTGTGACCACAGGGGTTTCCACCGAGTGCTTTGGTTTCCTCCCACATCCTAAAGCCGTGCCGGTTTGTAGGGTAAGTAGCCCTCTGTAAGTTGCCCCTCGGATGCAGGGGGTGGATGAGAAAGTGGGATAGCATAGAATAGTGTGAACAGGAGACTGATGGTCAGCATGGACTTGGTGGGCCGAAGGACCTGTTTACATGCTGTATCTCTAAACTAAAGAAGAATTTGGGTTGGGACGTCGGAAAAGCAGATGACTCCCATCCGGCAGAAAGTACAGAAGCTTGAAAACACGCATATGGGATGTGGGCAGGTGGGACGAGTAGAGATGGGGCATCTTGGTTGTCATAGACGAGTTGGGTGGAAGGGCCTGTTTCCGTGCTGTATGACTATCAATGTAAGACTGCTCACCACATCCTCTTATGGGGAATTTGATGTGGGCAGTTGTACCTGCCTCAACTTTAATAGGTGCCTATTAAATCATTTGCCTTAAACCCATGTCCTCTGGTTCTTCCAAAAAGACACAAAATGCTGGGGTAACTCTTTGGGTCAGGCAGCATCTCTGAAGAAAAGGAATAGGTGCATTTCGGGTTGAGATCCTTCTTAAGACTAAGTCAGGGGAGGGGGAAACTAGAATGTCACATATTCCTTTTCTCCAGAGATGCTGCCTGACCTGCTGAGTTACTCCCAAATGTTGTGTCTATCTTCGGTGTAAACCAGCATCTGCAGTTCCTTCCTACACAGTTCCTCTGGTTCTTGATTCCCCTACCCTCAGTAACGGACTGTATGCATCCGTGCCTGCATGAAGGACCTCCCTCTCGTATGCTCCAGTGAACAGGTCAGCCATGGCCAACGCCAAGTCTTGTTGGAATACGGAGGCCATAACGGTGGAGGTCACCTTGTTCTAGAGTGCAGTCACAAGTGTTTATTAGTCACACGCACCAGATATGAACCAGAACAATAACATTCTTACTTGCTGCAGCTTTACAGACACATTACACTACAACAAAAATTAAATATACAATATCAGTTATTCAAAGTAAACTAGACTACAAAAGTCCACAAACCAGAGCACATAGAGCAACCACATAGTGCAAAGTCCATAGTGGCTCAGTGCTGAGATAATAATAATAATCTTATTTATATAGCACATTTTTAGTCAACTTGCATTGACCCCAAAGTGCTTCACATAATTACATTACATTTACACACAGGCAAAGGTGGGTGAAGTGTCTTGCCCCAAGGACACAACGACAGTATGCACTCCAAGCGGGATTTGAACCGGCTACCTTCCGGTTGCCAGCCGAACACTTAGCCCATTGCGCCATCTGTCGTCCCACAGTTCCTCTGGTTCTTGATTCCCCTACCCTCGGTAACAGGGTCAGGCAGCATCTCTGAAGATAGGGTCGTGGTTAGTGTTGTGCAGTGTTGGCTGATGGGAAGAGGCTTTTCCTGGACCTAGAGGTCATGGTTTTCAGGCTCCTGTATCTTCTTCCTGATGGTAGCAGCGAGATGGTAACTCAAATTTCATCGTGACACGACGTACCTTAATTGGTACGTGTGACAATTAAATGGAATCTTGAATCTTGAAATGAAAGTGTGGCCAGGGTGGTGTGGGGTCTTTGACGATACTGGCTGCCGTTTTGAGGCAGCGTCTCCTGCAGATCCCGTCGATGGCGGGGAGGTCAGTACCTGTGATGGACCAGGCAGTGTGTCCACCACTCTCTGTAATCTTCATCCTTGAGCATTCAAATTTCCAAACCTGGCCACGATACACCCTGTCTGCGTGCGCTTTACCGTCCACATGTAGAGGTTTGATAGAGTTGGTGACATGTTAAATCTTCTCAAACCTTGAAGGAATTATGGGCTTTCTTTGCGATTTCATCAATGTGCTGAGACCAGGATAGATCTTCAGAGATATACAGGCCCAGGAACTGAAGTTGTTGAAACGCTCCACCACCCTCCCATCTATGAAGACAGGTTTGTGGAGCCTTCCTCTTCTAAAGCCAACAATCAGCTCATTGATCACGCTGTTGTTGCGAGCAAGATTGTGGCACCATTAAATTGGATTGTCAAGCTGGAAAGAGTGCAGAGAAGATTTACAAGGATGTTGCCGGGTCTCGAGGGCCTGAGGTATAGGGAGAGGTTGGGCATCCCTTGGAGAGCAGGAAACTGAGGGGTGATCATATAGAGGTATATAAAATCATGAGGGGGATAGATCGGGTGAATGCACAGAGTCTTTTACCCAGGGTTGATCCAGTCTGAGAAGTTTTCTCCCCCATCCTGTGGCATTGAGACCTAAGGCTTTAATATTTGTTGCATTCTCATCACAAACAGCTGAGAATAAGTCACAAAGCCACAAGCTAATGTCAGCTGCTGGTATCTGCACTTCCCAGTCTGACGGCGATGGTCATTTGATACTGTTATGTGTGCACGTGTTTTTTTTCCTGGTATAATATATCGGCGTATAGCACACACAAATGCAATAATGACCAGCTGTTGATACCACATCTCTGTGCCAGGGTGTGCTCAAACATACTTGGAGTTATAACTTTTGTTTGCAACAAGTAGAAATTATTGTGTGGAGGATGATAAGAGCTGCAGATGCCTGGGGTTATTTTGAGCGTGAGAGCGGTCTCTGCCCACTGGAGTCAGCATTACTTCCTCAAGACCACAGATGGGCTGAGTATAGAGTTTCACTTGCTCTTGCCTTTCCTGGATGCTCTTGGGTCAGCATGAACAGGCACCTCCTAGGTCTAAATGCGAAGTTAGTACATCACCAGCTGCACAAATATAACATTCATGCCCACAAAAGCTGCATTCAACTTATTCATTTAACTAAACAAAAACTAGAGCTATTCTTAAGTTGAGTTATAGAGTCAAACAGCACGGAAACAGGCCCTTCAGCCCAACTCGCCCATGCCAACCAAAATGCCCCATCTAAGCTAGTTCCACCTGCCCATGTTTGGCCTATATCCCTCTAAACCTTTCCTAGCTACGTACCTTCGTACCTATGTATCTTTGTCTACACTGCAAAATCTCCTCACTTTGAAGAAGTTCTCCTCCTCTCTGAAGAAGGGTCTCGACCCAAAACGTCACCTATTCCTTCGCTCCATAGATGCTGCCTCACCCACTGATTTTCTCCAGCATTTTTATGTACCTATCCAGATAGCTTTTAAATGTTGTTATAGTACCTGCCTCAACTGTGTCCTCTGGCAGCTCGTTCCATATACCCACCATATACTGTATGGAAAAAGTTGCCCCTCAGGTTCAAATTAAAACTTTCCCCTTTCACCTAAAACCTATGTCCTCTGGTTCTTGATTTCCCTACCCTGGGTGACAGACTGAGTGCATTTGCATTTGTTTATTGGAAGTTGAACCACGGTGGTGCAGCGGTAGTGTTGCTGCCTTAGAGAGAATGCAGCACCAAAGACCCACGTTTGATCCTGACTACGGGCGCTGTCTGTACAGAGTTTGTACATTCTCCCGTGATCTGCATGGGTTTTCTCCGAGATCTTCGGTTTCCTCCTACATTACAAAGAGGTACAGGTTTGTAGGTTAATTGGCTTGGTAAATGTAAAAATTGTCCCTAGTGGGTGTAGGATAGTGTTAATGTGCGGGATCGTTGGTCAGCGCGGACCCGGTGGGCCGAACGGCCTGTTTCCACACTGTATCTCTAAATTAAACTAAACTAAACTAAAAAATATAATTAAGTATAATGCCTGGATTTAAATGTGGTGACTTAGACGCAAGAAATTCTATATTTCCCTCTTTTGTACGTTCTCCCTGTGACTGCGTGGGTTCCAGTTTCCTCCCACATCCCAAAGATGTGCAAGTTTGTAGGTTAATTGGCCTCTGTAAATTGCCCATAGTGTGCAGGGAATGAATGAGAAAGTGGGATAATATAGAACAAGTGTGAACGGGTGATCAATGGTCAGTGAGTACTCGGCGGGCCAAAGGGCTTGTTTCCATGCTGCATCTCTTAACTAAACTAAACAAAACAACAATAACATCCAAGAAGTCACATTACTTGCTGTCCAATGCCTTTGACGCAACTTGTAACCTGAGTGATCAAAATATGGGGAAGGACATGCACGCATTACACATGAAGTTTGGGGAGTAAACAGATAGCCATATCAGTCCTCAGGCTAAATTGAATCTTGACGATAGAACTAACACCATCTGTTGACCTTCTACAGTTGGACACACTCACAACATTTGGGATCAGCTCGGCCCAATATGACTTAACACGATCATAAGTTACTTGCAATTAGCTTGCTCCTTGATTTTGTTTTCACTCTGTGCTAACTCCGTTCAATGTGGTGTTTTTAGAATGCTGCAGGGTTTGAAAACTGCAAGGTGAATGACAAGGCAGGGACTGAAATACATACCTTCAAATCTTCTGTTGTAATGAGCTCTAGAGTCATGGAGCACGGAAACAGACCCTTCCGCCCAACTCATCCCTGCCGACAAAGATGCCTCATCCATGCTAATCCCATTTGCCTGGGTTTGGCCCATATCTCCCACAAAGCTTTCCATTCCACTTACTTGTCCAACTGTCTTTTTAATATTATACCTGCCTTAACTATGTTGATGAATACTTTATCATACAGTACAGAGCACACTGACTGGTTATATCACGGCCTGATTCAGTACTCAAACATCCATGTTAATCCAGTTTAACATTTGTAGCTAGTAAGTTACTGGAGAGTATTCTAAGGGATAGGCTATACATGCATTTGGATGGGGAAGGGATAGTCAGCATGGTTTGGTACATGGGAGGTCGTATCTCACATATCTGATTGATTTTTTTGAAGATGTGATCAAAAAGATTGATGGGGGCAGAGCTGCAGATGTTGTGTACATGGACTTCAGTAAGGCATTCAACATGGTTCCACATGGTAGGCTGCTCTGGAAGGTTAAATTGCATGGGATCCAAAGAGAGATAGCTGAATGGTAGCAAATTGGCTCCATGGAAGGAAGCAGAGGGTAATGGTGGAAGGTTGCTTCTCAGACTGGATGTCTGTGACTAGTGGAGTGCCTCAGGGTTTGGTGCTGGGCCCGTTATTGTTTGTCATCCTCATCTACATCAATGATTTGGATGAGAACATACAGAACATTAGCAAATTTGCTGATGATACAAAAGTGAGTGGTTTTAGCAGATAGTGAAGATGGTTGTGAAAGATTGTAGCAGGATCTGGATCGATTGGCCAGGTGGGTGGAGAAATGGTTGATGGAATTTAATACAGAAAAGTGTGAGGTGTTGCATTTTGGGACATCGAACAAGGGCAGGACCTAAATAGTAAGTGGTAGGCCTCTGGGTAGTGATGTAGAGCAGAGGGATCTAGGAGTACAGCTGCATGGTTCCTTGAAGGTCGAGTCGCAGGTAGATAAGGTGGTCAAAAAGGCTTTTGGTACTTTGGCCTTCATCAGTCAGTATTGAGTTTTAGAAGTTGGGAAATCATGTTGCAGTTGTATAAGACGTTGGTGAGACCGTATTTAGAATATTGTGTTCAGTTCTGGGAAAGATATTGTCACTAACCTGTCCAGGGCCTCCTCCATTGTCATAGTGAGGAAACAGGCCATCTCGACCCTTCTAGTCCGTGCCGAACACGTATTCTCCCCTAGTCCCATATACCTGCGCTCAGACCATAACCCTCCATTCCTTTCCCGTCCATATAACTATCTAATTTATTTTTAAATGATAAAAACTAACCTGCCTCCACCACCTTTCACTGGAAGCTCATTCCACACAGCTACCACTCTCTGAGTAAAGAAGTTCCCCCTCATGTTACCCCTAAACTTCTGTCCCTTAATTCTCAAGTCATGTCCCTTGTTTGAATCTTCCCTACTCTCAGTGGGAAAAGCTTATCCACGTCAACTCTGTCTATCCCTCACATCATTTTAAAAACCTCTATCAAGTCCCCCCTTAACCTTCTGCGCTCCAAAGAATAAAGCCCTAACTTGTTCAACCTTTCTCTGTAACTTAGTTGCTGAAACCCAGGCAACATTCTAGTAAATCTCCTCTGTACTCTCTCTATTTTGTTGACATCCTTCCTATAATTAGGCGACCAAAATTGTACACCATACTCCAGAATTGGCCTCACCAATGCCTTGTACAATTTTAACATTGCACCCCAACTTCTATACTCAATGCTCTGATTTATAAAGGCCAGCACACCAAAAACTTTCTTTACCACCCTATCTACATGAGATTCCACTTTCAGGGAACTGTGCACAGTTATTCCCAGATCCCTCTGTTCACCTGCATTCTTCAATTCCCTACCATTTACCATGTGCATCCTATTTTGATTTGTCCTGCCAAGATGTAGCACCTCACACTTATCAGCATTAAACTTCATCTGCCATCTTTCAGCCCATTCTTCCAACTGGCATAAATCTCTCTGTAGACTTTGAAAATCTACTTCATTATCCACAACCCCACCTATCTTAGTATCATCTGCATACTTACTAATCCAATTTACCACACCATCATCCAGATCATTGATGTACATGACAAACAACAGTGGACCCAACACAGATCCCTGTGGCACCCCACTAGTCACCGGCCTCCAACCTGACAAACAACCATCCACCATTACTCTCTGGCATCTCCCATTCAGCCACTCTTGAATCCATCTTGCTACTCCACCATTAATACCCAACAGTTGAACCTTCTTAACCAACCTTCCATGAGGAACCATGTCAAAGGCCTTACTGAAGTCCATATACACAACATCCACTGCTTTACCATCAATTTCCCGATCGACCGGAGCTCCAGCAGCGGCGGGACAGCGCTGGAACATCGCGGGGCTGGCGATGCCTTACCGGGGGTCGCCGTCTGGAGCCCGGAGTGCTGGACCTGCTGCACCAACATCATGGAGCTGCGGTTTGTGGAGCTCCCAACGCGGGCGGCGCTGATGGACAGCGCGGGGTCCTGTGACTCTGCCCGGCTCGGCCTGCGGACTCAGGAGCTGCAGACTCCGGCAGCGGGAGGCGGCTGATCAGAAGGTCCGGGCCGCTGAGGAGGAGGATGCTCACCGTCGGGGTTCGGCGTCGGCGTTCCACCAGCCCGGCGTGAGGGCCTGAACATCGGGCCACCCGGGGCGGCGACTGCGGGTGCTCGGAAGGCCCCGACCACGGATGAACATGGAGGGGAGGCTGGCTGGACTATGGTGCCATCCTCACCTTGGTGCCATTTATGTTATGTTGTGTCGTGGACTTTCTGTGTTTGTGCTTTTTTTTTTAATTTTTAAATTTTTAATTCAATTTCAATTTTATTTTTAATATGTTGTATTATTTATTTATTATTTATTTTTATTATTTTTTTGTGATTTTTTTATGATACTGCCTGTAAGGGAAATTCATTTCGTTGTCTCAAATTGAGACAATGACAATAAATTTGAATACAATACAATACAATACAATACAATACAATACAATACAATAACCTCTTCAAAAAATTCAAGAAGATTAGTCAGACATGACCTTCCAGGCACAAATCCATGTTGACTGTTCCTAATCAGACCCTGTTTATCCAGATGCTTATATATATTATCTCTAAGTATCCTTTCCATTAATTTGCCCACCACAGTAAAGAAGTTCCCCCTCATGTTACCCCTAAACTTCTGTCCCTTAATTCTGAAGTCATGTCCTCTTGTTTGAATCTTCCCTACTCTCAATGGGAAAAGCTTATCCACGTTAACTCTGTCCAACCCTCTCATCCTTTTAGAGGGATAGACAGAGTTGACGTGGGTTTAAGGTTATGGTTATGGTTTCATATTGCTGGGTGTCTCATCCAGAGGTTGCACTGAAAGGAGGACATATGACTAAGACAAGGCGTGCTACCATGGTAACCACACTACTCATTCAGAGCCTCCACACAACATGAAAGACATGCTTGCTAACAGATATCTTTGGTGAATCCCCTCCCTAGAATGGAAACTAAATAGCCTCTGTACAGTAGTTTCACACAATCGAATGTTTCATTCCGATTGGTTTGTGTGATGCACATATTCAGAAGAACAAAATAAATGACTTCCATTTTCTATTGGCAGCATTTAGCTTAGTAATATATGGTAAAATATATGTTCTCAAATTAAATGTATATGGTGTTAGAGATTAGGCAGGAAAGAGTGCAGAGAAGATTTACAAAGATATTGCTAGGACTCAACGGTCTGAGCTACAGGGAGAGATTGGGCAGGCTAGGACTTTATTTCTTGGAGTGCAGGAGGCTGAGGGATGATTGTATAAAGCTGTATAAAATTTGAGGGGAATTGATAGGGTACATGCACACAGTCTTTTACCCGGAGTAGACAAATCAAGAACCAGAGGACATAGGTTTAAGGTGAGGGAGGAAAGATTTAATAGGAACCTGAGGAGCAACTTTTTCACACTGGGGGTAGGGGTATATGGATCAAGCTGGCAGAGGAGGTAGTTGAGGCAGATACAATAACAACATTTAAAATATTTTTAGACAGGGACATGGATAGGAAAGGTTTAGAGGGATAGAGGCCAAATGCAGGCATTTGGGCAATCTTGGTCAGTAGGGGCAAGTTGGGCCGAAGAACCTGTTTCCCTGCTGTTATGGCTCAATGACTATGTAATAATTAGAATCTGTAAGGTTTTATCTTCCATTCTAGTCCTTGGGACACATATAGGTTTCTACCTTTAGTCAGATGCACAAAGTGATACAACCCTGGCCCTGTAGACCTCCTTGTTTCCGGGTGAGTTAGACTCTGATCTCCCTAGATTTGATGAACTCATCTCAAAGTCTCGGTTGCAGGCCAAGAGGTGAGGGACTGAGATGAGGAGATATTTCTTCTCTCAGAGGGTGGTAAGCCTACGGAATTCTCCACCAGTTGAGGCAGTGGAGGTCGAGTCCCTGAACAGTTACATAAATGTAGATGTAGCTGTATAGTAGAGACAGTACTGACTGGTTGCATCACCGTCTGGTTCGGTGACTTTAACACCCAGGATTGAAGGAGTCTACAGAGAGTGGTAGACACTGCCCAGTCCATCATGAGTACTGACCTCCCCATCATCCAAGAGATCTACAGGAGGTGCTGCCTCAAAAAGGCAGCCAACATCATCAAAGACCCGCACCATTCCGGCTACACTTTCGCCTCGCTGCTACCATCGGGAAGAAGGTACAGGAACTGGAAAACCGTGACCTCCAGGTTCAAGAACAGCTTCTTTCCAGCAACCATCAGGCTCGAGAACACTGCACAGTACTAACCTCAGCAACTATGTCCTTCCATGTACTGTGTCTTTGGTTGCACTACAGACTTTGATTTTTGCACTATTATGGTTACCTAGTGTTACTGTTGTTAATTAATTGTACTTTTGATTATTGTATATTTATCCATATTGTGATAATGGGCCTGTAATGTTGAGCAAGTAATAATCGCATTGTTCTGTGACCGGCATATATGACAATTAAACACTCTTAACTCTCTTGCAATATGCTTGTACATGATCAAAGCTACATCTTCCTGACGAAAAATTAGTTGAATTACAAATAGATTTTGCCGTGGTAAATCCTCGTTGTGACCTACTTTGGAATATGTCCTCATGATGTAGACTGTTTATTTTATATGTGTGCTAATTTAAGTGATGATCACGACATTATTCACAGCAACAGACATTCATTTAGTCTGCACCTTTAATCCAGCTCACTAACGTGGAAGAAAACAGTTTTCCTATTTACTCCATGGGCTACTGAATAATCCCCTTTTTTAACACCAGATCTCGGGTTTCATCTTGTATCCTGCCTGAGGTTTGACAAAATTGGGTGGTAGAGCTCACAAACTCATCAAGTCATAGTCACATAGCATAGAAACACTCTTCGACCCATTGGAGTTGTACAAGTCGTTGGGGGTTCTGTGTGCAGTTTTGGTTGCCCAACTACAAGGAAGATGTCATTAAGCTGGTATGGGTGCAGAAGAGATTCGCCAGGATGTTACCTGGGCTTGCGGGCTTGAGTTATAGGGAGAGGTTGAATAGGCTGGGACTTTTTTCTTTGGAGCCTAGGAGGCTGAGGGGTGACCTTATTGAGGTGTACAAGATCAAGAGGGGCGTGGATAAAGTGAACACAGTCCTTTTCTCAGGGTAGAGGATTCTAAAACTATTGGGCAAAGGCTTAAGGTGAGAGGGGGAAGATTTAAGAGACCTCAGGGGTAATTTTGTCATTCAGAGGGTAGTCTGTATCTGGAATGAGCTGCCAAAGGAAGCTGTAGAAGACGATACAATGATGACCTTTAAAAGACAGTTGAGTAGATACTGTGTATGGATAGGAAGAGCTTAGAGGGATATGGACAACGTACAGACAAATGGTACTAGCCCAGCATGCCAACTTAAGGTAGGCTGAAGGACCTGTTCCGTTGCTGTATAGCTCTATGACTCTGTAAATCTGTTTCCATTTACAGCGATCCCACATTGCTACTCTCCCATATTCCCATGAACTCTGCTCAAATTCTATCATCCATCTAGGGGCAATTTTCAGCATCAAATAACCAACTGACCAGGGCATTCTTTTTACATGTAGGAAACCGGATGGTCATGCAAGAGAATAGGTTGCACAGAATATAAATGAGGACCGGAGATTGATGGTAATGTTGTGCATGCCAGAATGGAGATACAAAGAACTTCCAAGGCTGGGAACATGAGAGGAACACAAAGTGCTGCAGTAACTCAATGAGTCATGCAGCATGTCTGAAGGACATTGTTGGGTGACGTTTTGGTTTGGGACCCTTCTTCAGACTGAGATGTTGTCGCACCAATGACTTGTACTGGTCTATCATGATGTGCCAAAATTTGTACTCGATATCCTTCCCAATGAAGACGAGCGTGTGAAATGCCTTCCTCAGCACACTGTCCACCTGACTCGACACTTTCAGGGAACCATGGAAGGGTTTAGACGGATATGGACAAATGTACACAAATGGAACTAGCCCAATATGCCCACGTTGGCATGGACAAGGTGGGTCGAAGATCTTGTTACCCTGGTGTATAGCTCTATGACTCTCTAAATCCATATCCATTTACAGAAAAACCGGACACACTCCCATTCCCCCCCTATCCCGCCGCACCACCCTACCATTCCACCTTTCTCTGGCTTCACATTTCACTCCTCTCTATTTATCTACTTATCTTACAGCCATTTATCTTCTTTTCATCTCTGGCCTTTGTCTACCCAAGTGCAAATCAAACCCCCCTCACCTGTATCTACCTATCACACCAGGCTTTGTCAACCCCCATCTAATTTATAGCTTTCTCCTCCTTACTACAATTAGACCAGCCCCTGCAGTTCCTAGTGCCTCCATATCTCATGTTTAGCCACCGGGTGGTGGCTGTAATGGCCGCCTCGCCAACAGTCTGTCTCGTCCCTTCCCCGTTTTGATTGTTTTAAGTATGTCTTGAATGTATGTCTTAATGTTTCTTGGTATGTTTTATGTGGGGGGTGGGGGGGAACGGGGGAAACTTTTTTCAGCCACTTACCTCGATGGGAATGCGATTTTTCTCAGTGTCGCATCTCTGTCCCCATGCGGCCTAACAACGTGGAGTGGTGCGGCCTTTCCTGGAGACCGGCCCTGAGCTTCAAGCCGCAGGCGCGGATCGCCAGCGAAAGTGCTCCGACCGCGGGGCCTGTGGACTTTAACACCGTGACGCCGCGGTCTCCGGTAAGAAGAGGCCGACATGGGAGCTCCATGTCATGGAGTGTTCTGATCCGTCCCAACGCTGGAGTTTCAATCATCCCGACGGGAGTGCTTGAACATCGAACCGTCGGCAGTGGTGAACTGCCGAGGGTTCAAAGGCCCCGACCATGGGTGAACAAAGGAGGAAGATGACAGAACTTTATTGCCTTCCATTACAGTGAGGAATGTTGATTCCACTGTGGTGGATGTTTATGTTAAATTTTATTTTATGTGGCTGTGTGTATTGTTGCTTTTCACTTAGTAAGGCTGTATGGTAACTCAAATTTCACTATACATTAATTGGTTAAGTGACAATAAATGTGAACTTGAACTTGTGTTCGCCAAAAAGCAGGTGAAACCCAGTCTCTGGACTATCGTTAAATTGTGGAGTGTGGGGGTGATACACTAAATTTGAATTTCCCTCAAGTTTTTTCACATTAGCCCCTGGCAAACAGCAGAAAGAATAACACTCCACTGATCTGAGCCTACAATCCGGAAGCTAGGCATTAATGAACACTGGATGAAAAAAACCAAAAATAAATTACTGTTGTTGGAAACTTGCAATAAAACCGAAAGAGTGCTGGTAACACACAACAGGTCTTTGACCTGAAACATTAACAGTAACTCTTCGTACAGGTGCTGCCTCAGCTGCAAAGCTTTCCCAGAATATATATTTTATATTTTGGTCAAGGAACAATGTACTGGTTCATTCTCCCTGGGATTTAGTTTGCTAATTGCAAGCATTTGAAAGAAGGATTGCATCTCATTAAGCAGTGAAAGGGGAAATTGACCCAAAGTTAACTTCATCATCAGTAGATCTTGGCACTTTGGGATTTAATAAAACTGAAATCTAATTTTCTAACCTAGTTTCTAATTACAGACAAAATTCAATTAATAAGTATCAGTTGGGAGCAACCCAGAAAAATCTTTATACGAAGGCTTAACTTTCTGTGCTTGGAGTTCGATGTTGAATCTTCTGTGCATTGGTGAAGTGAAGAAACGTCTGCTTGTATTTCCTCTGGATCGTGAGCTAAAGCCTTGACATGCACCCTCCAAGATGGCACAGTGGAAGATGAATTGGGAGGTGAATTGTGGAATTCATGCCACAGAAGGCTGTGGAGGCCAAGTCATTTGATATTTTTAAGGCATAGATTCTTGATTCGTGCAGGTGCCAGGAGTTATGGGGAGAAGACAGGAGAATTAGGTTAGGAGGGAGAGATAGATCAGTCATGATTGAATGGCGGAATAGACTTGATGAGCCGAATGGCCTAATTCTGCTCCTATCACTTATGACCTTGTGAAAGGGAAAGTCAGTAGCTGTGAACGGTATGTGAACTCACCTCTGCTCCCTCAGAGGGCGACCTAAAGTTCCGCAATTGGCTCAAGAAGTGGGACACGATGACCTTGGCACAGGGAGGCAGAGGGGTGGCTGCTGATGGATGACTTGTTTGCGGTGGCCGCGTGTAGTGGTGTTGGCAGAGGCGGCTGCGGGAGTACTTACAGCAACTAGGTGAGCCAGTGGACCGAGCACAGCCTGCGACAGTTGCATGGTGCAGTGGTGGAAGGAGCCGATGGCATCCCGTTGGGCCAGGCCGACCCCATCTTCACTGATCCAGTGCCGCCAGGACATCGTGCCTTAAAGTGAGAAAATATTAAACTGCAGATTTCCTTGGGCCAAGATGCGAATTTACAGAGACTTGGAAGTTGCAAGATGGCGCCGGCACGTGGCAACTACGTGTGCTGTTTCAGAAGAGGATCGATTGTACTCATGTCGTGTGCAGAACAAGCTTTTCACTGTGTCTCTGCACACGTGACAATAAAGACACCATTGGAACCAGTGAATTCCTGGTCCAATTAAAGACATAGGCTTAATATTTCCTGCAAAGTGTTATGGTTTTTCAAATGAATATTATGAAGTGAGTTTTCACTCAAACTCATCTGCATACCAGAGCATTTGAAATGTCCCTGAAGCCACCACGCAGTGTAACATAATTGCCCATTAACATGAAAAAAACTTTATGTAGGAGCAGTAACGGTGCACTTTTATTACTGCTGCTGAAAAGGACAATGTGTTCAACCACCAAAGAAAGCATCAACTGTGTGTGAGTAAAATGATTTTAAATCACTGAAAAAGCTAAACATAATTATTTACTGGCAATAAACAAAGTACTTGAAAAACCCAGTGGGTCAGGCAGCATCTGTGGAGAAAATGGGCAGAATGGCACATAGAAGCAAGCCATTCAGCCCACAATATCTATGATGAACAATTATGCTAAGTTACACTATTCTCCTCTGTCTTCACCTCATTCGCTGCCTGTCCATGTGCCCATCTAAAGCCTCTTTAATGCCACCATCATATCTGCCTCCACCACCATCCTTGGCAATGCGTTTCCAAATACCCACTAACCTCTGTGTTAAAATAACCTGTCCTGCACATCTCTTCTATACTTTTACCCTCTCACTTTAAGTTATGCCCTCTAGTCTTTGACATTTCCACCCTGGGTAAAAACATCAGTCTATATGTATTCTTCTTTCTTGCAAAACCCATTCTACTGGTCTGATAGTATATTATTTGTTCGTTGATCGATCAGAAAGGCTTGGTGGGACTCTCTGGTGATCAATATATCATAATTGGAAGTTAATGGTTAACAAAGGCAGATTTCAGTTCATAAATCTGCTTACTTAAGCTGTTCTTTTACCACAAAGTGTGAAAGAGCTTGTGCCATAACACAGGCTTTATAATTATTTTGTGTGTGTTTGCTTTATACATATATTTTAAAAAGTAGGCCAGGATAAAGGGATGGAAGAACTTAATTGTTCCGCTATTGGTATTAACAATTAAACACTCTTGAAATGGTGTGTAGAAAGGAACTGCAGATACTGGTTTAAAGCGAAGATAAGACACAAAAAGCTGGAGTAACTCAGTGGGTCAGACAGCATCTCTGGAGAAAAGGAGTAGATGTTTCGGGTTGAGACCCTTTCAAGACTCTTGAACTGGTATCTGCTATGATTTCATGATTTTGGGACCCACCAGACCCGTTGCACTGTCAAAGTTAAAGAGCATTGTTGTGGTGTGAAAGTGAGAACCAGTTCTAAGTAAGAAATTTTAGTGATGTGGTCTTAAATTAAGCTGCATTTGTGCCTCAGCAAATATGGAACAGCACAGCCCAGAAACAAGCCCTTCGGCCCACAATATCCAGTGCGAACATGATGCCAGGGTAAACTAATTTCCTCTGCCCACACGTGATCCATATACGTACATTTGCTGCATATTCATGTTCCTATCTAAAAGTTTTGTAAACAGCACTATTGAATCTGCTTTCACCACCACTCCTGGCAGCACATTCCAGGCACTCACCACTTTGTGTAAAAAACTTGCCCTCCCTCTCTATGTAAAACTCTTGCCCTCCACATCTCCTTCAAACTTTTCCCCTCTCACCTTAAAGCTAAGCCCTTTATTCTTTGACATTTCACCCTGGAAAAAGGTTCTGACTCTCTACCTTTCATAATTCTATCTAGTCAACCCTCAACCTCTTCTGAATAAAAATGTTGTATTTATTTATCTTTTTTTATTTTAGTTTTTTCTCTTTTGAACAGATTGACTTTTGCTTGCCACTGTTCAAGAAAGATAGGATACCCCCATCAGTAACCCTGGCATGATCATGAGCTGCTAATCTTGGTCTGAAGAAGCACTGAGACAAGGTCAGGGCTGACTTCACCCAGTTGCGCCCTTGCAGGAGAATAATGAGGAGTTAATTAAGCAGTCTCTGGGTGCAGCACACAGAGGTAGGTGCTGCACTCAGGGAGTCTGAAGAACGGACCTGACCCGAAACGTCCTCTATCCTTGTTCTCCAGAGTTGCTGCCTGATCCGCTGAGTTACTCCAGCACTTTGTGACCTTTTGTGTGAGGCAGCATCTGCAGCTCCTTGTTTCTACTCCGAACTGTAGATGCTTGAACCTTGAGCAAAACGCAAAGTGCTGGAGGAACTCAATGGGTCTGGCAACATCTGTGGAGGAAATGGAAGATGACATTTGTAGGTCAGGGAGGTCCACATCCCTCCAAACCTGTCTTATCCATGTACCTGTCTTAACTGGTCCTTAAAAGTTGGGATAGTCCCAGTCTCAATTACCTCAACTGGCAGCTTGTTCCATACATCCACCACCCTTTGTGT
Source organism: Leucoraja erinaceus (assembly GCF_028641065.1). NCBI lineage: Eukaryota > Metazoa > Chordata > Chondrichthyes > Rajiformes > Rajidae > Leucoraja > Leucoraja erinaceus. The sequence continues at coordinate 32,396,062 of NC_073384.1, read as the reverse complement.
GAAAAAGTTACCCCTCAGATTCCTATTAAATCTTTTCCCCTTCACCTTGAACCTATGTCCTCTGGTCCTCGATTCGCCTACTCTGGGCAACAGACTCTGTGCATCTGCCCAATCTATTCCTCTCATGATTTTATACATCTCTATGTCGCCCCGCATCCTTCTGCACTCCAAGGAATAGAGACCTAGCCTACTCATATGCGAGACCTATAGCTCACACTCTCTAGTCCTGGCAACATCCTCGTAAAATGGGATGTGGGAGGAAACCAGAGCACCTGGAGGAAACCCACACGTTTACAAGGAGAATGTGTAAACTTCACACAGACTGTGATATGTCCCCGGATGCTGGTGAGTGGAATTGTGCAGACTTGACCTTTTGTATTTTATCTTTGTTGGGTGTGAAATTAATGTAACAGTCATCGAGTTATACAGTATGAAGAATGGTCTCGGCCCGAAATGTCACCTATGTTCTCCAGAGATGCTGCCTGACCCGCTGTGTTATTCCAGCACTTTTTGTCGTTTTGTGCATTAACCAGCATCTGCAGTCCTATGTTTCGGGATCATGCCAGAAGCCTCCTTGTGGCGATCCCCGGAAACGACGACACGATGCACTCTGTGACGCGTCGGGTGACCAATTCTGTCAACATGTTGGACGACGACAGAAGTCAACAGTGAGCTATACGTCGTCTGACACATGAGTGAACATAGTTATACAGGACAGAAACAGCCCTTTGGCCCAGCTTGCCCATGCAAACCGTGTGAATGATGAGAGGCCAGATTTGTTATTTGTAATATCTCTGAAGGAAACCTAGACCATTCAGCCCCTCAAGTCTAGTCATGGATGGAACAGCTAATCTGCAAATGGGACTAGTTTAGATGGTACATCTTGGTCAGCAAGATTGAGTTGGGCCGAACGGCCTGTTTCAGCGGTTTTGATGCCGGAATTTAAGGAAAGATATACTTGCTTTGGGGGCAGTGTTGTGAAGTTCTGTTGATTTAATCCTGTGATAAGGAAGTTATCAGAAAAGGATGTGAAGTGTGCCCAACAGCTTTTAGAGTTAAGAAGAAAGGGAGGAGATTTTATAAAAAAGATATAAAGCTCCATGAGATCTGTACAGATTAATGTTCCAGTCGTGGAATGTTCACTGTTTCTCTTACCGCAGTTGCTGTCTTACCAGTTGAGCATTTCTGGCATTTTCTGTTTCATTTCACATGGTGCTTTTACCCTGGTGGAAGGAATTACAACTAATGAGCAGAGTTTCAAGGTAAGGATGGAGTTGAGGTGGCATTTCTTTTTCAAAGGGTTATAGATAAAATACGTTAAAGGATTATACTTTATTGGAATCTCTATCCAGTGTTTTGTATTGTATATTAAGACTGAGATGCATACATTTTTGTTATTATTAAAGTAGTTGAGGCAGGTATAATTACAACATTTAAAAAACACTTGGACAGGTAGTGTGTAGGAAGGAACTGTAGATGCTGATTTATACCGAAGATAGATACAAAATGCGGGAGTACCTCAGCGGGACAGGCAGTATCGCTGGAGAGAAGGAATGGGTGACGTTTTGGGTTAAGACCCTTCTTCAGACAGGTACCTGGATGGGAAATGTTTAGAGGGATAGGGGGTGAACTCGGGCAAATGGGACTAGCTTACATGGGGCATCAGTTTGAAGAACGGTCCCAATCCAAAACATTACCTACCTACTGTATGTCTCCAAAGATGCTGCCTGCTCCACTGAGTTACTCTAGTACTTTGTGTCTTTTTTTGTAAACCAGCTTCTGCAGTTCTTTGCTTCTACTTAGATGAGGCACTTTGGTCGCCATTAATGAGTTGGGCTGAATGCTACATGACGCTATGACAAAGATGAGGAAGAATTTATTCTAAAAGGGTTGTAGCATTTTGGAATTCTCTACCCAGAGCTTTGTATTAAATATATTAAGAATTAGATATTTGAAACTTTGAACAAAATCTTATGCAGAACCTACAGGAAGGTGGAGTTGAGGTGAATAACCGGATTAGCCATGATCTTATGTAAAACTTAAAGTGCTGGAGTAATTCAGAGGGACAGGCAACATCTAAGGAGGGAATGAATAGGTGACGTTTGATCTTCCTGATTTAAGGGGCCTTATGCAATTTTCTGTTCCTTTATCTTACATTTAATTTACAGGATATATTTTTAACCATCTCTACAATGTATGGAGCCTGCAAAATCAGGATCTTGCAAATGCGTTAAGGAGCTATATTTTGGTTTGAGATTGACTTTAAAAAATGTGACCTATTTCCACACTCCACAAACACAGCCACACTTGTTTGAATTGGTTCACAACCTGTCTCTTGTCATCAGAAATGCCAGTTATGTAGACATTCTGTACGTGGCATATGAATGTACCCACAATGATTCCATTCATTCTTGTAAACTGGGGAAAGTAGCAAATATTTTTTCTTCTTTTCACGGAATAAAGGCGATTAAGTAAAGCTTTGCAGAGCAAGCTAGAAACTAAGGCTGGGACAAACATTTACTGCTACCATTGCAGGGAGAAACAAAATAGTTTATTGCCCCCAAAGAGTACTGTGTTTAGTAGGCATTTATTCTCAAAACTGAACATTTCACTTGCACTTTATGTGCAATGTGACGAATAAAACTGATTGATTGATTGATTGATTGATTGAAACTATTGATTGTGAGGTGAAAACATTGAAAAATAAGTTTATTTTACTTCGGAGTTTCGTGAGTGATTCCGTGAAGAACCCGTTCAGCACGCATGCGCAGCATTACGTCCTGCAGAGCAACAGCGGCACAGCGTGAGTCGGGCGCTCCCGCTATGGAGGTGAAAGAAGGACCGTCAGGTAAGCTGACGTCGGTTTCCTTCACAGGGAGCCTTCTGCTGTCCGGCAGAGAAGAAAGGCTCTGCAACAAAATGTCCCTCGCTTGACTCCACGGAGGAGCCTTCCATTGGGGGAGCAGCAACAAGGCGGTAGGATCGCTTACCCGGCGCTCCGCTATCCCGACACCGAGTCGAGCGCAGCCCCGCTAGCGCCTCAGCAGCGGGCTGTAAGTAACGCCACGGAGGCGTCCGGCCGGTGGCTCCGACTTATCGGACGGGACGACTTTCCACCCGCACGGGAGGTAAGACAGACCTGCCCCCCCCGCTCGACTCCACGGAGGAGCGTTTCATCTCGCGGGGGCAGCAACAAGGCGGTAGGACCGCTTACCGGGCGGTCCGCTACCCCGACACCGCGACCGAGCCCAGCCCCGCTAGCGCCTGAGCAGCGGGCTGGATGTAAAAGCCAAGGACGAGGCGTCCGGCCGGTGGCTCCGACTTATCAGACGGGGACGTCTCTCCACCCAGGCGGGGGAGAGACAGCCGCCTGAGCCGCATGGAGCGGCTCTTGGAGCAGGAGCTCCAGCGAGGTGCACCCCAGGAGGGGCGCTCTCGCAGAGGGGGGTCAGGCACTCCCTCCACAGTGCCTTGTGCACTGTCCATTGCTTCCTCCTTTCCAGAGGATAGCTTTGGTGACCAGGACTGGGCTGGTCAAGAACAGGGGCAATGGCTGAAGATCTCGGGAGTATGCAAGGGGTGCAGGAACAGGAAGAGCTGCTAGGTGTGGTGGACAGCTACGTGGAAACCCCACGTGCAGGAGGCCGTTAAAAGCCTGACGACAGCCATCACATCGTTTTTTCCTCGTTCCATGGACAAATACGGAGATGACCACAACCTTCGTAAACAAGTCATAAGACCCCAGCCACTGAGCCAGACCCACTGCTCTGTGGCAAAAACCTCACAAAGCATATGAAGGACATGCAAGAGGTTTTACAAAACTTTCGGCTCATGAGGGCAGGGCCGGGACGAGTAACCAAAAACAGTAATTCCTACGCAGCAGCACCCCATCGCATCCATCAGTCAACATCTACCATATCGGACTGATGAAAGCTCGGGGTCCGCATCTATCACTGAAAGTCTTATTTAGACCAGGGCCCAGAGCGGCCCCCATGGAAAATGTGCCACCCCCCAACATCACCGCCACGTCAGACGACGTGCAACACTCGTTGGACCAGCAGGAAGCAGAAGAATACCCATAACCATGGAGGTAGGTGGGTCTGGTTCCTACCAGTATATAGAGCATACTAACACATGGGAGTCTAACACGAGTGATCAGTATATACTCAATGGCATTAGTGAATACAAATCATACTAGAAAAATTGCCACCAGGTCAACATTCACCCCAGAGGGTATTTTTCCTCTCTCCGTTAAAGAAACAAGAGGGACAAGCTGAACTGGTGAGAATAATTACAAAGGGTGTCATGGGAAAACCTGAACCCTTGCAATTCGTATCAAATATATTCACTAAACCTTAAAAAAATGGTGGATGTCCCATCATCATTGACTTAACTTCACTAAATATGTTTGTTAAGTATATACATTTCAAAATGGAACTGGTTGTTACTGCCAAACAACTAAATTCCAAAGGATACTTCATGGCAAGCATTCATCTTAAAGATGTTTACCATTTAGTACCATTCACAAGGATCATCGCAGATACGTGAAATTTACCTGGATGGGGCAGCTGTAGCAGTTTAAAGTGTTACCCAATGGGCTCACATCAGCCCAAGAGTGTCACCCAGACACTAAAACCAGCTCTGGCAATATTCAGAAGACAAAAACATATTGTTATGGCATATCTTGATGATATCCTAAATGGTAGGCAAGACCATGAAATTGACTATGTTAGTTGTTCAGCTACCAAACAGTTATTCGAAACCCTGGGGTTGTCTTACATCCAGATAAATCTAAGTTGAAGCTATCCTCTATCATGGACTACTTGGGCTGCACAATTAATTCAGTCTACGTGACTGTAACATTGCCAAGAGACAACATAGTTGAATTGGCACAACGTACAACAATTTAATGGTCAACAAACTACCAACTACTCGACAAGTAACAGAGTAATTGGGATAATGGTAGCAGCATTTCCAGCTACATAATTCGGACCTTTGTACCAAAAACGACATACAGGTCATTATGATCGTTTCATGAAGTTACCCACTGAAGTAATATCAGAACTACAGTGGTGGGCAAAAAACATTTGACATAGTTTCAGCCTATTATCATTACTAACCCTACGTCAGTTGTCCAAACAGATGCCAGTGCTCAAGACTGGGGAGCAACTAACTCTATATCGAGCACAAGTAGTAGATGGACTAACCCAGAATCATCGTTACCACTTACTCTGGGCATTAATTATCTAGAGATGTTTGGGTGACTTTTTATGGTTTAAAAGCATATGCATAAATATGCATCACTTGCATGTACGGTTATAAATAGATAATACTACGGTGGTGGCCTAGATTAACCATATGGGCGGCATAAAATCGGTATCATGCGACAAGTTGGTCAATACAATTTGGCAATGGTGTGTCCAAAGACATATTTGGCTATCAGTAACTTACCTGCCAGGTAAGCTAAATACAGTGGCAGACACCAGATCACGTAAATTTAATGACAACATCGAATGGATGTTAAAACCCCAAAAATATATATTTTTCACAAAAGTTATCAAGCAATATGGCACGCCAGATATCGATTTATTTGCATCAAGGCTAAATCACCAGGTACCTATGTATGTCGCTTGGGAACCAAACCCTGAGGCAGCAGCGGTAGATGCGTTCGCGCTGGATTGGGGAAATTTTTCTTCTATTAATTTCCTCCCTTCTGCCTCATCAGTTGGGGACTACACACAGTACAAATGGACTCTGCTTCAGGTATTTTGATAGTACCCGACTGGCCTACACAGCCATGGTTCCCAATAATCCATGACATGGTTGTTGGAACTCCGATGGTATTCCCCAGTGACCCAGAGTTATTAACACCCAGTGTTGGGCACAAGCCACCTGTGCCATGAGAAAATCAAACTCCTGGGTTGCAGATGCTGCACAAACCACTTCTGGGACTGGGATTATCATAACAAACCGTCGACACCATGTCAGCATCCCTCCGAACATCCACTGAAAAACAGCACTTGTCCAGCATCAAAAAATGGGAGAAGGACTGCTTGGATACAGGGACCACCTACTCAACCGCTACAGTTACCAACATACTGGAATTCCTGGCGAACCTTTACCACGATGAAGGACTTCAGCTACAGAGCCATCAACACAGCTAGAATTGCCTTGCCTGTCTATTAAAAGCCAGCTCCAGGACAACAGGCCATGGGGTCCCACCAGCTGGTGGTCAAACTAATGAAGGGTATTTACAACTCTAACCCCTAGACCAAGGTACACCCATACATGGGATGTCAGTGTGGTCCTGACATACCTCAGGGGATGCCCACCAGCCAGCTCCCTCAACCTGAAACAATCTATGCTCAAAACACTCATGTTGATGGCACTTGTAGCTGCACAGAGGGTCCAGTCACTACACCTATTGCGACTGGACACCATGCTCACAGCTCCAGACCAGATCTCTGTCGTTATCCATGGAATGATCAAACAGAGCAGACCAGGAACATCTAATCCAGTCGTGGAATTCCGGGCTTACCCGCCAGAAACACGGTTATGTGCCATGACCCTATTATCCTACATAGACACAACCAAAATATTCGAGGCAGATGAAAAGCCTTGTGGGTCAGTCATAGTGGGGGGGGGGGGAAACTTTTTGAATCTCTCCCTGCACTGGAGACCCGACCTTTTCTCGTCGGGTCTCAGTCGTCGTTGAGGCCGCAACGAGGAGCGGCCTCCAACAGGAAGAAGCCGGGGACTCAGGTGTCGACTCACCGTTGCCGTCGCGGAGCTGGCCGAGTCCGGAGCGGTGGAGGAGCGCTGCTGCTGCTGATGCTGTTGCTGCTGATGCTGTTGCTGCTGCTGCTGCTGCTACCGGAGAGTCGGAGGCTCTCTACAGGTCTGTGGACGACGGCGCCGGGAGCCCACGGCTCCCTGGGGGGAGACCGCTTTTCGGGGCTTCTGCGGCGGCGACTTCTCCGGCCCGAGTTGCGGGGTCGAAGAGCTCCTGGAGCGGGGCCTACATTACTGCCCCGCGCGGCTGGAATGGCCGCGGACTCTGCGAGCGCACACCGGGGGCTCCAACACCAAGACCCGGTGTGCGACCTCGCACCACCCGGCGTGGCTTTAATGGCCGCGGGACAATCGCCATCGCCAGCCGGGGGCTATGACTTTGACTCTGACATCGGGGGGGGGGGGGGAGAGTGCAGTGGAGAGAGAAGTTTATTTGGCCTTCCATCACAGCTATGTGATGGATGTTTATGTAAAATGTAATTATGTTGTGTCTGGGGTCTATTTGTGTGTAATGTATGGCTGCAGAAACGGCATTTCGTTTGGACCTCCAGGGGTCCAAATGACAATTAAATTGACTCTTGACTCTTGACTCTTGATAAAAAACCTTATGGTCGGGTGACGAACCATTTCGAGATGGCTCAAGCAGGTGCTAAAAGCTGCTGGGATAAAAACTAACATGTACAAAGTTCATTCCAGCAGGGCAGCATCCACGTCGACGGCTAAAAGAATGGACGTGCCTATAAACCACATCCTGGCTACAGCAGAATATTCAGAAATTTTATAATAAGCCATTGGCAAAACTTGTTTTATTTGCAGGAAAGACTTTACAGACTGCAAATATTTAATTTAAGCCCAGGGGAACAATTTAATTTCTTTGTTGCTATTGTTAAAAAATACCATTGTGTTTTTCTACAAACAGATTCATTGGTTAATTACGATAACACACTTCCTCCCTCAAAGACTTCGGCAGTGATGTAGTAATAACTGTTACACGGTTTGAAATCACAGAGCTTTGAAATCTTCACGGAATCACTCACGTGACTCCGAAGTAAAATAGTAAGATTAAACGAGAACTTACCAGTTTGAAGTTTGATCTGTATTTTATGAGGAGTTACGATGAGGGATTACGTGCCCTCCGCTCCCACCCTCAATAATATGGGTCAAATTCATAAACTGATGTCTCCTTATCTTTACTATGTTTACTTCAATAACTGTGTCTATCTGTGATTCCACACTGCTGCTTTGAAGTATGCCGCGCATGCATGCTGAACAGGTTCTTCACGTAATCCCTCATCGTAACTCCTCATAAAATACAGATCAAACTTCAAACTGGTAAGTTCTCGTTTAATCTTACTATTTTATTTTATAGATACAGCTTTGGAACAGGCCATTCCGCCACCGAGTCCAAGCCAACCATTAATCACTTGTTCACATTAGTTCTATGTTATTCTACTTTCTCATCTACTCACTACACACTTGGGACAATAGAAGCCAATTAACCTAAACACACACGCCTTTGGTGCGAGGGAGGAAACCCACATGGTCATGGAGAGAACGTGCAAGCTCCACACAGACAGAACCTAAGGTCAGGTTGGATCCTGAGTCTCGGGCTGTGAGGCAGCGGCTCTAGAAGCTGTCACTGTGTTGCTCTTATTATTTAAAAACAAGTCAGAATCCATACCATGTGGGGATTAACATCTGCTGATCCAAAAATTCTTAATATATTTCATTTTAGTATGTAATCAATGTCATTTTGGTGACATAATCAAATCTCATTAATTTGGGAATAGTGAGCTTCTTAATTTTTCATATGACCTTTTTAATGGTTCTATGGTGCTTTTTGTCACATGTACTGAGATAGTGAATTTCTTGTTTTGCATACAATCCAGACAAATAAGGCAAACCTTAGTTTAGTTAAGAAGTCTGAACAGTCAGAATCTTTCAGTTGAATTTTGTTATATAGAAGTATATTCTTAAATCTGCTTTTCAGTTTGATGATCATATTGCCTGTAAGTTGTTCTTGGTTTTGTTGGAATTTTTTGGCTCTAGTATTGGGTTTGGGGTTGGGAAGATTTAATGGAATCTAAGGGACAACTTTTTTTACACAGAGGGTGGTGGGTATATGGAATAAGCTGCCAGAGATAGCTGAAGCAAGTACAACAACAACATTGAAAAAACATTTTGACAGGTACATGGATAGGAAAGGTTTATGGGAATAAGGGCCAAATGTGGGCAAATGGGACTAGCTTAGATGAGGCATCTTGGTCACCATGGATGACTTGGGAGGAAATCGCTTTTAAAACATGGGGGGGGACACAATGAGGCCTGAAATCTAGGACAGGGGTCGGCAACCTATGGCCGGATCCTGCCCTTAACCCGAAATCATTCGGCCCGCAGGCGTATATTTTTTCAATTTGTTTTAGCGATCTGGGAACTGTAGCCAGTCCCGGGGCACGCAGGCGACCCGGGCACTACAGCCAGACCTGGGGCAAGCGAGCCGATCTGGAACTGCAGCCATTCCCGGGGCACGCAGCCGACCTGGGCGCTACAGCCAGACCTGCCAGCTGACCTGGGCGCTATAGCCAGACCTGCCAGCAGACCTGGGCTCTACAGCCAGTCCCGGGCAGGCGAGCCCACCTGGGCGCGACAGCCATTCCCGGGTGGTTTTGCTGCAAAATGTTTCACAAAACATGGGGGGGATTGTCCCCCACCTCTCAAAACCCCTCGGATTTCTGCCCATGGACTGAAGGGTCTGTGTCCATATTCAATGCTGCTACAAGAACTTTATTTGCAATCCATCACACAGACCAGACTTCCCACCACTGACTCCATTTACCTTGGATTGCAACCTTCACGTGGTCCACCCTGTTTCGACTAATGCAAACAACCCAATGTGCATAAACAATTAGATCAAATAGAACAAGTTGACCTACAACTTTAGGCTGTGCACGCGATACGCAAAAAGAAGACTGGCTCAGAAAAGCAGCCAACATAAACAATGACATCCCACTCCGGTCATTCCTTTTTCTCCCTGCTCCCATCCGGCAGAAGGTACAGGAGCTTGAAAGCGTGCACCACCAGACTCAGGAATAGTTTCATCCCTTCTATTATCAGGCTTCTGAACGGTTCTTCCATAAACTAGGGTACTGTCCGATTCACCTCTACCCCATTGTGGACACTGGACATGCGCGCTACAATGTTGAGAACGATATCCTTCACTCTGTATCTTCGCCTTACCTCTGTATTTGAGTTTGAACTGACTGTATCTGTGTATGGTATATCTGATCTGTTTCTGATCTGGAGTTGGAGGCGACGGAAGAAGAAGTCAACATCATTGTGGGCTTAGAACTCGTTAAGGTGTGGGCGTTGGTAGAAAGGTACGGCTACTGCTGAAAAAAAGTCTAAACTTAGTTTAGTTTAGATGGGATGAAATCCTTAAGTTGAATCATTTTGTCAGAAAGAAGTATATTCTTAAATCTTCTTTTCAGTTTGGTGATCAGATTTGATTTAAGTCTTTCTTTGCCTTTGTGATGTTTTTCACTAATATTGCGGTTATTAACTGATCATATACTTTGTCAAGAGTGTTTTATTGTCATATGTCCTAGATAGAACAATGAAATTCTTACTTGCTGCAGCACAACAGAATATGTAAACATAGTACACTGGAAAAATGTGATAAATGAGAAAATAAAGTTCAGTGTGAACATATACACATACTCACAAGTACACACGCACATATATATCTATACCTATCTACAGTGCATTCAGAAAGTATTCAGACCCCTTCACTTTTTCCACATTTTGTTACGTTACAGCCTTATTCTAAAATTGATTAAATTTTTATCAGCAATCTACACACAATAGCCCACAATAAAAAAGTGAAAGCAGGTGTTTAGAAATTTTTGCAAAATAATTAAAAATGAGTGTTAAGTGCCTCAGCCAGTCTCTGCAAGACGGGGGAGCGAGAGGGTCACGTCTCTCAGTCTGAGCTGTGAATAACACTGAACACATGTCTACTAAACTGTGAGTGGTTTTACTGACCTGTCAGTGCCCTTAATGTGGTTTGCAAATATAGTTTGGAGATGCTAAAGCTGTGTTGCCTTTGGTTTGGAAATGCTAGAGCTGTGTTGCCTTTGGTTTGGAAATGCTAAAGCTGTGTTGCATTTGGTTTGGAAATGCTAAAGCTTTTCTTTAATCAAAAATATTTATTCCAATATTAAAATAATATATACAGTACAGTAAAAACCAAAACAGAACCCACCGCCATAATACATGACAAACAATAAACTATTATACAACTATCTTACACTCCTTACACTATCTTACACTTCCAGCCCGCAAAAGTGGCAGGGGGCTGGCGAGTCTGTGAACCGCGAGAGAAACAGGTTACAAGGGACTCCTCGATGCAGTACCGTCCACCCCAGGTCCCCATTTAAAGCGGGACTTGGTAACCAGCTTTTTTTTTAAATAAAAAATATTTATTCAAATATTAAAATAGTATTTACAACACAATAAAACAAAACAGAACCCACCACCATAATACAAGACAAACAAATATATACCAAGTAAACTAGTAAATAACTATATTACAATCCTTGTCCAGGATACATTCAACCCTGCTTGGCCAGGCCCAGGAGCAACCCAATCAGGGTATCTTCGGCCCTACCCTCTCCCCTAAGCACAGGGTGTCCGAAGATGAGGATGGTGGGTGAAAAATGCAGCCAGAAGGCAAGGAGCAGCCCCTTTAGTTATTGGAACAGTAGCTGCAGCCTCACACACTCCATATGTATGTGGTACACAGATTCTTCCAGCCCGCAAAAGTGGCATGTGGCTGGCGAGTCTGTGAACCCATGAGAGAAACAGGTTGCAGGGAATTCCTCGGTGCAATACCCTCCACCCCAGGTCCCCGATGTAGAGGGCGACTTGGTAACCAGCTTGGAGGGGATGATGGTATTGAACGGCGAGCTGTAGTCTATAAACAACAGCCTGACGTAAGTGATTTTATTGTCCAAGTGGTCCAGTGCAGAGTGGAGAGCCAGTGAGATCGCATCCTCCGTTGACCTGTTGTGACGGTAGAAAAACTGTAGTGGGTGCAGGTTCATGTTGAGGTAGGAGTTGATATGCACCGTAACCAATCTCTCAAAGCATTTAATCACCACAGACGTTAGTGCCACTGCTCGATAGTCGTTGAGGCACGTCACCTTACTCTTTTTGGTCACCGGTATTATTGATGCCCTCTTAAAGCAGGTGGGAACCTCAGACCTCAGTAATGAGAGGTTGAAAAAGTCTGCAAAAACTCCAGCCAGTTGTTCTGCACTGGTTTTGAGAACTCAACCGGGTATACCATCAGGTATATTTGTTTATTATGTATTAATGGAAATATCAAAGACTAGAGGGCATAGTTTTGATGTGAGAGGGGGCCCATATCCCTCTAAACTATCCACGTATTTGTCCCAGTGTCTTTTAGATGGTGCTACGTCCACTGGCAGAAGAAAGCACAGAGTGTTGGAGTAACTCAGCGGGCCAGGCAGTATCTCAGCAGTACCTGGATGGGTGATGTTTCGGGTCAAGACCGTTCTTCAGACTAATCTCCATGTTCTCCAGAGATGCTGCCTGACCTGCTGAGTTATTCCAGCACTTTGTGTCATTTTTTTGTAAACCATCATCTGTGGTTCCTTGTTTCTATATTCTCCATCTAAACCTTTCTTATCCATGTACCTGTCCAAGTGTCATTTAAATGTTGTTATAGTTCCTGCCTCAACTACCTCTTCTGGCAGCTCGTTCCATGTACTCATCACCGATTTATGAACTTGTTCGATTCTATGTTCTGTTAGTTTAGTTTAATTTATTGTCCCGTGCACCGAGGTACAGTGACTATTTTTTTTGTTGCATGCTATCCAGTTCGTAAAATCAAGCCGTCCACATTGTAGATAGATACTGGGTAAAGGGTGCAAGATAAAGTCCAGTAAAGTCCGATTAAAGATAGTTTGAAGGTCTCCAATGAGGAAGCTCAGGACCGGTCTCTAGTTGGTGAGAGGATGGTTTAGTTGCCCCATAACAGCTGGGTAGAAACTGTCCCTGAATGTGAAGGTATGCGTTTTCACACTCCTGTGCCTCTTGCCTGATGGGAAAGGGGTGCTCTGCTTAGCTGTTATCTATATGTATTGCGTTTACAGGCCTGTTAAGCTGTTGCTGCTAAAGATCCTAGAGTTAGGATCTTTGGTTGCAACTAAGAATGACATTGTTCCATCGTGGGTAAATACGACGTGAAGTGATCACCCGCTCGTGTCGCCCACAAACGTGATGATATGCCGTCAGCGGGCACTAGGACCTGGCGGTGCCGCCCAAAGATCATAGAGGTGCCGCCAGCCCGGGATCCCGGCGGAGCCGCGTTGATAAAAGGGCCGCCCTCCCCCTTTGACGTCATTGGTTTTAAAACACGCGAAAGATGGCGGCGGGCGCCGAGTGGGGAGGATCACGAATCTATTGTCGTGGCGGCGGCACAGGCGACGGTGCGGATGACAGCAACAGCAGCGCCGAAGGTAATGTTCGGCTCACCTAGTGTTCGGATCGAGCATCCGAGTACCGGGCAGCGGCGCCGCCATCTTTGGCCGGCGGCGACCGTTAAAAGTTCGTTGGTGGAAGGATTTGAACGGCGGCGCGCGCGGGGGGCGGGGCAGTGGCAACGGCAACTACTCGCGCGCGGACGCGGACGCGCACCCGCAGTGGACTGGACGCTGAGTGCTGCGGCCGCGCGCAGGCGCCGTGGATGGGGGTGGGGGAGATTCTCGTGGCGGAGGTCCCGCTGCTGGAGCGGATGTATCCTGGCGCCCCTCAGCGGGGAGGGGGAGGGAAAATGTTGCTGAAGGCGGCGGAGAGGTCGGAGGAAATGCGGCGGGGGCTGCGGGAACAGAGAACTGGTGAGTTTTACCAATAGTGAGGCTGGGAGTTGGGGAGAGAGAAAGGGTGTTACAAGGGAGGGCGATGTTTATCTGCGAGGATATTGGGGGAGCGAGTGGGTACGGCGGCTGGCAGGGGACGGACGCGCGGCTGCTACCGTTTCGACTTGTGTCCTCATTTTATGTAGTGTGTGGCGTGGTGCATGGTTTGAGTTAGATCAGTGTCTCCCGCCACCCTTTCTGTGATCCGTTCCCTGGCCCTCTTCCCCCCCCCCCCCCGTCCCAGGCTGCTGGATCCTGCTGTTCTCCGAGCGGCGGGGTCTCATTGACTCTATGCCCTTGCGCCTGGCTTCCATTCCCACCACCAGCACGTTTTCCATGGGGAGGGAGGAGGAAAACGTTATGCAATCGCTTTCATTCAAGGCACATGGCTCCTGTCTCTCTTGGGGAAAGACAACTCGGGTCCCAATCCGTCCCCTCCAAGCCCTGGCCCGCCCAGTACTTGAGCTAAGAGCAAGAGAAAAGGTTTAGAGGAATATGAACCAAACGCGGACAAGTTAGAGTCTAGCTTAGGTGGGGGCATCTTGGACATGGACGTTGGGTCAAAGGGCCTGGCTGTATCACTGACTCTACAAATAAAGAAGTTCTGTATTCAAAATCAACATATTTAGAAGAAAGTCGATTGAAACTGTAGGTAGACACAAAAAGCTGGAGTAACTCAGCGGGTCAGGGAGCAACTATGGAGAAAAGGAACAGGTGATATTTAGGGTCGCAACCCTTCTCCAGACTGAAGTCAGGGGGAGGGAACCTTGAGGTATGAAAAGGTTCAGAACAAATCAGAGCAGGCACTGTTGACCTAGGAGAGGTGGAACCCACAATGGGCCATAGTTGGCTGTGGAAGTGATGGTATGGATGCAAACTAGAATTGCAGGGATGACTAAGGTGGGGGAGGGGTGGAGAGAGGCTCGGTCCGCATTAACCAAGCTGATCTCCCGGTGGCCCAGCACTTCAACTCCCCCTCCCATTCCCAATCTGACTGTTCTGTCCTAGACCTACATTGTCAGGGCAAATTGGAGGAATGGCACCTCATATTTTGCTTGGGTAGTGTTCACCCCAGCGGTAAGAACATTGACTTCTCTGACTTCAGGTAGCCCTTGCTTTCTCTCTCCATCCCCTCCCCCTTTCCCAGTTCTCCCACTAGTCTTACTGTCTCAGCCTCCATTCTTTGTCCTGCCCCCTCCACTGACATCAGTCTGACGAAGGGTCTTGAACCGAAACATCGGCAATTCCTTCTCCCCATAGATGCTGCCTCACCCGCTGAGTTACTCCAGCATTTTGTGTCTACCTTCGATTTTACCAGCATCTGCAGTTCTTTCTTAAACATTCATACTGCTGGGTTGTAAACTGACCAAGTGAAATATGAGGTGCTGTTCCTCCAATTTGTGTGTGGTCTCACTCTGAGAATGGAGGAGGCCCAGGGCAGCAACGTCAGTATGGGAATGGGAGTTAAAATGTTTGGCAACAAGGAGATTGCCAAGGTGGACTGAGCGTAGGGGTTCAGTGAAATGATCGCCCAGTCTGTGTTTAGTCACGCCGATATATAGGACTCCACACCAAGAGCAACGGATGCAGCAGATGAGCCTGGAGGAGGTACAAGTGAACCTGTGCCTCATCTGAAAGGACTGTTGGGGACCTTGGATGCATCTGCAGCTGCAAGGGAAAGTACCTGGGATGGGAGGGGTTTGGGTGGGAAGGGATGTGAACCAAGGAGTTGTGGAGGGAATGGTCTCAGTGCCAGAAGGAGTGAAACTACAGGTGTATTGTGCATAATCTCGTACTTTGTTTTGCCAAATTTCGTCCATTATTTCATTTTGTGCAGATCAACATGTGCATCTTGTCTAAATCTGAAATCGGTTTGCTTGTGGGTATCAGCATTGGATATAAATAATCTTGTAATATTTAGCAAGGAGGGTAGTTTCTATAGAGAGAGGGGGGGCGGTCAATGTTTCAGGTCAAAGACCCCTATAGCATTGGCACGATTTACCTTTTCAACGTGGGACGGTGTTTTTTAGTATACAAATTGTTGCCACACACGTGTCTGTGGATCACCTGTAGATTTGTATTCCACTGCAAGTTAATACCTCAAGCCTTCATATCCGTCACTCTACCCTGGCTGGAGCCAGGTTACTCACCTTGACTTGAAGAATAACATGCTGGCAAACAAAACATGACTTTGACGGGTGAATCTAATAGCTGTGACACTGCTAAATGTCACAAGCAGCATGCATTGGATGTAACTGCAACATGGGACAAGATGTGAGCTAATCAGCTTGCCATGGATATACCCCAGCGATCCCACAACCAACATGTCAGATCAAGACTCAGCAATCGTGTTATGTCCTGTTGTTATTGATGGCGGACAGGAGATGGTTGATAAGAGGCTCATAATATCTCCCCATCACAATGGTAGACCTTTTCACCTCTACCGCACAGATGAGTTTGCACTATTTACAAATGATCTTCATCAAAGTGCCAATGATCAATTTCAATGATCAATTTCAGCTTTTCTCTGTGATTTGCCCGCAGTCCAAAAGCCGGTCTTCGTTTAATTTGAGTGATGAAACAGCTGGCAAAACTGGATACAGCAAAGACTACAGGACCTGATAGCATCCTGGCTGTAGTGCCAGAGAGTTGTATTTCCAGAACTCGCTGCACTTCTAACCACGCTGTTTCAGTACACTGGCATCTATCCAACAATGTGCAGTATTACACGTGGTTTCTCCTTGTATAGAAATCGGGGCAAATGGCGTCTGGCTGACTCACTCGATCTATTCTTGATCATCAGCAAAATGATGGAAGGTGCCAGGTACAATTCGATCAAATGACACCTATAATCTGTGCACTGGAGCTGCAGAGAATCAGTTGGCTTCACTGTTACAGGTGAGAGTCACTCCTTGATATCAAGGTAGCGTTTATTCAAATCTTCTCAAAAATAGAAAGCGATTAAGTCCTTCTAGTCTCTTCTGGCTCTGAGCAATGGCATCAGTCCAATTCTTAATTTTTTTTCCCTGTGACCTATTTCAACTTGCATACAATTCAATTTCCAATCTTCCCATCCACCTACACTAGTGGAAATTTAAAATAATCAATGAACTTACCAACAAGCAACTGCGATGACAGAGGAGCCCAATAGCAGCCTGCATGACAGGTACCGGCCCTACTACGTTTGCTTCCTCCTCCGCTGGTGGTTTGCTGCCTTAAAACTGCATTGCTGATACTCGGAGCCAATTACCATCTTTAAAATCTTTCTTACAAGAAAGCCCAAAGGTGAATGGAAATAACACTTAATTTGTATGAAGGTACACAAAAATGCTGGCGAAACTCAGCGGGTGCAGCAGCATCTATGGAGCGAAGGAAATAGGCGACGTTTCGGGCCGAAACCCTTCTTCAGACTTGTCTGGCACACTTTAGTACAAACAACCCCTCATTATGACCATTATGGAAATTCACTGTTGCAGAATTCACAAATCACCCCCCAAAATTTTGAGGTGTGGAATAAAGCTTGTTTTATGGAATTTGAAGGAGGTAAAAAGTAAGTGAAAGTTTATTTCAATACTCTGGATGCTTAAACAGATGACATGGATTCATGTTACTGAAAATTGCAGTATGTTTATTTGCTATGTGCCCCTCTAAATTTTGACACTCCATGCACATCAACATTATTTTAGCTGCTGTGAAGAAGTCATTATTTGTGCCTTGAGTTTGCGATTCCTGCATTTTGTTTCATTCTTGGGAGTGAGAATCCCAGGGATATGAAAGCTTATTTACAGCTGCCAGTTAAGTGAAATGATACTTCTTTTTGACCCCTCCTTTTGATTTAACCCTCCGTCGGTAGCAACATCAACCTTGCTTCTATGTATGCCTTTTGATTGACATTGATCCCTATCTCGAATCTGCCACTGTCCTGGTTGAGAGGTCTCTGCAAAATGAACATATGAGCTTTTGGTAGCTTGCTGTTATCAAATACT
The DNA here is from genome assembly GCF_028641065.1 of Leucoraja erinaceus. Lineage (NCBI taxonomy): Eukaryota > Metazoa > Chordata > Chondrichthyes > Rajiformes > Rajidae > Leucoraja > Leucoraja erinaceus. The sequence goes on along the minus strand of NC_073384.1, from coordinate 32,378,343 downwards.
TTTGTATGCTTTTTGTTTAATGTGTTAAGACTTAAATCTAGACGTTCAATTAATTGTAAATAATTATAAGTTTTTTAATATTTAAAAAAATGGTGGTCAATGAAATTAAAATTATGAGAAAAATCTGTATTTTAATCGAGGTTTATGGCTCCATTCAAATTAATGTGCTCTCACTCATGCCAGCCAACTGGCCTTTGTATCAATGCTCCACCAACAGACGGTAACCTTGGTGGCACTGGCATCTGGCCTTTAGATTGCTTCTGACAACTACATTTTGATGGGTAGGTGGGAAAGATGGAAACAAGCTGACTTGTGAGGAGCATGTTACTGGTGGTTCTCTCTAGAACTGTCAGCCGTAGGTAAAATGATCTGGCCTAACAGCAACTCGTAAAGATGGAGTTCCTTTTGGAGTTGTAATTGGGATGGCAGTATTTTTTAACTTAGTTTAACTTGATTTTTCTTTATAGGACCCTGCTAATACAATTGAGGTGTCTACTAAATGATGTATGCTTCCTGATAACCTACCTGAGTAAATTGAGTGTTTAAGTAGTTTGTACCAAAATTGGAGCAATAAAATTCATTCTTGTTGCAGCTAACAAGCCCATAAATGCAATAACACATTATATATTAATCGTTAACAATTAATAATCGTATTATACGATAACCATAATGGTGCATAAAACGCAGTCCGTAGAGCAACCAAACACATAATGCATAGTGGATTATTGCTGAGGTTAGTGTTGTGTTCAAGAACTTGATGGTTGCTAAGAAGGTGTTCTTTAACCTGGTGGTCATGGTTTTCAAGCACATGTACCTTCTTCCTGATGGTAGCAGCGAGATGAGTGTGGTGTGGGGTTTTTCTTGGTGGGGTAATCAATACCTGTGATGGGCCAGGCAGCATCCACTACTATGTATTCCCATGAGGCAGTGTCTAACTTCCCATCAGAAACTGAATTGGTTCAGATTATTGGGACAAGCGATACAGATAGCACCATATTATCTTGGTCAGTATGCACATCTGTGGTATAACATTTTGTTTCTAACTATTTACACAGCCATGTGAAGTTTAGTTATTGAATAGTGTCTCGACCCGAAACATCACCTATTCCTTCGCACCATATATGCTGCCTCACCCGCTGAGTTTCTCCAGCATTTTTGTCTACCTCTGGCATATTTTTGTTCACTTTTATGCACATGAGTGCAAACCTTTTTGTGGCCGACTGGAATAGTGCAAAATAAGTTAAATTGTTTTATGTCAGAGTCTAACTGAACTCTTAATTATTGATTGAAATTGGTATTGTACTCTGGATCAGAGCATACTTGTCATTTGGTACAGTTATATGGAGTCCTGGGAGAGCTGGTACAGGATTCCTAAAAAGTTAATCAACGAGTTGAATCGGTAGTAAAGAAAGCAAACTAGCATTTATTTCAAGAGGGTTTGTATACAAAAACAGGGATATTATGCTGAGGCTCTGAAGCTGGTAAGGCCACATTTGGAATACTGCTCAATTTTAGGCACCAGATCTGTGGAATTATGTGCGGACGCTGGAGAGGGTCCAGAGGAGGTTTCCAAGAATGATCCCAGGAATGGGTAGGTTAACCTACGATGAGCATTTGTTCGCACTGGGCCTGTACTGTCTAGAATTTAGACAATAGACAATAGGTGCACGAGTAGGCCCTTCTGCCCTTCGAGCCAGCACCGCCATTCAATGTGATAATGGCTGATCATCCCCAATCAGTACCCCGTTCCTGCCTTCTCCCCATATCCCCTGACTCTGCTATTTTTAAGCCCTATCTAGCTCTCTTGAAAGCATCCAGAGAACCTGCCTCCATTGCCCTCTGAGGCAGAGAATTCCACAGACTCACCACTCTGTGAGGAAAAAGTGTTTCCTCGTCTCCTTATTCTTAAACTGTGGCCCCTGGTTCTGGGGACTCCCCCAACATCGGGAACATGTTTCCTGCCTCTAGCGTGTCCAAGCCCTTAACAATCTTATATGTTTCAATGAGATACCCTCTCATCCTTCTAAACTCCAGAGTGTACAAGCCCAGCTGCTCCATTCTCTCAGCATATGACAGTCCCGCCATCCCGGGAATTAACCTTGTAAACCTACGCTGCACTCCCTCAATAGCAAGAATGTCCTTCCTCAAATTAGGGGACCAAAACTGCACACAATACTCCAGGTGTGGTCTCTGTACAACTGCAGAAGGACCTCTTTGCTCATATATTCCATTCCGCTTGTTATAAAGGCCAACATGCCATTCGCGTTCTTCACTGCCTGCTGTACCTGCATGCTTACTTTCATAGACAGTTTCTTAGAAGAATGAGGAGAGACCTCATTGTAGCATACAGAATAGTGAAATGCTTGGATAGAGTGGATATGGAGAGGATGTTTCCACTAGTGGGAGAGTCTAGGACTAGAGGTCATAGCGTCAGAATTAAAGGACGTTCTTTTAGGAAGGAGATGAGGAGAAATTTCTTTAGTCATAGGGTGGTGAATCTGTGGAATTCTTTGCCGCTGAATGCTGTGGAGGCCAAGTCAGTGCATATTTTTAAGCAGAGATGGATAGATTCTTGATTAGTACAGGTGTCGGAGGTTATGGGGAGAAGGCAGGAGAATGGGGTTAGGTGGGAGAGATAGATGAGCCATGATTGAATGGTGGAGTAGACGTGATGGGCCAAATGGCCTAATTCTAGTCTAATCGCATGACTTTATGACCTTATCTCCTATATGGTGTACTTCAGTAATCTATAACTTAGACATGTTGATTTAGAGTCCCACAACCATCTAATACAATGATATCTGAATTGCATGGATTATATTGAGATTACCCACTGATTATATTGTCGGGTATTTAAAGATTAAATGGCGATTTAAACAAATTTCAGATATTATGAGAAAATAAAGATGAATAGAGGAATGCTTTTCTCCCAACTTACATTCCATTTGCAGATCTTTCCCTTGTTTTTTCTTCACTTTCCCTGCAATTTAAACCTTCATAAGGACTTCCCAATTTTTTTCCAGTTCTTTGTACCTATTGACACAAAGTTGTTAATTAAATACATTTTAATACTGTCTCCACAGTCATATGGAGACTCCTGGAACGCTGAGTTTTGCAAGTTTATTTTGTCTAAAACCCTTAGTACATGTGGAAAGAGTAACTAAAAATGTCGTATGCCTGCAGTTTAGATTCCATCTCTGAACATTTTTGCCCCATTTCAGAACCGGCATGTGGACAGACTAGTAGCACCTGCAGTTTTATATTAACTCTCCTTATGAATTTTGTATGGTAGCTTTCTTGCTGCAGTGTTAGCAGTCTTAAGATATTTGAATCGCTGAGTATTTTTGAGTTCAGCTAATTTTGCTTCATTAATTGGGAGTCATTCTTGGTGCATGTGGGTACACATTAAGAACTTTGCAGGTGAGCGCAGGAGCTTTATTTTTGAAACCAGGAACTGTAGATGGTGGTTTATACAAAAAAAAAGCGTAATTCTGCGGGTAAGGCAGTATATCTGAAGAACGTGGCTAGGTGCCGTTTTGGGCAGGGCCCTGCGGCCTGTGGTGTGGGAGAGGGGGATAGCTGGAAGAGCGGTGGGTCAGGACAATGGATGTTAGAAAATAGGTGGATACAAGTGGGGGGGGGGGGGGGCTTTTGATTCACAGATGATTGCACATATCTGATTTTTTTTTTTCCTGCTGAATAGCAAGAGAGAATTATCTCCATGTTTATCATTGTTGCATCCAACAATGTTGATTCTTTCTATGGGAATTATTTTACTCGGCAGTATCAAAATTCGTGCCTATTGGTATAGTTACATAACATTTTTACAGTTTTATTACAGTATTATTTTTATGTTCAGAGACTGTTCAAAGTATCTGCTTCTGACTCTCTTTTTGACTTGCTTCTATTGACCTAACTAGTATAAAGTACTAAAGTTGGTGGGAAAGGTGTGGCAATGGCAACAGGTTATTGTGCAATTAACTTGTACAGTTGGAATTAGCTGACACCTTGCATATTCTCAAGTTTCTGTGGCAGGGTCGGGAGGCTTGCCACATCTCAGTTGAAGAGAGGATTTAAGAAAGGGCTTGCAATTCATGAATGGCTTTTATAGCCTCAATATTGCTCAGTTTTGAAAGGTCACTGTTTTGGGCCAGTTAGTATATAGCGTAGCCCTGCAAAGAGCAATGAGTTATACAAAATGTTTAAGAAGGAACTGCAGATGCTGGAAAATCGAAGGTATACAAAAATGCTGGAGAAACTCAGCATCTATGGAGCAAAGGAAATAAGGGTTGAAGAAGGGTTTCGACCCGAAACGTTGCCTATTTCCTTTGCTCCATAGATGCTGCCTCACCCACTGAGTTTCTCCAGCAATGAGTTATAGATATGTTACAGTTTCATATCTATGGCAAGAAATGTTTTGTCTATCTCAGATTGTACACGGTACTTTTGTTTAACTCGGTGAGTAAAACATACCACCTCTGACAATGAAATACAATGTAGTGTTGGACTTGGGTATCATGCTGGATTATATGCTTCTCTCTGATTTGGAACTTGAAAATAGGTTCCTGTGGTTTAAATGTTCTACTGAGCCAAAAGCCGATGTCTAAAAGGCAGGGAGATTGACTAAATTATAGTCATAGTACAGCATGGAAACTGGCTCTTCAACCCAACTTGCCTACTCCAGCCAACATGCCCCATCTACGATAGTCTCACCTGATTGCATTTGGCCCATATCTCTCTAAACTTGTCCTATCCAAATAAAGCCTCCAAATAAAAGGAGATGAGGAATTTATTTAGCCGGAGGGTGGATAATCTGTGGAATTGATTGCCAAAGAAGGAGGTGGAGGCCAAAACATTGGGTATTTTTAAGATAGAGATTGGTAGGTATTGTCAGGTATGTGAAAGGTTACAGGAGAAGGCAGGAGAAAGGGGTTGAGAGAGAAAAATAGATCAGCCATAATTGAATGGTGAAGTGGACTCGGTGGGTTAATTTTACTCCATTTCTTATGAGTGGAATGAAGGCATCTTAAGTCAAATGAGAGATGTAAATGGGGTTTTTATTTAGTAGTAACTATTGGTTGAGCTGTGAGAACGGAATGTATTCTTCAGTGTAACCTTGAATGATTCTGGAACATGTCTAGGAAAAACAATAAACATGTAGGGAAATTAACTAAATGATTCTGGGAGACTTAAAATAAGGGTCTCGATCCGAAATGCCACCCATTCCTTCTCTCCAGAGGTGCTGCCTGTCCCGCTGAGTTACTCTAGCTTTTTGTGTCTATCCTCTATTTAAAATAAGATGCAGGTAACCATCACTGAAGGAAATGTAATTTTAAAATAAAGCATGTACCCAAATCTCTTAAATGTGTTACTTAATATATTTATATATTGTTCGTTAATATCTTGAAATAAACATAGAAACATAGAAATTAGGTGCAGGAGTAGGCCATTCGGCCCTTCGAGCCTGCACCGCCATTCAATATGATCATGGCTGATCATCCAACTCGGTATCCCGTACCTGCCTTCTCTCCATACCCTCTGATCCCCTTAGCCTCAAGGGCCACATCTAACTCCCTCTTAAATATAGCCAATGAACTGACCTCAACTACCCTCTGTGGCAGAGAGTTCCAGAGATTCACCACTTTCTGTGTGAAAAAAGTTCTTCTCATCTCGGTTTTAAAGGATTTCCCCCTTATCCTTAAGCTGTGACCCCTTGTCCTGGTCTTCCCCAACATCGGGAACAATTTTCCTGCATCTAGCCTGTCTAACCCCTTAAGAATTTTGTAAGTTTCTATACGATCCTCTCTCAATCTCCTAAATTCTAGAGAGTATAAACCAAGTCTATCCAGTCTTTCTTCATAAGACAGTCCTGACATCCCAGGAATCAATCTGGTGAACCTTCTCTGCACTCCCTCTATGGCAATCATGTCCTTCCTCAGATTTGGAGACCAAAACTGTACAAAATAAATGCTAGCATTGCATTTGCCTTCCTTACTACCAAATCGATTAGCAAATTAACTTTTTGGGAATGCTGCACCAGCAATCCCAAGTCCCTTTGCCCCTCTGTTTTCTAAATTCTCTCCCCATTAAGAAAATAGTTTCCATCTTTATTCCTACTACTAAAATACATGACTCCTCACTTTGCTACGCTATATTCCATCTGCCACTTCTCTGCCCACTCTCCCAACCTGTCCAAGTCCTTCTGCGGAGTCCCTGCTTTCTTTACACTACTTGCCCCTCCACCTATCTTTGTATCATCTGCAAACTTGGCCACAAAGCCTTCAATTCCCTCATCTATCATTGATCTACAATATGAAGAGTAGAAGCTACAGCACCGACTACGGCGGAACTGGCAGCCAACCAGAAAAAGCCCCCTTTATTGCCACTCTTTGCCTTCTGCCATCCCACTAACCTGCTATCCATGTTAGTATCTACCCACTGATAATGGCTCTCATCCTTTTTATCAGCCTCACGTGCAGCATCTTATCAAAAGCTTTCTGAAAAGCACCGGATCAAAGGCCTGCTGAAAATGACGGTAAACCACATCCACTGACAGGCTTGGGTCCTTGAATGGAATCGAGGGGGGAGGTAAAGTGACAAGTGTAGCATCTCAATCTCCTAAAGGAGATTGAAATCTCCTAAATTCTAGAGAGTATAAACCAAGTCTATCCAGTCTTTCTTCATATGACAGTCCTGACTATTGAAGAGACCCTGGTGAGAGCCTCATCTATGGTAGGGGAGGGGAACCCCCATACCCTGAAGAATGAGGACATTTCCGATGCCCTGGCGCCCTAGTCCAGAATGCCATGGGAGTCGGTGGGTTTATAGTGGATATCGGTCAGAAGTCTATCACCTGCGATGGAGGTCAAGAAATCGTAGGGAAGTGTCGGAAATGGTCCAGGTGTATTTGAGTGCCAGATGGAAGTTGTGTGTGGGTGTAGGAGATAGCACCAAAACAATCGTCGATGTAGCGGAGATCGAAGGTCAGCTGTCTGAGCTTAGTGAGTAAGACTGCAGGGTCATCAATAATTTCAGCAGGCACCACAATCTGGTTGTTGTGATCCAAAACTGCAGGCACGTAGTCGAAACGCTCAGCGCGCTTCATTGCTTCAGGGCAAGTAACATAGTAGTATAGAAGCACGCAGGTCAGGTGCAGCGTTGGGATGAGCAGCACTAATGTAATGGTTAGAGTCGCGCTCAAAAACGCGACAACATTCAGCAACGTTGTTTGTGTACGTTGTGTTGTCCGTGTACGTCTTTGCAGTCGGTTCTGCGAACACCCGCTACTCCCGACAGAACCTCGTGGATATCGCGGATATCGGTGACCAGCGCCAGACTGCGGTTTCGGGTGTCTTCCATCGCAAGTATAACATCCCGGGCGACATAGCGAGACCACCGGGGTCCCCGTGGATTGTTGTCGGGTCTAGGAGGCGGCGCAGACGGAGGAGGGAGAGGAAGCAGAAGCGAGGCCGCAGGTCCGGGGCTTTGCTAAGGCTAAGGAATCGACCACACAAGCCACCTCTACCGAGCCTGTATCTCTCCAACGCCAGATCCCTGGTTCACAAAATGGATGACCTGGAAGTACAGCTCGCCGGAAATCGATATGTCCGCGACTGCTGTATTATGATAATCACCGAAACCTGGCTTCACCCGGGGATACCTGATGCTAGCATGGAGCTAGCAGGTCGCTTTCTGCTCCGCGGGGACAGGACTATAGACTCCGGTAAGAGCAGGGGAGGGGGTCTCTGTATATACGTGCATGAGAATTGGTGCAACAACGGGACAATCATAGACAAACATTGTTCCCCTGACCTCGAGTACATGTCTGTAAGATGCCGGCCTTTTTTCCTACCGAGAGAACTAACAGTCGTGATTGTCAGGGCTGTGTATATTCCACCTGACGCCAATGTAAACAAGGCGCTCTCTCTCCTGCTGAACACCATTAACGAACAGCAGCGGGATCACCCCGAAGGTGTTCACATAATCGCAGGGGACTTTAATAAGGCCAACTTGAAGACTGTACTGCCGAAATTCTACCAACATGTCAAGTGTTCTACTAGAGGGGTGAACACGCTGGATCATGTCTACACCAATATCAAGCACGCGTATAGAGCCATCCCCCTCCCCCAACTCGGCCAGTCAGATCATCTCTCCCTCCTGCTCTCTCCAGCCTACACCCCCCTCAGACGCAGTGCCAGGCCCACCATAAGATCTGTTACAACCTGGCCTGAAAATGCACTCTCCAATCTACAGGACTGCTTTACACAGACAAACTGGGACATATTCGAACACCAGGATCTGGAAACTCTCACAGAATCGGTGCTGGACTATATCAAGTTCTGCATCGGAAATGTGACTGTAGACAAAAACATACGGGTTTTCCCAAACCAGAAACCCTGGATGTCCAGCCAGGTCCGCACACTCCTCAGAGCCCGCGGTGCTGCCTTCAGGTCAGGTGACAGAGCTCTGTACAGGGCTGCTCGAGCCGATCTGAAAAGTGGTATTAAAAAAGCCAAGGCGGACCATAAGAGGAGCATAGAGTCCCACTTGTCCAGCAATAATACACGGGAGGTATGGCGGGGCATACAAGACATTACCAACTACAGAGGCTGTGCCACAAAGTCAGAAGACCTGAGTGCGCCGCTGGCAGAAAAGCTAAATTGCTTCTTCTCCCGCTTTGAAACATCACAACAGCAGCACTCACCTGCTACAGCCCTGTTTCGACCCTCACCTAGCTCCTGTACTACTCCACTCACTGTAACGGAGCACGATGTCAGACGGGTGCTCCTGGCAGTGAACCCCAAGAAGGCTACCGGCCCAGATGGAGTACCTGGTAAGGTGCTCAAAGCATGCGCCCACCAGCTCACTGCCATCTTCACCAGAATTTTCAACCTCTCCCTGGCCCAGGCAGTTATTCCGTCCTGCCTAAAATCAGCCACAATCGTCCCTGTGCCGAAGAAGTCTACCATCACCAGCCTTAATGACTACCGTCCTGTGGCCCTCACTCCGGTAATCACGAAGTGCTTCGAGAGGTTGGTCCTCCAGCACATCAAGGACTATCTACCACCAGACCTCGACCCCCACCAATTCGCCTATCGCCAAAACAGATCCACAGAAGACGCCATCACCGTAGCTCTCCACTCTGTGCTGAGCCATCTGGAGCAGGGGCAGAGCTACGTCCAGATGCTCTTTGTGGATTTTAGTTCAGCCTTTAATACAATCATTCCGGACATTCTCATAGGTAAACTGGTCACTCTCGGCCTCCCCACTGTCACATGTGCCTGGATAAAGGATTTCCTCACCAACCGGCCCCAGACTGTGAGACTCGGCCCCCACCTCTCCTCCACTCGCAGGTTGAGTACCAGTTCCCCACAGGGCTGTGTGCTAAGCCCCCTCTTATACTGTCTACACCTACGACTGTAGTCCGGCCCACAACAACAACCGCATCGTCAAATTTGCTGACGACACTACTGTGGTCGGACTTATTTCGAAGGGAGACGAGGCAGCCTACAGAGAGGAAGTCCTGAAGTTGACAACCTGGTGCTCCGAAAACAATCTGGCTCTGAACACCAGGAAAACAAAAGAGCTCATTGTCGACTTCAGGAGGCACAGCACCGACTTAGCCCCCCTACACATCAACGGCGAGTGTGTGGAGAGGGTCAACACCTTCCGGTTTCTCGGTGTCCATATCGCTGCCGACATCTCCTGGACGGACAACACGACAGCGGTCATCAAGAAGGCTCAGCAGCGGCTGCACTTCCTGAGGGTCCTCAGGAAGCACAACCTGGACTCTAACCTGCTGCTGACCTTCTACCGCTCGTCCATCGAGAGCCTGCTGACATACTGCATTACAGCATGGTATGGCAGCTGCACCATGGCAGACAGGGAGAGGCTTCAGAGGGTAACCAGGACAGCGCAGAGGATCATTGGCTGCCCTCTCCCCTCCCTGATGGACATCTACACCTCCCGCTGCCTTAGCAGGGCAAAGAAGATCATCAAAGACTGCTCCCATCCTGCGTTTGGACTGTTCGACCTGCTGCCCTCTGGAAGGCGCTATAGGTGCATCAAATCCAGGACAAACAGACTCAGGAATAGTTGCTTTCAGAGAATTATATCTACCATAAATTCAAATTCACACATGCACTGACTACACCGCCCAACACGGACTTCCATCTGTATATATGATATATGTATATATGTCCCCCCCCCCCCATCTCCCTTCTGTTTTTTGTTTTTTTTCTGTTTCTTCTTTTTTGTGCTAAATTGTATGTATGCACTGAGTACGAGCAGCTTTCAGTTTCACTGTACATGTATAGTGACAATAAATGGCATATCTCTATATCAATGTTCGAGTCAAAGATCAAAGGTCTGGACAGCGAAGCGAGCTGGCCATGGCAGGTAGCAACAGTGAATAGACAGGAACAAAACGGGGGACAAAATAAAAACCGAAATACTTAAACATGGAGTGGGTTACGATCCACTTCGCAACACCATGTAAATGACCTAGTCATTCTCACAAACATGGTACAACAGAATTTTATTAAAGAACACTTACAGTACACAACAGCATGTTGTTTCAGCTGTGTAATGGCGAATAGACTAACAGCAGAAGCTGGGTTACGATAATATGAACTGTGTAGTAGACGGAGCTTCTAATAATAAAACACTACAATTGGTTAGTGTGGAGTAACCAATCAGCACTCAGTACACATGAAAATAAACTAAACTAAAAATTAGTAAAGGTTAAAAATTCCTAAGGAAAATAGTATATTCTTATTAATAACAATCAGTGTTTGATATGCAGTTGAGCATTTTTTAACTTGGTTAACATCATTTCATAGCTGAAATAATTTGCATCATTGATCATAGAGGTGCAATATGATTCATAATCATAATTCCATAATTCAGTTATTGCATTCTTTGTTAAGGAATTGGTTAGATTGAGAATAGACACAAAACTGGAGTCGGACAACATCTCTGGAGAAAAGGAAGAGGTGACATTTCGGGTAGAGACCATTCAGACTGAGTCCGGGAAAGGGAAATGAGATATAGACGGTGATGTAGAGAGAAATAAATTAAAGATATGCATAAGAGCAACTATGATAAAGGGAATAGGCCAGTGTTAGCTGTGTGCTAGGTGAGAACGAGTTAGACAATGAGACTTAACAAGACTACTTTTTGAAGCTGGTTTGAGGATGGAGAGAGAGGAGATGCAAGTGTTAATTGAAGTTTGAGAAATCAATATTCACACTGCTGTGGGCTGTAAGCTGCCCAAGTGAAATATGAGATGCTGTTCCTCTAACTTAGCATTTGACCTCTAACAATGGAGGAGGCCTAGGACAGAATGGTTAGTATGGGAAGGGGAATAATATAGGGGTATACCTCCTACCTCAATAGTCTTGACCCGAAACGTCACCTATTTCTTTTCTCCAGAGATGCTATCTGACCTGCTGAATTACTTCAGTTTTTTGTGTCTATCTTTGGTTTAAACCAGCATTTGCAGTTCCTTCCTACATATCTGGTTAGACTGAGATGTGTCTACAAATTCCAGAGGCATCAATTTGATATCCTGATGTATAATGAGGAATTTCAGAAAGGCTGTCTTAATCTTTTCATGAGTTTGAAAATAAATAGACCTCTGTACCAATTGTTTTTGCCTGATACTTTCCGCCAACCCCTTCCGCAAAAAAGTGCTTTGTGTAAATCTTCTGTTTGAATTTAAAGTACTAAAAGATTTCCCAGATACACATTGGTAGTTTGTGAAGGATCTGTCGGCTTAACAATAGTTTGCCCTGTTATTTATTACCTGTTGTATTCTTTGAGATAATGCTTAGTTTTTTCTTACAAACTAAGCTTGTTCCTACTTAGCCTGCATTGGCAATTAAAATTAATTCCGCTAAAAGTTGGTAATTGACTTTAAATCCCCAGGTTGAAGGAGATGGTTTACACACTTTCCCAGGAAATTGTTGAAATTTAGGTTAATACGTTTTTTTGTTCCTATAGTCTACCACGAGGGAAAAAAACTAGATCCCAATACCACCGGAATACTTTCCAAAGGACTGTTCAATGTTGGAAATGGGAGTAACTTTTTGAAACTTTAACTCTGAAAAAAATCTTTCGATTTTTTTCATAGAGCTGTTTATGCACAATTGCTCTCTCAATTCAAATTGTTAGTGAAAAACGATTTAGTTGCTAACTTCAGACAAAGCGACACTGACTCTTAGCCCTTCTGGGACTATGTATAATAGAAGGTACTGTATTAATGTTCACAGTTGCGTCCCAAGTAAAGTTTCATTTGTGTACATTAATAGTGTAAAAATAGCATTTTTGTGCATATAGTGCATTGGTTTTGGCATTATTGATATGAATGAGATTCCACATAGAATATGGATGTTTATTTGAGCTTAAAAGTTGTCCACACCTTTGGTTCTAGATTTGAGATATGTAGAACAGCGCCAGAAATGCTGCAATATTTTGTTCAATTCACTCGGGTGGCTGTTGCTTTTATTACAACATGGTCTGTATTTAGCACTGCTAAGCAGTAGAAGGTTTACTTTTGAAGGCCAATTAAATGGATAACTTCTATTTAAATTTCTAGTTTCAAATTCCTCTAGGCTTGGCATTCATCTTTGATCTGTTCTTCCAAATTTGTTTTTTTTAATATGCATCTCCTTTGTCCCATGTTTTTTTTTGGTTTAAACTGCCACTTGATTGCCTATTTGGGGATTTGGTGCCTATTTGGTTTGTTGAAGCTGGGTTGATTTCAGTGATGCAAAGGAATATACGGACCATGTTGTAACAAAAGCAACAGTCACCTGAGTTAATTGAACAAAACATTGCAGCTTTAGGTTGTGAGGAGCTGAGACCCCCAACGTGTTCACTGTTTTCACTGATACTCGTTCTAGACAAATTGCACAAACAAGGTGTGTCCTGAGCCAGTGGCCAGAGTAGATAGCAACTCAATCAAGTCTCGATCAGCGGATCAGTCTGGGCATCTGATCTGGATCCCATGGCTGGGCTTTCTTGCTCTTTTATTTTCTCTCATCCCGTCTGCATGTGTGGTCTCAGTTGACCTGAAATGTCTTGACTTCGCCCGGATTCCTTTTGTATGACTGAATTTAATAAAATCATTATATTCCCTTGTCTGTGAATGGAGGTGTTGGTAGGTGTGGAGAAATCCAGTAAATAAGCATACCTTGTGGTGTGACTGTGTAAATGGCTGGTTCCCAGGAGCACAATGCCAGTGCAGGGAAGTGGAGAAGCAATGGGTATCTGGGTTGGAGTCTGCAATAATTGGGAAAATTTGTCGTAATTATTTTTACTATAATTTTCTGTTGACAGTACAGGTGCACAACCTTTTATCCGAAAGCCTTGGGACCAGACACTTTTCGTAATTCGGAATTTTTCGGCTTTCGGAATGGAAGATTTTTCAATGGAAGATTTTTAGCGTAGATTTTAACGGCTGGCTCAGTGGTAGAGTGCTCGGCTCATATCCGCAAGGTCGCGAGTTTGTGCCTCGATCCCGGCAGTTACTCGATCACGAGTTTGAATCTTCAATGTAGTTTTTTCTTGCAGAATAGGAGAGAATAGGGAGGGTTAGGCTGGGATCATTCTCTGCGAGATGATCTTAGAGCGGGAGACAAGTGTAGGAGAGGTGTACTGACTCTGTGGGCAGAACTTTGGAAGTGATTGCCCACCATTCTCAAAAGCCGCTGTGTCTCCCTGTCCCTGGGATAGCAGGGGATGATCAAACAGCACAATACCCCTGTCCCCCTCCAACTCCAGAGGAATCCGCTCCCTGATGGGCCGCTACGGCGACAAGTGGCAGTTCGCCCACAGCCCGAGCTGCGCCACCCCAAGAACAAGACGTATCTTGCACACCATCACCTTCTGCCCCTACGGGGAGTGTGTTCCTCTGGAGTTGGAGCGGGGCTGGGCTGGAGTTGGTGATCTGGGATCTCCGTGCTTGCAGTGGGCCTGGGGGTCGGTGTCCCGATGAGGGGGGGCAGCTCGGGCTGTGGGCGAACTGCCACTTTTCACCGTAGCGGCCCATCGGGGAACGGCTTCTGCTGGTCCTGAAGTCTCCGGCCAGTTTGCAGTTTTCCTCTGGAGTTGGAACACAGCTGGGCTGCTGCTGGCTGTGGGTCTCTGGGATCTCCGTGCTTGCAGTGGACCTGGGGGTCGGTGTCCCATTGGTCCTGACGTCTCCGGTGACTGGCACTGACCTGCTGGCATCGCCGACGTGAAGACAGTGCAAAGCCCCCGCGCCGGTGCAATGGGCGGGGAGCTGGAGAGGGGAGGGAAGGGGTCACACACATGGCCGGGAAGCAGAGGGGTGTAGGTGGGGTGAAACTGAAGGGAGCGACAATCTGCTGCTGCCTGCCCGCTGAGTTAAAAAGTTCCCACGCAAGACTCACGATACACTGTGTATCGTGAGTCTACCATGGGAACTTTTTAACTCAGCGGGCAGGCAGCAGCAGATTGTCAATTATTAACCCTCCCGCTCAATATACCCTCACCTTCTCTGTTATGAATGGGGATTTAGTTCCCCTTTCTTCGAGGACCGACTGGAGGTTCCGCTGTCACCTCTGCGGGCCACCCTTGGTGAACAAGGACCTTTCTTCAAGGACAGAAAAAATGTCCGCTATTCGGAGCTTTTCGTTATTTGGAATTTCAGATAAAAGGTTGTGCACCTGTAGTACAAATTAATTAACTTATGAATCAAATAGAGACTTAATCACATTTAAAATTATTGCTTGTTCTTCAACAATATGTTTCAACTAAAAGTTTTTTTGTTGCCCGAGTAAGAATGTTTCTGAAGTGGGTTGGTTGCAGCTTAGCTGATCAATGATGGTGTCAAATAGTTCTGGATTCAAGTCCTGTTCCAGAACATTGATGTTCCTTTGTAGCCCCTAAGGGAGTTCTGCACTGACTTCTCCCCTATTTTATCTCAGTCATTCCACAGAGCTGTTAAACCCAAAGACCCTTCTACGATCGGACGTGATGTTGATCAGGATGAAATGTGGAAATTTTATTGATAGATTTATGTACAGCTATTGATCATATAAAAATATTCTGGTAAATGGTAATCTGTTTATTAACCACCTTGTATCTATAATCACCTATAATCATTTTATTTCTGAGATTGTGAATTTGCCTACAAATTAGGAACACGAGTAAGCTGCTCAGCCCTACAAGTATGTGTCACCATTAAATAAAATACTAATCTGATTATGACCGTAACTTTGAAATCCTGCCTGCTCTCAGTAACCTTTCACCTCCTTGCTTGTCAAATATTCATCTGCATCTGCCTAAAAATATTGAGACTTCAACTCTTCAAATAGCAGTGAAAGCAAAGATTTGTAGCTCAATAAAATCGCCTCTTGTCTTCTGTGGGAACTCCCTTCCTTTAAACCGTGGTTTTAGATTCTCCCACAAGAGGACCCTTTCTCTCCACATGCCCCTATCAAGATCCATCAAATTTTGTATGTTTTCATAGAGTTGTTTCTCAGAAACATAGAAAATAGGTGCAGGAGGGGGGCATTCGGCCCTTCGAGCCAGCACCGCCATTCATTGTGATCATGGCTGATCATCCACAATCAGTAACCCGTGCCTGCCTTCTCCCCATACACCTTGATTCTGCTAGTCCCTATCTAACTCTCTTTTAAAGTGATCTAGTGAATTAGCCTTCCGTGGCAAAATTCCACAAATTCACAACTGAGTGAAAAACTTTTTTCGGTTTTAAATGGCTTCCCCTTTATTCTTAGACTGTGTGCTCTGGTTCTGGACTCTCCCAACATTGGGAAGATTTTTCCTGCATCTTGCTTGTCCAATCCTTTTATAATTTTTGATGTCTCTATAAGATTCCCCCCCACCCCCTCCCCCTTCCCCTCATCCTAAATTCCAGTAAATACAAGCCCAGTCATTCCAATCTTTCCTCATACGACAGTCCCGCCATCCCGGGGATTAACCTCGTGAACCTACGCTGCACTCCCTCAATAGCAAGGATGCTTCATCAAATGAGGAGACCAACACTCCACACAATACTCCAGGTGTGGTCTCACCAGGACCCTGTACAACTGCAGTAGGACCTCTTTGCTCCTAAACTCAAATCCTCTCGCAATGAAGGCCAACATGCCATTAGCTTTCTTCACTGCCTGCTGTACCTGTGTGGTGGTTCCTAGGGGTTAGGCCACTCCTTGGGTCATCCTCCTCGACTCTTGAGGGATAGGGACGATTGTCTGGCCATGGGGTTTCCCGGGTTTCCACTTCTGACCACAGTTAAGGGCCTCCAGGAATTCGTGGGGGTGGTTGCGTTTTACTGTTTCTTGCCGGCGGCGGCTGCAATCATGCGCCAGCTTTTCCACCTGACCGCTGGTCATCGTAAGGAGGTTGAGTGGTGCGACGAAGCAGTTGCAGCGTTTGAGAGAGCTAACGAGGCTCTGGCTGGGGCCCACGATGCCCGTCCACCCACGAGAGGATGCCCCGACCGCCCTGACGGTGGACGCTTCTGAGGTGGAGGTCGGGGCAGTGGTGGAGCAGCTCGTTGACGGGTACTGGCTGCCACTTGCCTTCTTCAGCAGTGGTGCTCAGCGTCGTTACAGCGCTTTCGACCGTGGGCTCCTTGCCCTGTACGCCACTTTTGCTAATTCCTGGAGGGGAGGCCCTTCACCGCCTTCACGGATCACAAGCCGCTAATTTTCGCGTTTGCCAAGGTTTCAGACCCGTGGTCAGCGCAGCAGCAGAGGCAGTTGGCTTACGTGTCCGAGTACACCATCTCCATCCATTTCGTCGAAGGCAAGTACAACATGGTTGCCGACGCCTTATCGCGGTTCACGTCGCGAGTCGCAAAGGATATTGATTATTCCGATCTGGCAGCCGCACAGCTGGTCGACGAGGAAATGGCCGCCTATTGCACGGCGGTATCGGGCTTGCAGTTGGAGGACGTTGTCTGTGGTCCTGGGGGCGCAACGCTGTTATGCAATGTCTCCACTGGATTTCCGCGACCCTTCGTCCCCGTCGCCTGGCGGCGCAGGGTGTTTGAGGTGCTCCACGGCCTCGCTCATCTCTCTATCCAGGCGACAACGGCCCTTATAACCTCCCGCTTCATATGGCACGGGCTGCGTAAGCAGGTTGGACATTGGGCACGCACCGGCATCCCGTGCCAAACCTCCAAAGTGCAGCGACATGTTTGTGCACCGTTGCAGGAGTTCGCCATCCCTTGCATCCACGATTTCTAGAGCTACTTGAGTACCCTGGGATGCAGACCATCAGGCTATGGGCATTCATCAGCCTTCAGTCCCATCAGTCTATCCAATACAACTTCTCACCTAATGCAAATTTCTTTCAGTTCCTCTGTCTGCCTAGATCCTCTGTCCTCTAGTACATCTGGGAGATTGTTTGTCTTCTTTAGTGAAGACAGAACCATAGTACTGGTTCAAATCTTTTGCCATTTCTTTGTTCCCCATGATAATTTTACCTGTTTCTGGACCCACATTTGGCTTGACTAATCTTTTTCTCTTAACATACCTAAAGAAGCTTTTACTATCCCTCTTTATATTTTTGACGGGCTTATCTTTGTACTTCATCTTATCACCCCGTATTGTCCTTGTTGTTACCTTCAGATGTCCTTTGGAAGTTTCCCAATCCTCTGGCTTCCTGCTACTCTTTGCTATGGTATACACCTTTTCTTTTAACTTTGTACTGTCCCTAACCTCTTGTCAGCCATGGTGACAACCTCTTCCTCCTCTTAGATTATATTAAACTCCAGCATATTGAAGCCTATCTTTCCTAAAATAAAACTGCCATTATTTGAAAAAGATCCTGCACACCCTAATTTTAACAGACTGTTTAATCTTGTAACTTTATTATTTTCATCTCTACATCTATTCTGTCATTCCCACAAAGGGAAATATATGCTTTCTCTTTTCCTTTTTAACCAGGCGATCTCGAGCTCTCAACATATGATTTTTTTTTTTGGTAATGACCTTTGCGGCATTTTATTAAATGCCTACTGGAAATTTATATGTCTTGCATCCACCAGTTCCCTTTTATCCATTGCATGTGACTTTTTCAGAGCTTCAATAAATAGGTCAAAAATGATTTATATTCCCCATGGACTTTACCTGATTATTAATTTTTCTAATGCTCTGCTCTAACATCCTTAATAATCACGAGCATTTTATCCAAATACAGATGTTAAACTAATTGGTCTATGGTTTGCTGTTTTATTCTCTTGTGTTGCTGTTTTTAAAATGGAACCTTCGCCAAATCCCGGAATTTAAGGAAATTTAAAAATAAATGATGAACCCATATGTTGTTGGGCAGAGAATACATTTAAATGGTGAAAAGTGAGTTTAAACCACTGAAAATATATTTGCAACTTGCTTATTAATGTGTAACGTTAAACGTGTTACAGCAGCACGTTTATCCGTTTATTTGAATGGATATTTTGATAACTTGCCTTTTTAAATAAATGTGTCCTTTTGGGTTTTTTGAGCTTCAATGGGCTGGCAACTATTTTTACATTCAGGTGTACCATCTGTTAATTGTGGAACTTAGTAAGGATTCTTGACCAGAACTTTGTGTTTTTTTGTCCAAAGTCTGTATCTGTTTGCCTATTTCATTTTAGACTCATTGATTTGAAAGCTAGGAAAGGAAAACTTCATTAAGTTTACGTTTATTATTGTCACGTGCTGATGTACAGCGAAAAGCTGATTTGCATGCTATCCAATCAAATCAAATAAATTAATGAATTGACTGAAACCAATTTTTAATTTTCATCTTAAACTAAGTTACTGTGTTTTTAAACAGATGAGTCTGGCATCCAGGAGGTTCCAATTACTTTGGATGATATACATATGAAAGAGGCCAGGCCTATACAGGTAGTGTTGGCTCATAAAGATAATCATCATTTTGATCTGGATGAAGCATCCTTGGAGCGAATTTTATTGCAAGAACACATTCGGGACTTGAATGTTGTGGTTGTCTCGGTGGCCGGAGCATTTCGTAAAGGCAAATCGTTTTTGTTGGATTTCATGCTTAGATACATGTACAGTCAGGTAAGAGTGTCCTACATTTTTTTTACTTTGCTATTAAATATGATTATTTTGTAATGTAAATTAAAGAAATATTTTAAGCTGCTGTATTTAATAATTGACCACAAAACATGATCTTTATATATGAAATTGTGTGTATGAAACATAATTAATAAAATTGGGAATAGATAGGGTCGATGATCAGAACCTTTTTCCCCAGGATGGAAAAAAAATCCAATACTAGGGCCTAGCTTTAAGGTGAAAGGTGCAATGTTTAAAGGGGATGTGCTGGGTAAGTTTTTTTTAGAGAGGATGGTGAATGACTGGAACCCTCCGGTGGATGAAGCAGATATGACAGTGGTGTTTTAGACTTGGGTAATCATATTATCCAGGGAAGGGATATGGTGTAAGTGCAGGTAGATAAGAGATGGTCAACATCATATTCGGCACAGACATTGTGGACCGAAAGGCCTGTTCCTGTGTTGTACTGTTCTGTTAACTCGCAATATCTGCTGCACATGATGCCAATCTTTGCATCCATTTTCCCTTGCTCTGAATTCTTTAATTCTTAATTTAAATGACAGATTATCTCAGTTCCAACAAAAAGTCTACCATCTTCTACTAGATGGAGTTTAGTAAATGTTTGACCTAGGTAGTTGATTTTTCATGTACAATGCTCCATGTAATAATATTTAAATCTTAGATCTTCTAAAGTTTGTAGAGTATTTGTGGCAGAATTACTATTTAAATTATTATTTTTTAAATTACTACTTATCTTTTGATCAGGTTTGATCAGTGAATTTGTTGAGGAGCATGAATTAACTGCTGAATCGAATAGTTGCATCTATCAAAGTTAACTGGAAGCCACAGGATTCTTTGCATGTCTAATTGGAGACCTAGTTAGCTTTTATGGATGGATCTAGTTGACTTCAATATTTGAATGTTAATCATAGTAACATAGTTGCTAAGTTCAATGACTCAATGTACTTTGCCATGTACCTTACTCAGGTGAAACATTTTGGCATACAGATCAGTTTCTTAGTGCATATTTCTCTCTGCAGGAAGCGGGCGGCTGGCTAGGGGGCGATGATGAGCCGTTAACTGGGTTCACCTGGCGAGGCGGATGCGAACGGGAAACTACTGGTATACAAGTTTGGAGTGAAGTTTTTGTGATCCACAAATCAGATGGAAGTCAGGTGTGCCTAGCATTGAACTCTACAAAAAAGATCAAATCACGTGTGTCAAGTCTTTATGCATTATTCTGTACAGGAACTGTCTACAAATATTCCAATTCAACCCGATGTTAGAATTTCATGTGGTGTTGACTCATCTCAGCCAGGACAAAATCGAAGCAAGAAGTTTAAATGTTAACTCGTATGAGAAGGGTTAATTTCTTTAGAATTGGGGCAGGGAGGAGGGGAGAAAGATAGGAACATTTGAAAGCTCTTAAATAATTGCTCACTAGCCGCTAATTTCCATTGCTATAATCCATTAGTACAATGCTAGAGTAGATTCCAATCCTGTTAAAGCTATTAGAATGTAGAACAGTGCAGCACAGGACACATTTGGCAAACATTTGGCAAGATAAACTAATGATTTCCTGCACATTATCCATATGAACCTGGAAGAATAAGGGTCCTGGGACTGAACATCGCCTCTTCCTGTTCTCCATGCTGCCTGATCCATATGATTACTCTAGGAATCTGAATAATCAATTTCCTGCATATCCATGTGCCTATCAAAATCCTCCCCCTAGATATGCCATTTATTGTTATACATGTACAGTGAAACTGAAAGCTGCTCGCACCCGTGCATACATACAATTTAGAGACAGAAAACTTTGATCTTCATGCCAAATATGCGGCGCTACATTCATATATCCAGCATATCCATGAGCCGTGCCTATCGCCAACTTGGACCTTTAAATGCACTATTGTACTTGCTGCCACCACCCCTGGCAGCACTTTTCAAGCACCCACCATGTAAAAGAAAACTTGCTCTAATACCCATCTCCTTTAATCCTAGCCGCTCTCATCTTGCAACTCTGCCTTCTGTTCTTTGATATTAACACCCGGGGGGTGGGGGAGGATAGAGAAGGTTCTGGCTGTCTACCCTCTCTAGGCCCCTCAAATTTTATATACCTCTATCAGGTGTTTTGCTGAGATTTTGATATTTGTAAAGTCTCATGTCTTGGAATAGTAGGGTACCAATATTCAGGAATCCATTTTGAGTGCAGGCACTCCCAGGCTTGCGTAATAGGCGCCTTGCACACTCGCACATACGTAAACAATTTGCAGTAGGAGGTCCTGTTTCCTGAATGACCTGTGTTATTTCAGTGGGTGGATGGCGAGGGCTTTCCGTCCGCTTCATTGATGTAAAAGTGTTGCCAGGCCTCGCTACACTTCCTGATTCAGCCACTGTCGGAGCGACATTGGGAAGAGGAGCAAGAATGAGGGAGGTGGTGGAGAACAACTCCTGGCCAGGTCACCGACATCTTCTGCAAGGTGCACCAGCGAGCACTCCATCACTAGTTGCCGCAGGGTCCAATGGCTGTTGCGGCTCGCGTTGAGCCTTCCACAAAACACTCTTATTCCTGTGGTACTCATTGTCACAAACAACTGTATTTCTCATCAATGAGTGGCTCTTTCTGTTCAAAACCGTGGCTTTGTGTTGGTCAACAGCCACCACATTTTGCTCTACCTTAGACGTGCACCTTCTGTTAAAATAAAGTGAACATGGATATGTGCATATGAAGCCAAGGTGAAAGCTTTTTTAAATAAAACATGAAGCTTTGAGTACTGTACAGTGCATACATGCTAATAAAGAACCATGAAACTATTGCTGTAGATGGAAAGTTGTAAATGACCAGTTATTCAAAAGATGCTTTGTTCCCCTGGTGGTTTACATCTGTAAATAGCATTTAGAATTATTGGGGAATAAAATGCATCAACCTGCCCCTTGAATATTGCCAAGAGGGCAAAATAAAGGTGAGTTAGGGTGGTGTCGATAAGAAATGCTGGAACAATTAGCTGTAGAGGTATAAAGGTGCAGCTGGTAGAGCTGCGGAATCGCACCACTAGAGACCCGGGTTTGATCCCAACCTCGGGTGCTGCCTGTGTAGTGATTGCATGTTCTCCCTGTGACTGTGGGCTTCCTCTGTGTGCTCTGGTTTCATCCCACATTTTAAAGACGTATGGATTTGTAGGTTAGTTGGCCCTCTATAAATTGCCCCTAGTCTGTAGGTGTGGATGAGAAAGTGGGATAACATGGAATGAGTGACACGGGTAATGGTTGATGTGGGCTGAGGGCCTGTTTTCATGCAGTAGTTCTTTTTAGAAAAGTGAAGTATAAATGACAGTTAAAAGATAAATTAAACAGCAATATGAAATCCAAAACGTAGAGGAACTAGAGGTAAAGTTTAGGAATGATTTCTATGTAGGTGGATTAACTGAAATATGGCTACATTAAAAAAGACTGCTTTGTGCAGGGTCGTGAGTGTCTGGGGCGTGCTGCCAGGTTTGGCGGTTGAGGTTATAAGTGACAGGAGCAGAATTGGGCCATTTGGCCCAAGTCTACTCTGTCACTCAATCATGGCTGATCTATCTCCTAACTCCAATCTCCTGTTTTCTCCCCATAACCTCCGACACCTGTACTAATCAAGGCAGATGCGATTGGCATTTAATAGACACTCAAAGTTTTCAGACTTGCCTTTTAAAAGAAATAACTGCTTCAAGCTATAATTATTTCCTTCCAGGTTGCGGTACTTTTAATGGACACTCAGGGGGCCTTTGACAGCCAGTCAACCATAAGAGACTGTGCTACCGTGTTTGCTCTTAGCACCATGACGAGTTCTGTTCAGGTAACGCTCAAATTTGGAGGCTTTTTCCCGTCACTATACTGATTTTAATGTTCTTTAATGTAACCTGTTGTCTTGTGTAGAATAAGAGTTCAGTTACTATATTGAATTGAATCTTGGTGATTTCTCAAATCGTAGTAGTATACAAATGACGAGATAGAATGAGTTGAATGTATTTTGGTGATGCAAGTTATCTGGAATGTACCAGCTGAAAAGGTGATAAGTGATTACCTGGGTTTTTATCCGTTTTTTGCCTCCCCCAGGAGATCACGAGGTTCTTGGGGTGGAGAAGGGTGATAGCGGTATAAAGGGGAGGGTAGTGTCTTGTGTTCTGTGTCTTGTGTCTACTGTTTGTGGGTAAGTGTGTCTGTTTAGTGTTCAGCCATGAGCGAATGGCGGTGCGGGCTCGATGGACCTGGTGGTCTGCTCTCGCACCTACTTTCTATGTTTCTATGTAAGTAGTAACTTTTAAAGACCATTTTACCCAGAAAGACTGGATGATGAAACAAACAGCATCTTTGTGGACAATTCCAAAAATGTTTCATTTAATTTTCTATTTTAGGTATACAATTTGTCTCAGAACATTCAAGAGGATGATCTGCAACACCTTCAGGTACTGTGCTCGTATGATCTTATTCCAGGGACATCTTGATGTGCCATGCGTTAGGTTTTTTGTTCTAAGATCCCGTTACAACGACTATCCCCATATGTGACCTCCTGTGGTTCATTCTTGTATTCTGCGATGGTTTTAACTCTCTGGCAAGGATAAGTGATATTTTAGGTTGGGACCATTCAGACTGACCTGCTGAGTTACTCCAGTGCATTTTGATTAAATCCAATTTGAAAAATGGTTTCACAATCTCTATGCCCTTTTCCAGCTCTTCACAGAATATGGGCGCCTGGCTATGGAGGAAGTGTACCAGAAACCCTTTCAGGTTTGAATGCTTATTATGCTATACGACTGCATTGAAACCATATTTGTTTAGATTAGAGATACAGTGTGGGAAACAAGCCCTTCAGCCCACCCGAGTCCGCGCCGACCAGCAATTCTCGCACATTAACACTATCCTACACAAGGGACAATTTACAATTTTATCAAGCCAATTAACCTACAAACCTGTACGTCTTTAGAGTGTGGGAGGAAACTGGAGCTTCCAGAGCAAACCCATGCAGGTGGCTGGGAGAATGTGCACACTCCATATGGACAGCACCCTTAGTCAGGATTGAACCCTGTTCTCTGGCGTGTAAGGCAGCAACTCTATTGTATCTGCTGTTTGTGATACCTTGCTGAGTGCGCAATTGTAGCTGCAGTTCCTATATTTCAATAATGACTACACTCAATAATAATTGGGGCAGATTTGCTGTTGACCTTGGTATTCCAGGGGGAAGTGCAGTACTTCTCTTGCCGTATCAGTGGTCAAGTGCACGTGTAGAATGAGGATGACATCTGGTGAGGTTCTTCCCTCAGGCTTGCCTACCGACAAGGACATTGAATACTTTGAAAACTTCTTGGAACTATTTTAGAAATGTTCATTTTATTTACAAATATCAATGGAACTTTGGGCAATTGAGACTATTCTGTATCTTTCCCTTTGCTCTATTGTACTTGAGTTTGCCATGATTGTATTTATGAACAGTATATCTGAGCTCAGTCATAGTGACACAGCTCAACAGGTCCTTCAGCCCAACTCATCCATGCCGACAAAGATGCCACATCTACATTAGTACCACCTGCCCGTGTTTGCCCTATATCCGTCTAAACCTTTCCTGTCCTTGTCAAATATCTTTTGAATGTTATCATCTGTTTGGATAGCAAAAC
The DNA here is from genome assembly GCF_028641065.1 of Leucoraja erinaceus. Classification (NCBI taxonomy): domain Eukaryota; kingdom Metazoa; phylum Chordata; class Chondrichthyes; order Rajiformes; family Rajidae; genus Leucoraja; species Leucoraja erinaceus. Next base: position 32,353,631 of record NC_073384.1, on the reverse strand, counting down.
AAATCTTTTCACTCTATCTTGGTACACGGGACTATAATATAACCAAACCGTAAAAATTATGCACTTTAAAACATTTAAACATACTCAACAAAGATTTATCTGCTGTGAGATTGGCAACCTTTCCATTCAATGGTTTTACCAGGCTGGCTGCACTTACTCTAGGTGTAACCTGGCACTGTTTAATGGGCAAGCTTCCCTGCTGGAAGGTGGCACATCTGCAGAAGTTCAGATTCAGATTCAGATTCAATTTTAATTGTCATTGTCAGTGTACAGTACAGAGACAACGAAATTTGCAGTGAGCTTGTGAACATCCCCTTGCTGCAAAGGAAGATTACACATCCAGCATGAGTCCATGCTGCCGCTAAACGTCAGAACTTTGGGGAAACTGGTCTACCCAAAATACTGGGGAGCAGATGAAAATTCTGCCTGATTTTTGGAGTATCCTTGCGTTGTGAAAAGTTTTGGGATTCAAATTCCTCTTTTACATATGAATCGGGTGGAAATAATATTGATTTTCTGTATTCTTTCCCTGTAGACATTAATGTTTTTAATAAGAGATTGGAGTTATCCCTACGAACATTCATATGGGCTGGAAGGAGGCAAGAGGTTCTTAGAAAAACGGTTGGAGGTAAAATATTTTGATGTAATCAAGGTATTGTGTATCTTTGAAATGTTTAACTACATGTCTTGCTGTTCAATTTCATTACATTTGTTTTGTTCCCTTCATTCCTACAAGTTGGAGTGAAATCGGAAATGTATAGGATATATATCCTGTGGCAGATGGCCACCTGTCCCCTGCTGATAGCTGAACCTTTTACAGCTTTAAGATGATACTATATAAGATATTTCTACTCATTTGTCAGGGTGCGGTACCTCAATTTTAGTTTCCTTTGAAATTAATGGACTTGTAAATCCACGGTCGGACTGCAACATGTTTATTATGTCTGAGTTGTTATCTTTGAGGGGATCCGGTGATTTTCTTCCAGCAGGAAGTAATTGTTTCTGTGGTGGACTCACCTGTTAACTTTTGTTTCTGCAATGAGTGTAGAAAGATGAAGTTGGAACCATTACATTTATTCAGTTAACTCCAGCTATTTTGTTTTTCCCTTTAGATAAAACAAAACCAACACGAAGAGTTGCAGAATGTTAGGAAACATATCCATTCCTGTTTTGCCAAAATCACCTGCTTCCTAATGCCACATCCCGGTCTGAAAGTAGCCACAAATCCTGGTTTTGATGGGAGATTAAAAGGTATTCCAAGGCCCTCAGTGGCATTTATGTGTGTGTTGCATGCAGATATTTGTCTTTGAATTCTCAGATCAGTTGTTGTGACCAGATTTGGCGAGATATTTGACTTTTCTTGTGTTTACATTCAAAGAGAATCAGTTCAACATAATTTGATGTTGATTTAAGGAGAGGGGAGGGGGGGGGGGGTATTAGCTACAAGGAGAGGGTGGTTCAGAGAAAACAGTCTTAAGTGTCCAATCTCTCCCTGTATCCCCTAATCCAGGCAACATTCTTGAAAACCTCTGCTGCACCCTTTCCATAGCCTCCACATCCTTGTAATGGGTCGACCTGACCTGCAGTTTTCTCTGGAATGCCAGAGATTGAGGAGCTGATAGAAGAATATAAAATGGGGGCATGGATGGGGTAGATAATCGGAGCCTTATTCCCAGGGTGGAAATATCGAAGACTAGAGAGTGGAACTTTAAGATGATAATATTATGCTCTCTAGTCTTTCAAAGGGGATATGAAGTCTTTTTTACATTTTTTTTGTGTGTGCCTGGTACGCGCTGCCAAGGGTGGTGGTGGAGGTAATTATGATCGTGGCATTTAGGAGGCTTTTAGATCAGTACGTGGATACGGAAGGATATCGGTCATGTATGGATGGAGGAGATTGGTTTATTTTGACATCATGTTCGGCCCAGACATTGTGGACTGTAAGGCCTGTTCCTGTGCTGTAATGTTCTGTGCAATGCAAGCTGTTAATTTAGCCGCTGTTTATATTGCTATTTACTTTGTTCCAATAGATATTGACGGCGACTTTAAAAAGGAACTCCGCAATGTGGTGCCCTTTCTCCTGTCCCCTGAGAATTTGGTAGAAAAAGAAATCGGAGGAAGCAAAGTGACTTGTCGGGATTTAGTTGAATACTTCAAGGTACGAACAGTTAGTGCATGCTGCTGCTCGTATACATATTGGTAATTTTCAGCTAAAATTGCATTTTACGAGATTACTCACATGTTAATAATAAAATATTTCCTGTCCATCAGGCTTACATCAAAATTTATCAAGGAGAAGAACTGCCTCATCCAAAATCTATGTTACAGGTATTTGTATTCTGTCTTAAATAGCTGTGACTTCTTGGAATCAGAAACAATTGCTTAGTGTTGGTTGACAAAGTTCAGAATTAAGCATGAATATTTAAATTGTACTTTTAAACCTGTGAAATAGATGTTCCAATTGTGTTCTAGTTTAAAGATATTGAAGATAGTGAGCTCTTACTAATGAATTAGTTGCATTATCTGTTGTAGCATCAGTAGAATAATTGAAATAAATACATCTATCAGTATTGAAAGACTAACTCCATACTTCTGCAGCAGCATAAAGGTTCTTGTAATGAACTGATATCAATAAAACATTTTGGATAGCATTAACCAGATCAAATTCTGCTGAGTTGTTGTTTGCATTGTCCAGTGGTACCCAGTCCGCTCTGAATCCAAAATGGAAATTAACTTGCCAAATTAGATGTTACTAGAAGTCTGAATGACAAGTAGAAAAGGCAGGTCAGGAGGATCAGTAATGTAATGAACACATCAGAGTTTACTGAAGCTCATCCTCTGGTAAACTGGCTTTATGTTTAATTGATAGGCTTGATGCTATCCTCTTGTCATGGTTGTTCGACTTTCATAAATCTTAATTGTTCCAAATTTTGTTTTGTATAATCTTTTAAAATTTTATCTCAAATTAATTTGCTTTAATTTGGAGCTTTTTTTTATTTGTATGCTTTGAATTTCTCGGTTTAGTACGCACTCTAGACTGTGCAGAGTTTGATTTCTGTTTTCTCAGGTTTTGCACTTTAAATGCATGTTGAAAGCTAGTGCAGCTGCTACTATCTGCTGGAGAGATTAAATCCTCTTAATATATTTCCGTATATTAGTTATAACACATTCAGTGGCAGGGAGTGCTTCAGAACAAGAGTGTTCCATTCAGTAAAATGTTTATCTTGTCATATGCTCTATTTGTGTTTTGGTATTTGGATTGCTCTCGGATAAACCACCTCTTTGTCCTTTGTTAGAATGATCCCTCTGTTTTTCCCAGCACCAGGAGTATTTGAAAGCTGAAAAATCTTTAAACCAAGAATTTCACAGCTGGAAACTTATGAATGTAGCTTTCTAAACAATAAGCATTGTTATTCTTGAGACTGTCTTCAAAAATACTTGAAGTTCATTTGCAGTGCCATTTATATTAGTATAAACTCTTAAGTCTGGTCTCAGGCAGATGTTTGACAAGGGAAACTTCATTAAAGCAATTGTTGTTTTACAGGCAACAGCTGAAGCCAACAATTTAACTGCTGTTGCAGGAGCAAAAGATGCCTATAGCAAGGCTATGGAGATGGTATGTAATTATGAATCTGCAAAAATTGTTTGGATACTTCAATGTCCCATACATCTGGTGGTTTTGGTAACCATTATAGTTACTGAACTATGGGGAACAAAGCTTATTTCCACTTTTTTTTTTTGCCTGTCAATTATTTTGTATAATCCATATCTCTATAAAATTAATTACACTTAAGTAATATTGTCTTTACAGCCTGCTGTTGGAAATCATATCTGTTACTAGTGCTCAGTTACCAAAGCTTTGAGATGTCTGGTAAAGCCATCATCCCTAACAAAGAATTTAAGGTCAACTATAATTATTTCCTGTCCCCATTTGTGATTTTTTTTTTTTAGTTGCATTAATTTTTGATTACATGACTTGTAGACAAGCCCTTCACCAGTTTTCCGCGGGAGCTGTTAATTTTGATGGAATGACTGGACAAAACTATGGGTAGTGGGTTTCAATTTAAGAAAATGTAATCACAAAATGGAAAAACTAGCACTGGAGATCCAAGCAAAATCGTGGTCCATCTACTAGGAAGGATAGATTCTGACTGCCCATTAATTGAGTTTTACATGTTAATTACTATTGAAAAGGAAGATTTCAAACCAATGGCTTTTAATATGTGCATTTCCATACTTATCCTTTTGTGATGACCTACATTAGATTCTGTAATTTGTGCAGTAAGTTTCAAAAGCTTTTAAAAGTTGCATTTTTCAGCGCCCGATTTTGAAGCTTTTGGTGGGTGGTCAGTTCGAAATAAAACATTTGATTTCTGTACATTTCATATTCATCTTGTTGCCTTCTCAAACCCACATAAATTACACAACCTTCCTTTTTTCCCCCGCACTGAATTCAGGTCTCTAATAGGTGGTCACATGGTCTAATAGCAAGCACGTGCCGTGAGTAATTACTCGGGGTGGGCAGTCAATCGGCTTTTTAAAAAAATCTTAAACCGCGCATGCGCAGATTGTTCTCCTCTCTGTGAAAATATAAAATAAAAATAAAGAAAGTAACAATTCCATTTGCCCAATGCTTCCAAATCTCCTTCATTCTGAATTACTGAATGGGTGGGGGTTAGAGGGTGATGGCAGGTGGAGAGATGGTAGGAAAAACGGGAGCACACCGGGACAAGTTGAATCAGTGGTGATCTTATTGAATGACAATACTAGTTCAAGGGACCAATTGGGGGGTGAGTTCCTTTCACAGCGTGTGGGGAGTCTGGCCAGGGGTAAAGTTGCGGGGAGAGCGGGAGCGTTGAGAAGGAAGGGATCGGGGATCATGCCAGTAACCCACTCACACGGCGCTCTGGGTGCGGAGCCACCTCATTGTGGCCAGGGAGGGAAGTAGCTCGGCTGGCTGCGAGCGGCTGCCGGGACCTCAGCGCTTTCTGCCGGCCCGCTCACCTCTGGCAGTGCTCTCCGTCTGAACAGTGAGGGGACCAGCTCAAGAGCAAAGATCATAGAGCGGAGCGGGTCAGCGGGCGATGAATAACAGGACAGCAGACGGTGGAGCTTACTCCTCCTGTGTCAGCACGAACAAGGGACGAATGAGGTTACTCGCACTGAAACATGGAATAAGCTCCACCGCCCGCTGTCCTGTTTCCATCGCCCGCTGTCCCGCTCTTGAGCTGGTTGCTGGCATGATCCCCGACCCCCTCCTCCTCAACGCTCCTGCCCTCACCGCAACTTTACCCCTGGCCAGACTCCCCACAAGCTGTGAAAAGAACTCCCACCCCCCCCACCCCCCCAGCGGCACTGTCCGTTTACAGCCGCTGCCCACTTTACAGCCGCTTCCTAATGTTCGTTCTTATCATTCTTAATATTTCTGTACTGAGGGATAGTCTATCTTTCTTGACTAACAACCTAACCTTCGGCTTCTTTGGGTAAAAAAATAGCGTCTTCATTGCCGGGAAATACAGTATTTAAAAACATATAGCTCGAATAAATCTACTTACCACATTATTTGTACACTAACTCCATTCTTCTCGCTTTGTTTCTTAAGATACTCTTAAGATAATGGCAATCCATGTTTGAAAAACCCGCCAAGAAACTTGCGCTGCGCATGCGCAGTACACAGTCCACGCTGCAAAGACAGAATTTCAGCTCCCCTTGAAATTGGCGACGTGAGCTGCACAGACCTCCGCGTATTACGTGTACTGCGCATGAAAGGCACGGAGAAATATGCCTACCTTAGAGATCGATCTCTTAGATAGGCATAATTCTCCCATGCTTTTACTATTTATGTTTAATAATTACCATTTTATAGTTTTAGTCACGGTAGGCACTGCCTACCTTGCCTACCCTGACGGCACGTACCTGTCTAATAGGTGGTCTCTCAGAAGACAGCATGGAGCAGCAGATTTTCACATCGGATTCTTTTTCTTCCTATGTTCCCCATCTTCAAGAGGGCAAACATTTAAAATGCAATACAACAAAACTGGTATTAAAACAAACATTAACAATTATTTCCACCAATAACTAAGATAGGTTTGATTAAGGTGCATTCTTAAAATTACGTGGAGACGTTGCAGCCTTCGTTTAATGTGATTATAGTGCTCAGGCATAATATTGTACTCATGGTTTGAATGTGTTTGTTCTTGCAGTTTTGTGGGGGAGATAAACCTTACATAGCACCAGGTGATCTGGAACAACGACACTTAACCTTAAAAGAAGCTTCCATCAAGCAGTTTCGGTCAGTCAAGAAAATGGGCGGGGAAGAGTTCTGTCAACGCTACCAAGAGCAGCTCGAGCAAGAAATGGATGAGAACTATGCAAACTTTGTAAAGCACAATGACAGCAAAAATATTTTTTATGCTGCACGTACACCGGCCACACTCTTTGCTGTGATGTTTACCATGTACATAATCTCGGGAGTGACTGGATTTATTGGCTTGAACTCGATAGCTTTGCTATGCAATCTCATGATGGGGATAGCTCTGATCTCCCTCTGTACCTGGGCTTACACCAAATATTCTGGTGAATTCAGAGAATTTGGAACAATCATCGATCATGTGGCTGAAACTATATGGGAGCAGGTAAGTGACATTCTTTCTCCACTCCCTTGCTTTATTGTATCTAAGATATGATCAGTTTGATGTAAATTAATGCCAACTTTAAGCTTTAATATTAAAAATGGAGCTTCATATATATGATTTGGAGATGAATAACTAGATTTGGGAAATCTAGTTTTCAGAGGTTTTCACGGAATCATTTGGGTGCAAGTACAAACAGCATGTGCCGCTGCATGAAAATGCTTGCTTTAATTCTGCAATCCCTGTATCTTGGTAAATGTTCTTCTCTGTACAGGTCTGCTACTATCTCTGTCAGGCAAAACTGAAAGGGAAAAGGGGAAGTACAACGGGATCTGGGGGTCCTTGTTTATCAGTCTATGAAAGTAAGCATGCAGGTACAGCAGGCAGTGAAGAAAGCGAATGGCATGTTGGCCTTTATAACAAGATGAGTCGAGTACAGGAGCAAAGAGGTCCTTCTGCAGTTGTACAGGGCCCTAGTGAGACCACACCTGGAGTATTGTGTGCAGTTTTGCTCCCCTAATTTGAAGAAGGACATTCTTGCTATTGAGGGAGTGCAGCATAGGTTTACAAGGTACATAATTTGTTTGGTTGTTTTGTTCCGCGAGCATTGCCACTTTCATTTCACTGCACATCTCGTATGTGTATGTGACAAATAAACTTGACTTGACTTGACTAATTTCAGGGATGGCGGGACTGTCATATGCTGAGAGAATGGAGCAGCTGGGCTTGTACACTCTGGAGTTTAGAAGGATGAGATGGGATCTTATTGAAACATATAAGATTGTTAAGGGTTTGGACACGCTAGAGGCAGGAAACGTGTTCCCGATGTTGGGGGAGTCCAGAACCAGGGGCCACAGTTTAAGAATAAAGGGTAAGCTATTTAGAACGGAGACGAGGAAACACTTTTTCTCACAGAGAGTTGTGAGGCTGTGGAATTCTCTGCCTCAGAGGGCGGTGAGGGCAGGTTCTCTGGATGCTTTCAAGAGAGAGCTAGATAGGGCTCTTAAAAATAGCAGAGTCGGGGGATATGGGGAGAAGGCAGGAACAGGGTACTGATTGGGGATGATCAGCCATGATCACATTGAATGGCGGTGCTGGCTCGAAGGGCCGAATGGCCTACTCCTACACCTATTGTCTAAAACTAAATGAAAATTCTCCCTTTTGTCTTCATCTCTGGCCTTTATCCAATCATCAGCCTATCAAACAAAAACCCTCGCCTGCATCCACCTATCACTTGCCAGGCTTTGTCCTGCCCCTCTCTTCCTACATTCTACTCCCACCCGCCCACCACAATTAGTCTGAAGAAGAGTTCCAATCCGAAATGTCGCCTATCCTGATAGAACCTATCTGTTCTTTAGAGATGTGTTCAAGAAGGAACTGCAGATGCTGGAAGTTCGAAGGTACACAAAATTGCTGGAGAAACTCAGCGGGTGCAGCAGCATCTATGGAGCGAAGAAAATAGGCGACGTTTCGGGCCAAAACCTTGTTCTTTAGAGATGCTGCCTGACCGTCTGAGTTTCTCCAGCACTTTTTAAAATGAAAGTCCCGATTGCTGAATGGCAGTTAACCATCTTCAACAGATGAAAGTGAGAATAAACTCAATTTATTTAGTTTGGTATAAAGGAAACGGTCCCTTCGGCCCACCGGGTCCGTGTCCACCATCAATCATCCATTCACACTTATTCTATATTATCCCTTTCCCTACACACTAGGGGAGCTTTAGAGGCCAATTAACCTACAAACCTGCACGTCTTTGGGCTGTGGGGGGAAAATATGCTAACTCCACATGAACAGCACCCGAGGTCAGGGTTGAACTCTGGTCTCTGGCGTTGAGGTAGCGGCTCTATCAGCTGCACTACTGACACCTTAATTTAATTCAGGAATTGCGCTTTCATCTTCACTTTGACATCCTTTAAAGGAAAACAAAATTACAATTTAGAAATTGATGGTATTTTCAACTTGTTTCTTAAAAGTTTACACTCGCCCCTCCAAGCAAAGAGCTGCTGCATTGGTTCAGTCTTGTAGCATGGCCACGGAATTACTCGTCTGAGTTTTGCTGTTATGCTGGGGAGATTGACTTAAATTTTATATAGGAAATGTCACAGCCTGGGTACATCCCAAAATACTTTCTATGAAATTGTACATCTATGGCCAAATAACTATTGTGACTATTGTTGAAATATGGTGATTAATATTTAGGTAGCAGGTAGCATGTAAGAATGACTGTCTAATCTGTATCATTAGTATCAGATGGGAGATACTCCTGCTGCTCAATGGAATAATTTCATAGACGACAGTGGGAACCACATTTTTAGCATCGCATTCAAAATACAACATGACAGCACAGCACTCAGCAATGTGGAGTCGCAGATTGGATGGTGAATTTAAATCCTTGAATTGAGATTGAATTAGGTCCTCATGGACTGAGGGATCAAATACTTAACCAATCTAATTTTGCAGCTTCATATCTACAGGAAATTGACTGAATAAATTGAATTGGGTTAGTTGGTTCCATTCCAAGTCATGTTGCTTAAGATTTTGGTTTGGCTGCATATGGAGTATTGCGTGCAGTTCTGGTCGCCCCATTACAAAAAAGATGTGGAGGCTTTGGAAAGAGTTTACCAGAATAATGCCTGGATTAGGGGGTATTAGTCACAGGGAGATCTTGGACAGACTTGAATTGGTTTCTCTGGAACAACAGAAGTTGAAGGGAAGACTTCGAAGAAATATATAGAATTATGAGAGGCATTGATAGGGCAAACAGTTAGAACCTTTTTCTAAGGATGGAAAAATCAAAGATCAGAGCTTTAAGGTGAGAGGGGCAACATTTAAACGCTATCAGAGATCTAAGGTGGGAAATATTGTGCAGTCAAAAACAGGAATACATCAGTTGACAATACAAAGCTAGATGGGTTGGCAAGTTGTAACAAGGACCTAGAACATACAAAGTAATTATAGAAAAGTCAGAATGCAAGAAACTGACAAATGGAATGTATAATGTGAGGAAGAGGTTGGGTTTAAAAACCTTGGAATGATGAGTGGAAAAGTAAATTGTCTTAAAAGTGGCCACAATGTTGAGATCTGAGGCCGAGTACGTGAAACCTAAAAGATATGAAGGTACAGCAACTAATTAAGATGGTGAGTAAAATGTTGGCTTATATTGTAAGAGGACATAGTGTGGGGGAAAACTAGTGAGGTTTTGATGCAAATTCAAATTTGGTCTTGCCTGTATTCTGTAGAGAATTGCAGGCACAAGAAACTAGATGCTGGAATCTTCAACTAACCAAAGTGCTGGAGGAGCTCAGCGGGTCAGGCAGCATCTGTGGAGGGAATTGACAGACTCTTCAATCTGAAGAAGGGTCCCAGTCCAAAATGTTGGCAGTCCATTCTCCTGAATATTGCATGCAATTTTGCTTGCATTGGAGATGGTTCAATGAAGATTTGTTAAGTTGATTCCTGGGATGAAAAGAGTTGAAGTATGAAACTAACATGTGCAGGTTGGGTCTGTACTCATTGAAATTGAGTAGAACGAGAGGCAGCATTCTCATGAGAATTGAAAGGGTAGAACTTGCAAAGATTTTTCCAATTGGATTGGGAGGTGGCATCTTGAATTAGCTTCCGAATAAGACCACTTATTTAAACTGAGATGATAGATTTCTTCATGTTACTAATTGGGGTTCTCCGGCCCAGAGAGCGATGAGGGTGGAGCTATTTGAGCATGTTTAAGGCAGAGATGGACAGATGCTTGAACTTCAAAAGAACCAAAGGATATAGAATGAGAACAGGAAGGTCCAGTTTGTTTGGATCAGCCTGCTCTTACTGAATGGTGGACAAGACCCAAAGTGCAGCTTGGCCTATGACTGCTCTTATTATTTTACAGAGCTGGGCTGACTGCTTTGCAGAACAACTTCATTTAGTCTGCAGGGCTGATCCTGAGTATGGAGTCCTACATCCCACCCCCATTCAGTTGCATTGTACAAACAAGGCCCAATCCTTTGGAGGAGCATCTCACCTTCTCTGCAAACATTGGCCGCAGGCTCAATGCTGCCTTCCACGCCTTCAGAAAGTGAGCTTTTCCAGCCTATAACAGGTGGTTAATTGTGGTCTAAACAGGCAATGCAGGTGCTGCCCAGCAGGTCCATGGGGATTTGTGGGCAAGGTGTCTGTGCAAGATTGGCATTGAGGTCAATGTCCTTGTAGGTTCACTGGCCTAGTCTGTAATTAAAACCAAGTGCTGGTGTAACTCAGCAGGTCTGGCGGCATCTGAAAGGAATAGATGGGTGGCATTTCAGGGACCCAACCTGACGTGCCATCTATAGTATTCCTTCCATAGATGTTGCTTGACATGCTGAGTTCCGCCAGCATTTTGTTGTACTGAAGATTCCAGTATCTGCAGTTCCTTATCTAAGCCTGGTGTGTTAGCTTTTGTTTGTCTCTCAGTGTCAAGTCAAGTTTATTCGTCACATACACATACGAGATGTGCAATGAAATGAAAAGTGGCAATGCTCGTGGACTTTGTGCAAAAGGACAAACAAACAAACAACCAAACAAACTACAAACAGAATGTAACAGAATCACATATTCTTTTCCATATTAAATATTGTGGGCGGAAGGAAAAAGGGAATTTATTTATTTTTAAAAAAAAGCAGTAGAGTGGTACAGTAAGGTTAGTCCCAGGTGAGATAGGAGTTTACCGTCCTAATGGCCTCTGGGAAGAAACTCCTTCTCAACCTCTCCGTTCTCACAGCGCGGAGGCGTTTGCCTGATCTTAGCAGCTGGAACAGTCCGTTGCAGGGGTGGAAGGAGTCTCCGATGATTTTATTAGCTCTGGAGTTGCACCTCCTGATGTATAGTTCCTGCAGGGGGGCTGGTGAAGTTCCCATAGTGCGTCCGGACGAACGCACTCCACAGCCGCTGAATAGAAGCACTGGAGGATCCTCAGAGATACTCTAAATTTCCTCAATTGCCTGAGGTGGTAGAGGTGCTGCATTGCCTTACTCACAAGTGCTGCGGCGTGTGATATCCATGTCATATCCTCAGATGTGAACTCCCAGGTATTTAAAGCAGCTCGCCCTATCCACAGTATCCCCATTTATCCTCAATGGTGTGTACGTCCTCGGATGATGTGCCCTCCTAAAGTCCACAATCAGCTCCTTCGTTTTTTTGATATTCAAGAGGAGGCTGATATCCTGACACCAGAGTGCCAGATCAGCCACCTCCTCCCGGTAGGCCTTCTCATCGTTGTCTGAGATCAGGCCCACCACCACAGTGCCATCAGGAAACTTGATTATTGAGTTGGAGCTGAACCTAGCCACACAGTCATGTGTGTACAGGGAGTGCAGTAGGGCGCTGAGGACGCAACCCTGGGGCGATCCTATGCTCAGGGTGAGGGACTTCGATGTATTTCCTCCAATCTTGACTACCTGAGTGCTGAGTGTTTCCAGCATTTTATATGAATTTCATGGTCTGCAGTTTTTTATTTTGCCTAGGCCAGGCCAGTTCTGATGTGGATTTTCTCTCTACAGATGCTGCCTCACCTGCTGGGGTTTCTCAATATTTTCCTTAATTTTAGATTTCATGCAGCTGCTGTGTTCTGTATTTTAGTTCAAGCAAATATTTATTTCTCTTCCAGACAGATTAGCTGCCATTAACAAGGCTCTAGCACCCTCTCCTGGTTAGCACCATTCTTTGTCCTCCATCTTGGTACCCATCTAATCACAGATATTCCCATTCTCTTCATTCTGAGCCTCTTGTAAGTTTAAATATGCCTGGATTCTATATTCAAATGGGGCAAAGCTTAAAGGAGATGTGCAGGACATTAAAAAAAACAGGCTGGCGGGTGCCTGGGATGGTGGTGGAGGAGGCAGATATGATCATGTCATTTAAGGCTTTTGGATAGGCACATGGATATGCAGGAAATGGAGGGATATGGATTATGTGCAGGCAGATGAAATTAGATTAAGTTAGCATTTTCAACATAGACATTGTGTGCTGAAGGGCCTGTTCCTAGTTCATTGCAGCATGAAATTTGGAACTCTGCAAACATTACTAGGCATTAAAACAACTGATAATTTCAAATTTGTCATTAGTTGCATTGTGTTAAAGTATTAAGGGACTGCGGTAAAGATGAGAATGCAGGAGGGTAATCAGGTCTGCTTTGATCTCATTGAAAGGCAAAACCGGGTCAAGACTGTTTTTTAATAGCCATGTGTACTGAAACAGAACAATGAAATTCTTTGTTGCAGGAGCACAACAGGTCTGCAAACTCTACACTTAAAACAAATAAGCAAAGGAAAGTTCAATAAAGTAAAAGTACATAGACTATTGCTGTTTAGTTTAGGGAGGGGGTTGTGAATTTTTTAAAGAAAACTTGATTTGGGCAGCTCAATCAATATTTCTGTGCTGGGATAAATAGAACAGATTCTCCCCCTGGCTGCTTTGTGCTCTGCAGACTGATCTGGGATCTTCAAATTAAGCTTTGGTTCCTGGACTTTTAAATCTTGTCTATACTGTCACTGTACACTAACTGCCTTTTTCTCTCTTTTCTACTTGCAATCCAGAGGAGTCCAAAGAAGGTGAAAATTTGTTTTCTGGAAAACTTGTTCAATATTTTAATTGTCCCCATCGATTATTTTTTTTTGAGAAATCAAGTGCTTTGGTGCTCACTAACTAACAACTCCTTGTTCTAGGTATTAAGCAAGCTGTTCACTTCAGCTCGAAATAAAGTGATCCATCGTTCTGTTACATCTACACTGAGGCTATCATCAAACAACAACAAGAAGAAAAACTAGATGTGCTTTCTCATTGCTTGGGATGGGGATGGAAGTGTGGACGGTGGCCTGTACAGTGCTGAACTGATCAGGGTTTGGCTGTGCGGCAAGCTATAAATTGTATATGGCTAACTCAACATAGGGTGCAGCGCTGCTTATTTCTTTTCAAGTGACTTACAAGACACTGACTTGAAAGAGTTGTGGTAAATGCATCTTAATTAAGACCATTGACATTTTAAAATTTGTTTTATATATATATATATATAATATATATATTAAAAAATCTTGTTATCCATTGTATTATATATGCCACAATTGCACAAGCCATGATTTAGCATACTTTTCACTTAACTTTTCTTTACCAGTCAGGGTTGAACTTGGTTTCCATTCCATTTTTCCTGTGTCCTTTTATTGTCAAAGCTCCTTATTAGGGGAAGTTTTGATGGTCATGGTATTGCTGCTGTCGGTTACTTGCTTGTTTTTAAGTCTCCCCTTTTCTTTTAACATTCCCACCTTACAGATGTTGAAGCCACTGAGTGACAATTTGATGGAGGAGAACATAAAGCAAACTGTAGCAAACTCCATCAAAGCAGGGTTGACCGAGCAGGCCTCCCAGCATGCCAAATTAAAGACAAACTGACAATCCAACTTGCCTCATGCTGTCGAGTGTTGCCTGTATGTTATGAACTTGGTGAGTCAATTTATAATTAGTCTGCATAGATTTTGAAGTGAAAGTCCCAACTTCACCTCATGCTGCCACAAAGATCTGAAGAAAGAAGAAACTGACAGAAGATTTTTATAATTGGTAGAGTGAATTACATGACTAAACAAGAAAGTACGGGGATGAGTTTAAAAGTTAATTTTGAATGTTAATTTTTTCATGTACACGAGTTGAATCTCTTATTCCGGTCACCATTGGTGGATTTGTGCGAGAGACTGAGGTGCATCATAGTGTTCAGTACAGATAAATGGAGATGGTGATGAATAGTAAAGCTTGAAACCAGTCTGCATTTTCTCTCTTTGTTAATGCTTTGCCTGAATTACCAGTATTACACTGCAAATCCAAACTAGCCAGATTATCAGGTTATGTTGTGGACAAACCTACTGTTGGATGAAAGTGAGTGAGGCTTGCCTTGCTCCTGATCAAAACCCGAGGACCTTGTGAATCAGTGACATTTGAACTACGGGGAACTTCACTTCATTACTGCCATAAATCCATCCAATGTGCTTTAATTTTCTCTTTCTGATGGCGATCACTCCGTCCACAAAGAACTCTTACCCATAGTTATCGGTTAGCATTTGCCTGCACACTGCGTTATTTTTAATTTTCTATCAAATTATAGAGATGGGGCATGTATATTAAATATAAATATATAAATACCAAATTTTGTATCAAAGTTTTTGTAGTTAATGGCAAAATCTGGTACAGTGGTAGGCTCCGTGCAGTTAATGTAAAGGACTGTATTTGTGAGTGATGTAAGCATCAGAATGCATTAAATTTGAGGTTTTGATATGTTTGTGATAATTACCTGCCTTGAGCATTACAATCCCACCACTTATTGCAAAGCATTGGTAATGTTAGTTGTGAAATTCGGTTATCTTCTGTTGCATTTTAAAGTTATATCCTGTAATTTATTTTTCAACACAAAATTAAAGTACTCTGACGTTTCCAGCTTCTGTTTTTTTTTGTGAAATGAATGAAACCTGCAAGATGTATTGTACAGGTGATTTAAATGTCAAAAGCATTTTAAAATTTAAGACTTAATCTGTAAAATGTATCTAGGTCATATTGGCCTCATTTAAGTGTCAACAAAGAACATGTTTTCTTTTTCCTGAGTGATTGTGTCTGTATATAATCAGTAATGGGTAATATAAATTGTTTAGTTAAACATTAAACAATTTTCACAATTTACTGATTGTGTTGCATAAAAGCATTCAAGTGTTTCAGTATTGTATATTGTGGTTCAGATGGAATAAAGACATTTAGTTTAGCATTAATAAAACTTTATTTTGCTCTTGAAACATAATTGAAAACAATTGACCCTGCAGTTACTACTTTATGGTTTAGTTGGATGTGCATTTCAAAATCAGCTGGAGTAATTAGTTTGACCCAAGGTAGACCATGATCAATTAGACAAAGCTACACAAGTCATTCTGATGGTCATTGATAAGCATGATTTGTACCATTTTAGCAAAGTATGTATGGCACTGAAAGTTTGTTGGTTAAAGCATTTCCCTACACCACGTTGCTCAAGCCTCTCATTTGGAAGATAATTTAGAGTAAGCATGGCCTTACCGCAGCAGGCTATGTCTATGTAATGAGCTTTTTTGGGGTGACTGGTGATGAGAGGGCAATGAATATTGTCTACATGGATTTTAGTAAGGCATATGGTAAAGCACCTCATGGTACGTTGTGGATGATCAGTCTGCCATGATCACTTTGAATGGCGGTGCTGTCTAGAGGGGCCGAATGGCCTACTCCTGCACCTATTGTTTATGATAGGCTGAAGCTGATGCACATTTTTTTTAAACCAGCAGCTGTAGTTCCTTCCTGTACATTCTGTTTGCCCTACTGTGAAATCTCCTCAAGGTATGTCTACTTTAGAGAAGTTCACCTGTCTGACCCACTGAGTTACTCCAGCTTTCTGTGTCTATCTTCGGTTTATACCAGTTCCTTCCCGCAAGGGATTTGAAACCGGCTTAGCCATTGAAGGCGGAGGGTAGTGGTGGAAGGGTGTTCTGACTGGAGGTCTGGACCAGTGGAGTTCTACAGGGCTCTGGGCTAGGTTATTTGTGATGTATATAAACTACATAGTAAATTTAGGTGTTGGTTAGTAAGTTTCCAGATGACAAGTTGCTGGCGTTGCAGATTGTGGGGAAGGGCTGTCAAAGCATATAGCAGGATATAGATCAGCTACAGAAACTGGCAGAGAAATGACAGATGAAGTTTAATCTGAGCAAGTGTGAGGTGTTGCACTTTGGAAATTTAAATGTAAAGGGAAGGTATACAGTTAAAGACGCGGTACAGAGGGATTTTTATTATCCAAGTCCATAGCTCCTTTACAGTGGCAAAACAAGTAAAAGGAGTGATGAAAGGGGCATATGATATTTGTGCCTTCAGAGATCAGGACTTGGTATAAGAGTCAGGAAGTAATGATGTGGCTTTATAAAAGATTGGTTGGGCTGTATGCAGTGCTGGCCTATTGCCTCTGTGCCCTCGCTAATTAATCCCTGTTGTCCATTAGGCTCGCTGCCCCTTCAGGGAATTCTTGAGGTTCTGCCTCTTTGGCAGAGGATAAGGAAATAGCCTGAAGCTGCTCCTGCACCCTCAACTACCTGGCTGCTCAGTGTCAGTTTTATGGTGCAGGAGGTGATTAAGACAACATCTCAAGGTTCCAGCATGATTTCTGGGAGCCTGGGTCCAACGGGTGCTTGGAGACTTCCAGGGAGGTCTGGGAGATTGTGTAGACAGGAGATGTCGGTGGCCTCTACAACTGGGACCTGGCCCAACTACGTTAGCTGGAGTCATCTACCAGTGACCAGGCTGCCTGGAAGCAGGTTGGACATCATCTGCGAGAAACGGATCATCTGGGTCCATTGCTCCTGTACCTTGCCCACTGCCTGCAGCCTCCAGCTCCAGGCCCTGCCGGTCTTCCTGTGTGCTCTGGCCTAGCTGCGCCTAGGCAGTCTCCACCTTCAGCTGGGCCAGGGTCAACAGGCTCTTGGCCCGTGACTGTTCTGGATAGGTTGGGGGCAGCAGCAGTCGGCTATCCCTCCGCACCTCCCGCTCTGTATTGCTCCAAGGCCTTGCTGTTGGCGGCCAGCGTGTGGGGCCTCGCCATGGTGATGTGCCAGGAGAGGAGGTGGGGCTGGGCAACGTGTCATCATAGATGTCCATCACTGTGGGAGGGGCAGAGGGAGTACGGTGCAGTTTTTAAAATTATTTTTTGATATACAAATACTTTTATTCAGAAAATAAACACAGTATTAACACATTGGCTTTATCGAGTTTACAAACAAACAGTCATCAAATTAATATATCGGCAACTTAACAACAATACACTCGACCTTCCGCGGCGACCATCGTTCATGGAAGGCCTCCTAAGTCCCCCTGGACACCGTAGGCCTGGGAAAGGAGCAGCCAGCCAACCCTAGTGCGGCTGTCGACAACCCGCTTCCTAGACCTGCGAATAGCCATCTTGGCCAGGAGCAAATTGCCCGACCCCCCCCCCCCCCCCCCTCTGTACCGGGTGCCCAAATATCAGGAGCATGGGGCTAAAATGCAACCAATACTTGAGCAGCCCCTTCAGATAGTCAAACGGGCTGCAACTGTAAATATGCTCCTAAAGTTTACCACCCTTAGTCTAGTTCAGTAAAACACTGAGTCGAGCACTGGACCAACTAAACTTATTTTTGAACGAACAACGAATCCCCTATTCAATACCTAAACCACTGCGGGTTTGATCCTTGTCTTTGCCTGGCCAAGCCCTTCAGCCTCGTGCAAGAAGGCACTACAAAAAGATCACGCAGTCCCAAGCGCTCTTCCAGAAGATCGACAACGATCCTAGTCGGGGCTACCTTTTATAGGTCAACGAACCCTGAGGGGCCTATGGGGGTGGTGCCCCTTACAAGCCAACCACACATATCAATTACATTAAGGTATTATTGGCAGTTCCTCGACCCAATTACAAAGTTTAAAAACAATGTTTCTACAGAAGCTTCCGGAAGGATGTCAGCTAACTGAATAATGCAACATTTACCCTGGCAATACAAACAATTCACACTTCAGCCAATCATCAAACAGCAGGATAACTGTCCTGCAACATTATTAACATTATTTACAATCCCTTTGCAGAAATCCAATCAAAGCAATGCATATACAACACCTTGAAGTTTTTTTGCAGTGTCCTCATACATTTTATCAATTGGGAGGACATCTGGATCTTTCCCCATCCTGAATATCAATTTAGGGCTCAGACTGGCTGGCGCCATTCACAGCCTGTAATTTTCCACAGACAAAGGTTAAGCAAACCTTACAAATGCAGGGATCCTCCATATTATAGTGTCTTCAATTTGGTCAATATTAACATTCCTCAATTTTATCATTTATGATAACCCTCATTATTAATGATAACCAAAATACACTAATGACTGCTTCACGAAGCTGCAAGTCCCTCAGTGCTTCCTTCTTCGCCTGGTACTCCACCAGTTTGACCCAGGCGAGACTCCGAGTCGAGCAACTCTCTCTCAAGCCCTCCGATTTCAGAGACCCACCCCTTGGTCGACCCCCTCGCATAATCCTGGCAAAACAGACGGACGTAGGTGTTCCCCACGTCCCACCACTGCCTTAAGGAAAGGAAACGCCCCTGCCTCTCACCACTTTGCCCAGAACTGCCTGAAAGAATCCCGGAATCGGTGATCCTCCAGCAGCCGGTTATTAAAATGCCCATTTGCGCGCTGGGATAAAGTCCACTCGCATCTGGCAGTGTTCCGAGCACGGCACTGTACAAGCGATTAATACGGGAACCACCACCCTCAAACCTGTACGAGAAGGCACTAGAGTCAGGATGGAAATTCCGCCGTGCATCAACCAGCTCAAAAGAGTCTACCAGCTCCCTTAATGTCTTCACTGCTGCTGGGTCATGCTGAACGCCAGAGCGATCTCTAGCCTTGAGGATACAATTAAAATCCCCACAGTCGATGGAAAATAGTCACCTCCTGGGTTAGGCGCATCTGCATTGTGCCGATCTTGGGGGCGTACACATTTGATAACGGCATGCAGCAACCAGCCTGGTACAATTTCCTGCACCTTGAGGATCTCCGGCTGGAAAGATGAGGCCAACAGGGTAGCCACTCCACTCGAATTGGAGTTAAGATGGCTCATGTAGACCCCCCTTCCCACTCCAGGGATCAGGTGGGTGCACCACTAGCCACAGTGTACGTTTCCTGCAAGAAGCCCACGGCATACCTCCCATCCCTGAGCACCCAGAGGTGGTGAAACCTACGGAGAGATCCCCTGCCCCCATGGATATTCAGGCTGGCTATAGTGAATTTCATTTTGAATGCACACTGGATCTTTTACCAGCACCCGGTGATGGAGTGGAGTCGCCCCACGCCCCTTCTGCCCTCTCTTTAGGGCCTAGAACAGCTCTTGGAACTGCTCGTTTTTCGCACAACCCGCCTCCTTCCCCTTCTTTTGAAGAATGGCTTAAGTGGACTGCATGGATCCCGCCAGGTCTGACCAGGTACTGGTACTTCTGACTGCGACAAGCCGCCTGATAAATGTCCAGTCTCTCGCTCGCTCCTACCGCCCTCTGTAACCGGATTGGGGACAGTGAAGTCGGAGGAAATCTCCAGCTCTGGCAGTGAGTGGGCCTGTCTGGAGTCTGACCGGAGGACACAATCCGAAACGACCCTGCCCAGGGTACCCGCCCCAGCACCGTCACCCAGAGAGTCCCCGGCTTCCACCACCAGGGGAATCACCTCACTGTAGCCCTCAGGGGCCAATGCTCCTGGAGTCTCCTTTACTCCCTCAGCCGGTGGGGCAGCACACCCCTCATCTGGGCTTGTTGCCTTAACGGGGAGCACAGGCTGGAGACCCACCCCCACACTCAAGTCTTCCCCTTCAGGCTGCCTCTGGTCATCCTCTAAGCCCGGTTCTCTAGGGGAACAGCCCCCATGGGTAGTGCATCAGCACCCTCAGGTGCTGCCTATACTACAGAGGCATCCTCCAGTTCAGAGGTAGTGTGCTCTGGGTACTCCACCTGAACAATGGGTGAAGGCCCCCCCCCCCTTCAGGTTGCCCCTGGACTTCAGGGCCGCAGTCCGTATCGGTGGACCCAATGCCTACTCCTCGTCCAGCCACTGGTGTGCAGTGGTACAATGAGCTCCATTGCGGAAGCCTCTGCCTCCACACTACCGTCTACCTGCTCAACCTCTCCAGGGTCCTTGGCTTCCCTAGGCTAGGCTCAGAGGCGAGCACGAGTTTATCTACTGCCAGGGGTTCCGCTTGGAGGTGCTTCTTCTTTTCCTTAGCTTTCCTCCCCTTCTGATGCTCCCATCCCTTCCCCTCGTCCGCCCCACGCACTTCACCGGCATCCGCCGCCACAGGTACATGACATGGGGGAGGGGGGGTGGGGGTAAGGGAGCATTGCCTTCCCTGGCCACCGTGGTAGAACTGGCAGCCCCAGATGGGCCAGCAGTGTTTTCCCGGGACACTGGTAGAACTGGCAGCCCGGGTTCTGGGACAAACAAATGTCAACCTCTTTGCAAGCATGACAATGCAATTGGCCCGAGTTCCAGAACATGCTATAGGAGAAACCATCCAATTCCACATTGCATCACCCCTGTGCCATCTGTATATACACACGGTGCTTAAAAGTATATATATGCCGCAACCTAGGATCATCAAACCTGTACAACAGTTTGGTCAGCCCTGACCGCACCTTTCCCAGCCTGATAAGATGTGGGAGCAGAAGCTCATCTGGAATAAAAATGGGAACGTTGGACAGAATGACCGGGATCACGGGACCCCCCCATGGGTCCACCGCCGTGAAATTACCGCCCGCCCTTATCCCCCTTTCCAGATCTAGAGCCATCGCCTTTAGTATACGCAGTCATTGGTATACATACAAACTTCCCACTGACCACCCCGCCTGAGACTATGGCTTCCCTGCCAATAGTCTCATCCAGAGCATCTAGAATGGCCTGAGAGGACTGGTTGTTCTGCAAATTCATTTTTACACCATGTGTACGCCCCATCAACTCATGGGACTTAGTCTTGGAGGCTGCCGAACGTGCGGCAGCTGCATAACTCCGAGAGGCCGCCATCTTTAGGGCATGGCACAAAACAAAAAGTATCAGTACTTCATAAATCAAACCAGTCTTTCTGCTGTTGCTGCACCTCCATGCTTTTGCAGCAGTTTTGTGAAGGTCTGTTTTGGAAAGTAACTAAAGCAGTCTTCTCGTGATAAGATAGGGATGTCTATGCCTATGTCGTCAAAAATTGGCATAGGTCTCCGTCGCCTCCCACGGCTTCAATGAAATCCAAGACACCTTTACTGTTCTTACCCAGTACACCTGGACCGGGTAAATCTGTGTGGGAGAGAGCTAATTCGATGCTGCTGACCACAAACACCGCTCCAGACTCAACTCCCACCAGTACAAGTAAAACTTGGCAATCTGCCTGCCGCTGCCACTCCTACGGCGATCCTATAATCTCGAGCGGCGCCCGATCCAAATGAGCCCTAGGCTGCTGCAGGGTCTCCAGCGGCCCACTAAACCACCGCCCCCTCGCCTCCGATGGCCCTTGCTCGCCCTCCATGCCCCGGGGCGTCTCCCGCAGCCGTGCCGTTAGAGGGGCGGTGAGGGAGCGCCGTGTTGTGGGCGGGCGGTGAGGGAGCGCCGTGCTGTGGGCGTGCGGTGAGGTAGCGCTGCGCTGTGGGAGCACGGTGTTGTAGGAGGGGCTACGAGGGAGCGCCGCGTTGTGGGAGGGGCGGAGGGAGCACGGCATCGGAGGGGTGTCGAAGGTGGCCGCACTGTAGACTCAGCAGCACTTGACAGACCCGCCGCAAGTGTTCAGCAAAACGGTCGCCGAGTGTAAGCACAGTCCCACCGATGTACAGGAAATCACATCGGGAGCATGGAATGTAGGAGATGAAGTTAGAGGAGATTGACATGAACCATTGTCTCACCTGGACGGCAGTGACGTGCGGTAAGGTCAATGGCTATGGAGGCACAGGCTAGTATCAGTGGCCCGGCCCTCCCTGTATTGATCACCGCATCCAGGACATCGGGAGCAGTGCAGGAGTACGTGCTGAGGGATTCACTGAAGCTCGGTGCAGCCATCGCCAAGGCTCGCTGGGGGAGGGCTCTATGGAGCGAAGGAATAGGCGACGTTTCGGGTCGAGACCCTACTTCTTACCTGTTCTGATGCTGCAAATAAGTATTTAATTGTTCTGTTTTCAGTTTATATAACAATGAAATATTCTTGACTCTTGGGAGAGGCAGGGTAACGGCAGAGCGAATAGGTCCCTTTGAGGATCAATATGGTGGTCCATGTATGGAACCACCAAACCTGAGTGAGCTTTTGAATGAATTTTTCCGGTCTGTATTTAATGTGGGAGAGTCATGGAAGCTAAGGAATTCAGGGAAATAAATGGTGATGTCTTTGATCATCTCCATATCACAAAAGAGCAGGTGCTAGAAGTCATAAGGCATATTAAGGTAGATAAACCCCCAGGGCCTGATCAAGTCTATCCTAGGACGTTGTGGGAAGCTTGGGAAGAAATTGAAGCGGTTCTAGCAGAAAGATTTGTGTCACTGTTAGCCACAGGGGCTGAAAAATGGACAGTGGCTGGTGTTGTGCCAGAGAGAAAGTGGGACACTGCAGGTAAAAGGAGGCGATGTGCTTGGAATCGGAGGATGAAGGTATGGTTTTAAACAAGTACTTTGCATCTGTTTTCACCAAAGACATGGAGAACAGTGAAAGGAGACACAAAATGCTGGAGTCACTCAGTGGGACAGGCAGCATCTCTGAATGACTTGCTGAGTTACTCTAGTACATTGTCTGTTTTTGGTAAACTAGTATCTGCGGTTCCTTGTTTCTACAGGACAGAGGACCGAGAGATCAGTGTGGAGAATACTAATTAAGAAGGAGGTGCTGTTGGGGCACTTGAAGAGCATTAAGATGGATAAAGTTGGGCCGAAAGGTCTGTTTCTGTGCTGCACAGCTCAGTGAATATTGTGGAATCGTTTATGTATCTCAATTAAAAGACGCGTTGAACCATCAAACCCTGAAGGTAAATGGTTACGCTTATCAGGGCAGGTGTATGAAAGAGTTGGCCTTGGAAAGAGGTTAGAATTCAGGTTGGGACAGATTCACATAACCACCCCCTACCGCTGGGAATGTTCACCTCTGCCAAAGAGTCATTGTGTGAATCTGTGTGCCAATGTTAGGATGCATTGAGCAGTTCCAATAATGGGCATGTGTTGCAGGAAACAGGAACCCGGGGCAGCACAGATACAGCTGCCAGTTGCCTGCGTGCAAACTTTCTTCAGACACACCTGTGGGAGGCACCACGGGCACAAACAAAGATTATAGAGGAGCATAACATATTGTACGCTCCTCTATAATCTTTGGGCACAAAGACAGAGCACAAAGAGGGACCGCCTTGAACAAAGACGGACCATTGGGACTACATTGAACACTTTGTAATTTTGTCGGCCCTCTATATGTGACGACTCTTTAATACTTTGTGTATGGTGTACAAAACAAAGAATTTCACTGTGACAAGTAATAATAAAGTATCATTATTGTCAGAACAAATCTGTTCTGGACTTTTCTCGCCTTCAGTACTTCAGAACCCCCACCCTCTATCTTTCAGTCTGAAGGGTTCCGACCTGAAATGTCACCTATTCCTTTTCTTCAGAGATGCTGCCTGTCCTGCTGAGTTACACCAGCATTTTGTGCCTATCTTCGGTGTAAAGCAGCATCTGCAGTTCCTTCATAAGGTCATAAGGAATAGGAGTAGAATTAGGCCATTTGGCCCATCAAGTTTACTCAGCCATTCAATCAGGGCTCATGTATCTCTCCCTTCTATCCCCATTCTCCTGCCTTCTCCCCATTACCTCTGACACCTGTACTGATCACGAATCTATCTATCTCTGCCTTAAAAATATCCACTGACTTGGCCTCCACAGCCTACTGTGGCAAAGAATTCCACAGATTCACCACCCTCTGACTAAAGAAATTTCTCCTCATCTCCTTCCTAAAAGAACGTCCTTTAATTCTGAGACTATGACCTCTAGTCCTAGACTCTCCCACTAGTGGAAACATCCTCTCCACATCCACACTATCCAAGCATTTCACTATTCTGTATGTTTCAATGATGTGTCCCCTCATTCTAAACTCCAGCGAGTACGGCCCAGTGCCAACAAACGCTCTTCATAAGAATAAGGAGACGAGGAAACACTTTTTCTCACAGAGTGGTGAGTCTGCGGAATTCACTGCCTCAGAAGGCAGTGGAGGCAGGTTCTCTGGATGCTTTCAAGAGAGCTAGATAGGGCTTAAAAATAGCAGTCAGGGGATATGGGGAGAAGGCAGGAGCGAGGTACTGATTGGGGATGATCAGCAATTATCACATTGAATGGCGGTGCTGGCTCGAAGGGCCGAATGGCCTACTGCTGCACCTATTGTCTATTGTCTAAATTCCAGAGAGTACAGGCCCAGTGCGAACAAATGCTCATCATAGGTTAACCTACTCATTCCTGGGATCATTCTTGTAAACCTCCTCTGGACCCTCCGGAGCCAGCACATCCGCAGTTATGGTGCCCAAAATTGCTCATAATATTCCAAATGCAGCCTTACCAGCGCCTTATAGAGACTCAACATTGCATACAAGCCCTCTTGAAATAAATGCTAGCATTGAGTTTGCTTTTTTTACTACCGATTCGACTTGCAGATTAACATCTTGCAAATCCTGCACCAGCACCCTTTGCACCTCCGATTTTTGGATTTTCACCCCAATTAGAATATAGTCTACGCCTTTATTCCTACAACCAAAATGCATGACTCCACACTTTGCTACATTATATTCCATCTGCAACTTCTCTGCCCACTCTCCCAACCTGTCCAAGTCCTTTTGCAGAGTCCCTGCTTTCTCTACACTACCTGCCCCTCCACCTATTTTTGTATCAACCACAAACTTTGCCACAAAGCCTTCAATCCTCTCATCCAATTTTTAATATACAACGTGAAGAGTAGCAGCTCCAGCACCGACTGTTACGGAACTCCACTAGTCACTGGCAGCCAGCCAGCAAAAGCTCCCTTTATTGCCATTCTTTGTCTTCTGCCATTCAGCCAACCTGCTATCCATGCTAGTATCTGCCCTTTGATACCGTGGGCTCTCATTTTCCTAAGCAGCTTAACGTGTGGCACCTTATCAAAGGCTTTCTGAAAATCTAAGTAAACAACATCTACTGATTCTCCTTTGTCTGGGCTGCTATTTACTTCTTCAAAGAATTCCAGCAAATCTATCCCCTTCACAAAGCCATGCTGACTTCGGCCTATTTTATCATGAACTTCTAAGTACTCCTTATCCTTTATAATGGGATCTAAAATCTTACCAACCAACAAAGTCAGACTAACCGGCCTATAGTTCCCACTATTCTGCGGCAACCTTAAGGGAGCAACCTTTTTGTGCAGCAGGGTAATATTGGCAATTTTTCAATCATCTGGGACCACTCCTGACTCTAGGGATTCCTGAAATATCACTATCAATGCCTCCACAATCTCTAAAGCCACTTATTTCTGAACCTTAGGGTGCAGTACATCCGGCCCAGATGACTTATCTACCTTCAGTCCTTTCAGCTTCCCAAGCACCTTCTCCCTAGTAAAAGCTTCCTATATACTGACCGCATGGGTATCCTCCGGGTGCTCCGGTTTCCTCCCACATTCCAAAGACGTGCAGGTTTGTAGGTTTATTAGTGGCCAACTTTTTCAGTCGGTGGGTGGGTGGATATTTAGAATACGGGTAAGTGGGACTGGTGTAGATGGGGCATCTTGGTTGGCCTGGACCTGTTGGGCTGAAGGGCCTGTTTCCGCACCGTATGACTGTGACTCTGCCTTGGACATTTCCATACAATATGTTATGCATTCACATGCAGTAAACAGGAGGAACAGCACCTCATATCCTGCTTGGGTAACCTACAACCCAGCGGCTTTAACATTTACCATTCTGAAGAAGGATCCCGACCTGAAGCATCACACTTCATTGTCTTCCAGAGATGCTGCCTGACCCACTGAGTTGCTCCAGCACTTAGTATCTGTCTTTTTATAAATCAGCATCTGCAGTTCCTTGTTTCTATGGTAGAAGCATTGAATTTTCAATTTCAAATATTATCCCTCCCCCCCTTTCCTGCCTCCTTCCCCTGCCGGCCTCCCCCGGGTGCACACATTTCCTCCACCCTCCTCCAGACACCCTGCTCCTTTCCCCTACTCCGTAAACTCATCTCTCATCCCTGAGTCGCACATTTCCTTTTTATTCCCCCCCACCACCCCCCAGCTTTACATTTCACTCCCCTTCTCTCATTATATGAAACCCTCTTTCCCTCCAGCCTTTGCCACTTGCTCCACCCATCTGCCAATCACTGACTGGGCAGCGATCCAGGATGTTCCCGGCAAGTAGGCCCGGTTCTCCCGCCGCGGACCAACCTTGGTAGAGCTGCCCGGCACGACCGGCTCACCCACCCAGCAGGCCCAGCTCACCCGCCTGGTAGGCACGGCTAACCAGTCCGGCAGGCCCAGCAGGCCTGGCTCACCCGCCTGGTAGGCCCAGCTAACCCGCCCTGCAGGCCCGACCTCAGAGGAGCTACCCGACAAGACCCGGCTCACGTGTCGTGGTCTTCGGCGGGTTCAGGAACCTGCCAGAAGGATCGTGGTTGACGGATGATGTTACCAGGAGGGAGGGAGCTGGAGAAGTCAGACGTGAGTGGCAAGGATCGGTAGGAGGGTGCACCAGGGTAATTCTTCCAGAATGCCTCCAGCACCTTCAGGTCGGCTATAGGAGACCGGTCCAGGAGAGGAGAGGGACATTGGTTTGGGGGAAATGTTCCAGTAAACCAAGTGCGTGGGACGACTGGACTTTGAATAATGGCGCCAATAATGTCGGCGCCCACATGTATTATATATGCAAAATAAATGTCACTGTGTAGTTGCACATGTGACAAATTGACTATTGACCACCTGTACCCACCTATCAGTTGACCCGTCCCCACCTCTCTTTTCCAGCTTTCTCCCTCTTACTCCATCAGTCTGAAGAAGGGTCCTGACCTGAAACATCGTCTGTCCATTCCCTCCACAGAAGCTGCCTGACCGACCCACTGAGTTCCTCCAGTTCTCTGTGCTCTGGCTGCACTTGCTCAGGGTGTTCCCTTACTGACCTGCAGTTTTTGTGCATTCATCGCATCCAAATCCTATTTTTGTTGACCAACTTACTGGAGAGGGAAATGCATTTCGTTGTCTCTGTACTGTAGACTGACAATGACAATTAAAATTGAATCTGAATCTGAACTCCTGCAACTTCAGCCTCTACTGGCTCACAGTCCTGTTTCTTGCAGCTGGCAGCTATTTCCAAATAGGCCCCGCCTCTCTATTTGCATACCAGAATGCTTTGCACAGAAGGACATTATTATAACTCGTTTTCTCTGTGTTTCTTCTATCCTGATTTATAAGTAACGTTATCATGTTGTTGGGTGGTGTTCTCACTGCTTGTGTGGTTTTGATTATGAATGATTCTGCTCACCGTTACCTTAGAGGGGTAAGCGCAGAATGAGGGGGAGGTGCAGACGGTGGCATTCAGTACACTCTGGTTTCTCTTCAGATCGTATAAATCTTTCGCCTTTTACTAAAGATTTCCGTGGAGAGGAACACTCAGAGTTTTCACTAATTTTTTGATGCCCTGCTTCTGTGGGGCTTGTCATTAAACAAAAAACAGAAAGAAATTGTATTTTGAGATGGAGTGGTTGTCGATATTGCGATCTCAGCCAACAGTTGTGGGAACAGTTTGGAAACAGACCTTTCACCCCTTCCTTCCTCGATTGTTAAATTAGGAGATTGCACACACAATAGTCCAGGTGTGTGGTCTCACCCAAAGATCTCACCAACTGCAGAAGGGCCTCTTTGCTCCTTTACTCAACTACTCTCGTTATGAACAAAGATCCTATAGCAGAGCAAGGTGATTGACAGGGGGGGACTTTTTGTGCGTGATTACGCTAGGGTTAGATTCATAATTCTGTTAGTTCATAATTCTGTTGATTCTTTTTAAAGAATAAAATGTTTATAAACACACATACATGAAAATTATATAAATGTATATAACACACACAATTAAATTTGATTCTGGTAATTTCTTTTTTAATGTTTTTTAAATCAATAATGAACAGTGTTTTTATTTTTTCAGACAGGGTGATTGACAATATAGGGGACATTCTGTTAAGAAACATTCTTGTTAAATAATAAAATGTTTGTAAAACCTCCCTGCAAATTCACACACACTATATACCACACCCCGCATTATATTCCTCTCTAATCCCCTGCCCCGCATCTCAGACTCCCCCAAGGGACCCCGGGCCCCGCACTCTCTCTCCCTGCTGCCCCGCACTCCCCAACTTCCCCGCACCCCGCCTTATCCCCCCCGCACCCCGGGCCCCGCACACTCTCTCCCTGCTGCCCCGCACTATCTCTCCCCGCTGCCCTGCACTCTCTCTCCCCACTGCCCCGGGCCCCGCACTCTCTCTCCCCGCTGCGGATCCAATCTTTGGCCGGAAGCAAGAAAGCGAAAGCGGAGCAAGATGGCGGACCAAGATGGCGGAGTCAGGTTGCTAAAATGTGTCCTATAATCACCCATGAATCCGCCCATGAGCGTACCTCACGTTTGCGTGAGAGTAACCCATCTTGTTCTGCTATAGGATCTTTGGTTATGAAGGCCAACATGCCATTACCCTTTCTTCACTGCTTATTGTAATAGCATGCTTACTTTCAGTGACTGGTGTTCAAGGACACTCAGGTCTTGTTGCACTGGGTCTTCCCCTCCCCCCTCAAACCATGTGTCCCCACCCACACTATAATCTTCATACGCCCTCCTCCTGGACTCCCCCTCATTGGCCATCTTCCGGCTTTAGACCTTTTTATTTTAAACTGCTGGCGGGACATCAACCGCCTCAACCTCCACTTCCCTGTCTCACTCTAACCCCTCCCCCCCCCCCCCCCCCAAACGTACAGCCCTCCACTCACTCTGTAACAACCCAGACTAAATGATCAAACCCTCCGACAATGGAGGTGCTGTAGTAGTCTGGCGCGCTGATCTCTGCAAGGATGAGGCCACGCGCCAACTCTCACACACCTCCTCCTACTTATCCTTGGACCATGACCCCACAGACGAGCACCAGGCCACTATCTCTAGCACCATCACTGACTTCATCAACTCCGGCTCCCTGTCCTCACAAGCCTCCAACCTAATCATTCCCCAGCCCCGCAAGGCCCGATTTTACCTTCTCCCCCAAAATCCACAAACCTGACCAAAGATCCTATAGCAGAGCTCTGCTATAGGATCTTTGAACCTGACTGTCCTGGCAGACCCATTGTTTCTGCCTGTTCGTGTCCTACAGAGCTTATTTCCACATACCTCGACTCCATCCTATCCCCAAACGAGTTGAACAGGTACTTTGGTTCTGTTTTCACTAAGCAAGACACAAACAATCTCCAGGGGACAAAGGACCTAGGGTGATGGAGGAACTAAAGGAAATTCACATTGGTCAGGAAATGGTGTTGGGTAGACTAATGGGACTGAAGGCTGATGAATCCCCAGGGCCTGATGGTCTGCATCCCAGGGTACTCAAGGAAGTAGCTCTAGAAATCGTGGACGCATTGGTGATCATTTTCCAATGTTCTATAGATTCTGGATCAGTTCCTGTGGTTTGGAGGGTAGCTAATGTTATCCCACTTTTCAAGAAAGGAGGGAGAGAGAAAGCAGGGAATTATAGACCAGTTAGCCTGACATCAGTGGTGGGGAAGATGCTGGAGTCAATTATCAAAGATGAAATAGTGGCGTATTTGGATAGCAGTAACAGGATCGGTCCAAGTCAGCATGGATTTACGAAGGGGAAATCATGCTTGACAAATCTTCTGGAATTTTTGAGGATGTAACAAGTAAAATGGACATGGGAGAACCAGGGGATGTAGTGTACCTGGACTTTCAGAAAGCTTTTAATAAGGTCCCACACAGGAGATTAGTGGGCAAAATTAGAGCTTAGGGTATTGACATGGATAGAAAATTGGTTGGTAGACAGGAAACAGAGAGTAGGGATTAACGGGTCCCTTTCATAATGGCAGGCAGTGACGAGTGGGGTTCCGCAAGGCTTGGTGCTGGCACTGCAGCTATTTGCCTTCCGTCTGAAGAAGGGTCTTGACCCGAAAAGTTGCCTATTCCTTCACTCCATAGATGCTGCCTCACCCGCTGAGTTTCTCCAGCATTTTTGTCTACCTTCGATTTTCTAGCATCTGGAGTTCTTTCTTATACAATAAACATTATTGATTTAGATGAGGGAATTAAAAGTAGCATTAGCAAATTTGCAGATGATACAAAGCTGGGTGAAAGGGTGAACTGTGAAGAGGATGCTATGAGGATGCAGGGTGATTTGGACAAGTTAGGTGAGTGGGCAGATGCATGGCAGATGCAGTATAATGTTGATACATGGTAGACAAAACATGGTGGGGGGGGGGGAAGAAGAAAGAAAGAGGTGGAGCCAGTGGGCTGAGGGAGAGCTGAGAAGGGGAGGAGAAAGTAGGGACTACCTGAAATTAGAGAAGTCAATGTTCATACCGCTGTGGTGCAAACTGCCCAAGCGAAATATGAGGCGCTGCTCCTCTAATTTACGGTGGTCCTCACTCTGGCCATGGAGGAGACCGAGGACAGAAAGGTCGGATTCGGAATGGGAGGGGGAGTTGAAGTGCTGAGCCACCGGGAGATCAGGTTGGTTATTGCGAACCGAGCGGAGGTGTTGGATGAAGCGATCGCCAAGCCTACGCTTTGTCTCACCGATGTAGAGCAGCTGACATCTAGGGCAGCGGATGCAATAGATGAGGTTGGAGGAGGTGCAGGTGAACCTCTGTCGCACCTGGAACGACTGCTTGGGTCCTTGAATGGAGTCAAGGGGGGAGGTAAAGCGACAATTGTAGCATTTCCTGCGGTTGCAAGGGAAAGTGCCAGGAGAGGGGGTGGTTCGGGTGGGAAGGGACGAATTGACCAGGGAGTTACGGAGGGAGCGGTCTTTGCGGAAAGCAGACATGGGGGGAGATGGGAAGATGTGACAAGTGGTGGGGTCACGTTGGAGGTGGCGAAACTGACGGAGGATTATTTGTTGTACGTGACGGCTGGTGGGGCGAAAGGTGAGGACAAGGGGAACTCTGCCCTTGTTACGAGTGGGGGGGTGGGGAGTGAGAGTAGAATCACAGGGTATAGAAGAGACCCTGGTGAGAGCCTCATCTATAGTAGAAGAGGAGAAGAAAGTTATTAAGGGTAAGGACCAGCTCCGCTAGGCGGAGGAGAGTATCAGTAGATGGGGATTGGTTGGTTCTCCAGTCGAGAAAGAAACGGAGGGCTTTGAGACCCTCCTGGTGGGGGGTGGAGGTGTAGAGTGACTGGACATCCATGGTGAAGATGAGGGAGTGGGGGCCTGGAAAATGGAAGTCCTGGAGTCGACAAAGAGCGTGTGAGGTGTCTTGATCATAATAAGGGAGGGATTTAACTTAATGTTTGCATACCAGAATGCTTTGCACAGAAGGAAATTATTATAATGCGTTTTCTCCATGTTTCTTCTACCCTGATTTATAAGTAACGTTATCATGTTGTTGGGTGGTGTTCTCACTGCTGGTGTGGTTTTGGTTATGAATGATTCTGCTCACCGTTACCGTAGAGAGGTAAGCGCAGAATGAGGGGGAGGCGCAGACTGTTTTATTCAATACACTCTGGTTTCTCTTCAGATCGTATAAATCTTTCGCCTTTTACTAAAGATTTCCGTGGAGAGGAACACTCAGAGTTTTCACTAATTTTTTGATGCCCTGCTTCTGTGGGGCTTGTCATTAAACGAAAAATAGAAATAAATTGTTTGTTGAGATGTAGTGGTTGTCGATATTGTGATCTCAGCTAACAGTTGTGGGAACAGGTTGGAAACAGACCTTTCAGTGACTGATGTTCAAGGACACTGAGGTCTTGTTGTTCCACTGGTTTTTCCCCTTCCCCCTCAAACCATGTAACCCCAGCTCTTCCCCACCCACACTATAGTCCTCATACCCTCTCTTCCCCCCCCACCAGACATTGCCTCGGCCCCAGCCCACTCACCTGCCTTCCTCTGGCCCCAACCCCCATCCTTGCCATGTGTTCACTATCCCCCCTGACCTCCGATTCTCTGATACCGAACGGTCTGTCCTCAGCAGAGGCCTCACGATGATTCCCCTCCGTTAACACCTCAATGAACTCCGCGCCCGCCATGATGTGGAGCTCTTCTTCCGTCGCCTCCGCCTCAAAGCGTTCTTCCATGGGAAGGAGTCCTCGCCCTCCCCCATTAATGACCCTTTCTCCCATCTCCAACGACCCCCCCCCTGGACCCCCTCATTGGCCATCTACCATCTTTAGACCTTTTTATTTTAAACTGCTGGCGGGACATCAACCGTCTCAACTTCTCCACTTCCCCGTCTCACTCTAACCTCTCCCCCCCTGAACGTACAGCCCTCCACTCACTCTGTAACAACCCAGACTGGGTGATCAAACCTGTGGACAAGGGAGGTGCCGTGGTAGTCTGGCGCGATGATCTCTGCAAGGCTGAGGCCACGTGCCGACTCTCAGACACCTCCTCCTACATATCCTTGAACCATGACCCCACAGCCGAGCACCAGGCCACTATCTCTGACTTCATCAACTCCGGCTCCCTGCCCACCCAAACCTCCAACCTCATCGTTCCCCAGCCCCACATGGCCCGATTTTACCTTCTCCCCAAAATCCACAAACCTGACTGTGGGTCCTGTCAGACCCATTGTTTCTGCCTGGTCGTGTCCTACCGAGCATATTTCCACATACATCGACTCCATCCTATCCCCCTGGTTAATTCTCTCCCTACCTATGTTCAAGACACCTCATACGCTCTTCGTCGGCTTCAGGACTTCCGTTGTCTAGGCCCCCATCCCCTCATCTTCACCATGGATGTCCAGTCACTTTACACCTCCATCCCCCACCAGGAGGTTATCAAAGCCCTCCGTTTCTTCCTCGACCGGAGAACCAACCAATCCCCGTCTACTGATACTCTCCTCCGCCCAGCGGAGCTGGTCCTTCCCCGTAATAACTTTTCATTTGACTCCTTCCATTTCCTCCAAATACAAGGCGTAGCTATGGGCACGTGCATGGGCCCCATCTATGCCTGCCTCTTTGTTGGGTACGTCGAACAATCCTTGTTCGAGACGTACCGTGGCCCTATCCCCAAACTCTACATCCGCTACATCGACAACTGCATTGGTGCTACCTCCTGCACCCACACACAACTCACTGACTTCATCCATTTCACCACTAACTTCCATCCGGCACTCAAATACACCTGGACCATTTCCGACATTTCCCTGTAGGGACTCCATCCCCTACCCCTAATTCCTCCGTCTACGCCACATCTGCATGTTGAAATCTCTCATAACCACCGTAGCATTACCTTTGTTACATGCTAATTTTAACTCCTGATGCAACTTGCACCTTATTTCCAGGTTACTGTTTGGGGGCCTGTAGGTAACTCCCATTAGGTTCTTTTTACCCTTACAATTTCTCAGTTCTATCCACAATGACTCTACATCTTCTGACTCTATGTCACCCCTCGCAAGGGACTGAATTTCATTCCATACCAACAGAGCCACCCCACCTCCTCTGCCCACCTGTCTGTCTTTTCGATAGGATGTATACCCCTGAATATTCAGTTCCCAGCTCTGATCCTCTTACAGCCATGCCTCTGTAATTCCCACATCATACTCTCCAATTTCTAATTGAGCCTCAAGCTCGTCCATTTTATTTCTTATACTTCACGCATTCATATATAACACTTTTAATTTGGTACTCACCGTCCCTCTCACACCGGTTCCTCTTTCACCTGACCTTACTCTCTTATCCCTTGAACTTTCCGTCTCATTAATTCTGGTCTTTCATAACTTTTCCTGTACTTACTCTCTTCTCCTTTAACTCCACCCTTATACTCCCAATTTGTCAACCACTCCTCCCCACTATTTAGTTTAAACCCACCCGTGTAGCACTAGCAAACCTGGCTGCAAGAATGTTGGTCCCCTTCCTTAACTTGTACATCTCAGCCTCCCACACTCCAAAGAAAGCAATCTCAGCCCATCCAATGTCTCCCTGTAACTCAAGCCCAGGGAACATCCTGCTGATCTTCACACTTTCCAACTTAATGACATCTTTCCTGTAGTCGAGCGACCAGAACTGCAGTGAAGTCTCAGAGCCACTGGAGGTCTCCACAATCAAAAAGGCTGTAATTTGGTACTGACCTCCTCACCATCAAAGGGATTTACAGGAGCTGCCTCAATAAGGCAGCAGTATTATCAAAGACCCACACTGTCTCCCATTTCATCCCTACCATCGGGAAGAAGGGGTTCAGGAACAGTTTCTTCCTTACAACCTCCAAATAAGCTCCAAACTACATCAAGGTCATTGTATCTTACTGAAGGGTCCTGACCCAAAACACCCACTCTAGAGCTACACCAGCAAGTTCAATTATTTGTGTACACATATACAACTTCATTTGACTTGGGATCTAAGAAATACCAAAGAGGACTTCAGAGATGTGTGCTCCTAGGAAGGTTGAAACCTGTAACCAAAGGGTTTAGCGTGAGGGGAGGGGTGAGCTCTTTAACACTGATCAGTCAGAAGTTCTTCTTCATACCACAGATGTTGAACGAAAGCTGCACTGGACACATATTTGGAGCATGCAGGGATCAAGCAGAGTGGGGAAACAGACAGCGATATGTAGCCGAGACTGGCAGTCAGATCACAGACGGTCTGTTCCCCTCCATTGCCAGAGTGAGACCACACGCAAACTGGAGGAACAGCACCTCATATTCCACTTAGGCAGCTTACAATGAAATGACGTTGACATCTCCAATTTTAGGTAAGTAACCCAAACCCCCCTAACATACCTTTTCCTCCCCTTCTTTTTTCCATGCCCCACCAGGTACTAATTTCTCCCCTTCATCTTCCACTGATATTCCTTCCTTTGGCCTCACAACTTTTCTATCACTATCTGACATTCTTTGTCTTTCCAACTTTGGCCTTTGTTCATCCATCTGCCCATTATTTCCTCCCCTCCGCACCTGCATCCACCAATCTATCATTTGCCAGGCGTTATTCTTCCCCTTACCTCTTCTCCCTCACGACCACAATCGGCCTGAAAAAGGATCCCGACTTGAAATATTGCTTATCCATGTTCTTCTGAGAAGCTGCTTGGCCCGCTGAGTTGCTCCAGCACTTTGTGTACTTTTTTGTAAACCAGCATCTGCAGTTCTGTCAGAGATGGCTTTACTGAACAGACACACAGTGCCCTCCATAATGTTTGGGACAAAGACCCAGCATTTATTTATTTGCCTCTGTATTCCACAATTTGAGATTTGTAATAGAAAAAAAATAACGTGGTTAAAGTGCACATTGTCAGATTTTATTAAAGGCCATTTTTATACATTTTGGTTTCACCATGTAGAAATTACACTGTGTTTATAGTCTCCCCCATTTCAGGGCACCATGATGTTTGGGGCACATGGCTTCACAGGCGTTTGTGATTGTTCAGGTGTTTAAATGCCTCCTTAATGCAGATTATAAGAGAGCTCTCAGCACCTAGTCTTTCCATCACCTTTGGAACCTGTTATTGCTGTTTATCAAAAGGACCAAAGTTGTGCCAATGAAAGTCAAAGAAGCCATTATTAGACTGAGACACAAGAATAAAACTTTTAGAGCCAAACCTTAAGTTTACCAAAATCAACTGTTTGGAACATCATTCAGAAGAAAGAGAGCACTGGTGAGCTTACTAATCGCAAAGGGACTGGAAGGCCAAGGAAGACCTCCACAGCTGATGACAGAAGAATTCTCTCCATAATAAAGACAAATCTCCAAACACCTGTCCGACAGATCAGAAACACTTTTCAGGAGTCAGGTGTGGATTTGTCAATGACCACGGTCCGCAGAAAACTTCATGAACAGAAATACAGAGGCTACACTGCAAGATGCAAACCACTGGTTAGCTGCAAATATAGGATGGCCGGGTTACAATTTGCCAAGAAGTACTTAAAAGAGCAACCACAATTCTTGAAAAATGTCTTGTGGTCAGATGAGATGAAGATTATCTTATATCAGAGTGATGGCAAGAGCCATCCAAAAGTACTCCAAAAGTATGGAGGAGAGAAGGAACTGCCCAAGATCCAAAGCATACCACCTCATCTGTGAAACAAGATGGTGGGGGTGTTATGGCCTGGGCATGTATGGCTGCTGAAGGTACTGGCTCACTCATCTTCATTGATGATACAACTGCTGATGGTGGTAGCATAATGAATTCTGAAGTGTATAGACATATCCTATCTGCTCAAGTTCAAACAAATGTCCCAAAACTCATTGGCCGGCAGTTCATTCTACAGCAAGACAATGATCCCAAACATACTGTTAAAACAACAAAGGAGTTTTTCAAAGCTAAAAAATGGCCAAGTCAATCACCTGATCTGAACCCAATAGAGCATGCCTTTTATATGCTGAAGAGAAAACTGAAGGGGACTAACCCCCAAAACAAGCATAAGGTAAAGATGGCTGCAATACAGACCTGGCAGAGCATCACCAAAGAAGACACCCAGCAACTGGTGATGTCCATGAATCGTAGACTTCGCCATTGCATGCAAAGGATATGCAACAGAATACTAAACATGACTACTTTCATTTACATGACATTGCTGTGTCCCAAACATCATGGTGCCCTGCAATGGGGGGACTATGTGCAAACACTGCTGTAATTTCTACATGGTGAAACCAAAATGTATAAAAATGGCCTTTATTAAAATCTGACAATGTGCACTTTAACCACATGTGGTTTTTTACTATTACAAATCTCATATTGTGGAGGACAGAGGCAAATAAATAAATGACGGGTCTTTGTCCCAAACATTATGGACGTCCCAATTTCTGCAAACTCACGAGAATCTCAAAAATTAAAACCTCTACGTAAAGTTAGAATTGCAATTCTTTGATCCTGCAGCTGATTTTGTCAAAGTCACATACACTTCTCATGGGGGGGGGTCAACATCTTTTGACTGACAAGACCATGAGGTAGCAGCTGAATGAGACCATTTGGCCCAGAGTCTACTCTGCCATTCGATCACGCTATCTTTCCCTCTCATTCTCCCCCCTTCCCACTGTAACCTATGATTCTGTCCTGTACACCTTTATGACTCTAGGTAGTCACCGAAAAAACCAGTGAGGGAGACAATATGGAGCTGCGGGTAGAGCCGCTGCCTCAGCGCCAGAGACCCGGGTTCGATCCCAACCTCAGGTGCTGTCTGTGTGGAGCTTGCACCTTCTCTGTGACAGTGTGGGCGTTCTCCCACATCCCAAAGACATGCGAGTTTGTAGGTCAATTGGCCTCAGTAAACTACCCCTAGTGAGGTATTGTATCTCATTATCCTTGCATATCACACTGTTTTGAAATCAATGGTTTCCAGTATCACCCATCGATTATTAATTTCACATGTATTTCCAACATCTTCATAGGAGATTAGGCAACCTTTCCTCACCAAGAGTGGCTGAGAAAATGGAATAACATAGAACTAGTATGAACAGGTGATCGATGGTATTTTCACGGACTGTAGGCCATAAGGCCCATTTCCATGCTGTATCTCTAAATTACACTAAATATCGTGCATTTTAGATGAGAATTGAAGGAAAATTGATACCAAACTTTAATGGTTAAATGGTATCCACAAACAGTGTTACAGTTGCAGATTCAATACTAAAATGCATTTACCAATGTCGTAAAAGAAAATCCAAGCAATCCCTTGCATACAAAAGAAACCAAAAACATTACTTTACAAAATGAGGGGGTACTGAAACCAACATCAGGTGTGAAAAACAGAAGAATTTCTTTGGATCTACATCATCCAGTGGTTGTTCTACAGAAGCGAAAGAAATGCGATCCGTTGGTCATTCAGACCCTCTGCTCTTTCCATTCCCCTTATATAAGATCAGCAACTGGAAAAGAAACAAATAGAGAATGTTAACATATTCATGTTAATTTGGCATAATCTAAACTCGACCAACACATTCCATTCAAAATCTGCGGCATAAAACTTAATATCTTCTGAAAAATGCCTCCAAAGAGCACCTCTACCACTGTGCCACCCAATTTTTATTCACCGAGGGATTGACTTGCGTTAAAGGTATCTCAAAGGATCCCTGGACGAAGACACTGGCAGATGAAAGGTTCAGCTTATACGCGGTGGAGTTTTGTGGAACGATAAGTGATTATTTTGAACCTCAAGACTCAGAGGGAACTTGACTGGGTGAATGTGGTGAGGATGTTACATTTCAAACAGAGTTAAGGAGGAGTGCAGTGAATCTTTGGAATTCTTCATCCTAGGGAGCTGTGGAAGGTAAACGATAGATAGAATGATTTGTGGATTCCAAGAGCAGAAGTTACAGGGAAGTGAAGTAGAAGCAAAATTATATCAAACCAAAGTGTCAGAAGAAGGTCGAAGGATTCACTCCTTCTAGACTTAACATTATTTATGGCTTAATACGGTGCAAGTGGGTAAAAGGCAACTGGTGGCGCCACCCGGGGGCACCAACAGCGATGGCAGCCTCACCAATGGTCTGTCCGTCTTTTTTGTTATTTTTATTGTGTTTTTATAAGTTTGTGTTAATGTTCCCTGGTTTATTTTATGTGGGGGGTGGGTCGGGGGAAACTTTTTTCAATCTCTTCCCTGCCGGAGATGCGATATTCCGCATCATATCTCCGGTCGCTCTGCGGCCTAACATCATGGAGCTGGAGGCCTTGCTCGAGACTGACTTTGAGCCCCACTGCAAGGCCGTGGACTTACCATCGGAGCCTGCGATCCCTTGCCTGGGATCGATGTGCCATTGGATTTCAACATCGAGGAGCTCGCAGTCTCGGGTAGAGATTTATGTCGGGACGCTCGCATGAGGCTCGACCAGCCCCAACCCGGGGTCCGATCGCCTGGCACGGGAAGCTGAGATCCCCCCGATGCGGGAGCTTAATTGCCCTGACACGGAGGGCCTGAACGCCAGGCTACAGGAGCCAAGATCGTCCCTGTCAACGGAAGGCTCGAGGCCTCCGATCGCGGGAGAACAAAGAAGGAAAGAGATTGAACTTTTTTTTTCGCCTTCCATCACAGTGAGGAATATGGGGGAGTCACTGTGATGGATGTTTATGTTAAAATTGATTTAGTGTGTCTTGTTGCTTTTTATTGGTATGACTGTATGGCAAATCAAATTCCTCGCATGCTGCAAAACATACTTGGCTAATAAAGTATGATTATGATTATCATTATGAACATCAAGGGGTACTGTCACCCATGTTTGTCCTGGCATTTTCTCAGCTCAGTTAGGAGCATAATACAGTGAGCATCGCTCGTTCTGACTGAAATTGACAATGGTAAAACAACCAGTCAGAACCATTTCCCCAGGATGGAAATATCAAAGTTCAGAGGGAATAGCTGTATGGTGAGAGGGGCACGGTTTAAAGGAGGTGTGCAGGCAAAGTCTTTTTTAACTGACAGGGGGTGGTGGAGGCAGATATGATAGTGGCGTTTAAGACTTTTGTGGGCTGAAGGGCCTGTTCCTGTACTGTTCTATGGTGTATCAACACTATCCAAGGCCTCCCATGGTCTGGTGCTTGTATTCCACAGGCCATGTTCAATGGGGAATTTAGTGCAAGCTAACGGATCCCAGTTTACTATTGATGCCATTAATTTATTATTAGTGCTGATAAAACAGTTCAGTTGCTAGCCGTTGGTCGACAATTTGCCCAATAACTATGACTCAAGCATCTGCGACTCCTTGTGTGTCTGTAACTGTGACTCCAGCCTTGCCCAGCCTCTGTCTGACAGACAGCCAGCCAGCCGTGAGGGATTGTGACCAGGGCTCACCGTTCATGGGCATCTCATCGATCTGTGTGGAGTAGTACTGTTCAATATCCCGCAGAATACGGATGTCGTCGTTCTTCACAAAGTTGATGGCCACGCCTTTGCGGCCGTAACGACCAGATCGGCCGATCCTGCAACAGAAAGAAACATCATGAGCCAGTGCTGGAGGGATGGGGGAGGGAGAGATGTCAACCCCTCCACCCCCCCGCTGAGGCTGCATGCAGGGACATTCTCCAAGTAAAGCTGATTGTTACGTTAAACACTCCTCTGATCTCTTAGCATTTCCCAACACAGAACAATACAGCATGGAAACACGCCCTTTGGTTAGTCCCACCTGCCCGCATTTGGCCCACATCCCGCTAAACCCTTCCTATCCATGTACCTATCCAAAAGTCTTTTAAATGTTATTATAGTACCTGCTTCAACTACCTCCTCTGGCAGCTCGTTCCATATGCCCACAACCCTGTGTGTGGAAAAAGTTGCCTCCCAGATTTCTATTAAACCCTTTCCCTTGAACTTATGTCGTCTGGTTCTTGATTCCCCAACCCCACAAAAAAAGACATTTACGCAACCTATTCCCTTCATGATTTTACACACCTCTATAAGATCACCCTTCAGCCTCCTACACTCCAAGGAATAAAAACCTAGTCTGCTCAACCACTCCCTATAGCTCAGGCCCTCGAGTCCTGGCAACATTCTCAAACTTGAATGTTTTATCTTCAGTCAAGTCGTTTACTTACTTTGTATTTTAATACAGTATTTCTTTAAAATAAATTGGCTGTAAATACAGATTGTTTGAAACACACAACCAGGGAAATAATTATCAGGTGGTGCTTGGATACTCTGAATTTCAACATAAGCATCGTGGCAGGAGATTGTGATGCTGCGGTACAAGTGGTTGGAGAGACCCCACCAGGAACACCGTGGGAAGTCCTGGTCACCCAGCTACAGGAAGGATGCCGTCAAGTTGGAAAGGGAGCACAAGAGATTCACCCGGACGTTACCTGGGCTTGAGTTAAAGGGAGAGGTAGGATAGACTGGGACTTTTTTTGTTGAAGCGTAGGAGGATGAGGGGTGATCTTATTGAGGTTTATAAGATCATGAGGGGCATGGATATCATCATCATCAGCCTTTTTCCCAGGATAGAAGGTTCTAAAACTAGAGCCACAGGCTTATGGTGAGAGGGAAGAGATTTAAGAGGGACCTCATGGGCAACTTTTTCCACTTAGAGGGTAGTCCTTATTGGAATGTGCTGCCAGAGGAAGCTATATAAGCAAAAATAATTCCGACTTTTAAGACATTTGAACAGATATATTGTCAGGACAGGTTTATAAACCATATGCAGGCAAATGGGCTGAGCCCAGTGTGCCAACTTGGTCGGCATGGACAAGGTGGGCCAAATACCCTGTTTTTATGCAGTACTGCTCTACGAACCTGATGC
The DNA here is from genome assembly GCF_028641065.1 of Leucoraja erinaceus. Lineage (NCBI taxonomy): Eukaryota > Metazoa > Chordata > Chondrichthyes > Rajiformes > Rajidae > Leucoraja > Leucoraja erinaceus. The sequence continues at coordinate 32,312,054 of NC_073384.1, read as the reverse complement.
AACTTCACACATGAACTGGATTATAAAGAGAACCAGGACCATCAGGACCATGGGCTTGTGGCGTTGTGAGGCTCGGCGCAGTGCAGCCCCTGGCGATTACCTGTGGATGTAGAGCTCTCTGTTGTTGGGTAGGTCGTAGTTTATGATCAGCGACACCTGGGGAACGTCCAACCCTCTGGCCCAGACGTCTGTGGAAATGAGCACCCGGCTGGAAAACAGAGAGGAGAGGACACAGGCACTAGCTGTACACCATCTCAGGCACTGGAAATTGCTAGCCGAGGGGTGGGAACCCTCTGCATTACCCACCTGGCACCAGAGCGGAACTCCTTCATGATGGACTCCCTTTCCTTCTGCGGCATGTCGCCGTGCATGGAGGACACCGTGAAGTTGGCCTCTCGCATTTTCTCAGTCAGCCAGTCGACCTGCGGTAAAGACACGGTCACTGAAAACAGCTGGCTGTTTACCTTCGCTTTGAGCCGAGCAGTTCTGAACCCCAATTGGCACTTGCAAGCAAAATACAGGTCCACCCTCAATTTTCCAGCAATTGGTGGTGTGCCCTCCGTTAATCCAGACAACCTTCCCCCACCCCCACCCTCCGAAAATGTAGCGCCTAGGCCGGGTGAGGCGGCCAATCGCGACCTCTGAATGTCTTTAATCCAGAGTAGGGAAATGAAGAACCAGGGGACGTAGGTTTGAGGTGAGGGGGGAAGATTTAAGTGAAACCCAAGGGGCAACCCTTTCACTCACAGTGTGGTGGGCATATGGAATGACTACCAGAGGATAGTTGAAGCAGGAACTATAACAGCATAAAAAGACATTTGGGCGGCTACATGAATAGGGAAGGTTTAGAGGGATATGGATCCAACTACATGCGAATGGGACTGACACGAATGGAGCAAGTTGATTGGCATGGACGAGTTGGGTCAAAGGGCCTGTTTCTGTGCTGTGTGACTTCTTCCTGTTATATTGTGACAGGGAACAAACAAATTCCAGAGTCCACGCCGGTTGGACAGGCTAGATGCAGGTAGATTGTTCCCGATGTTAGGGAAGTCCAGGACAAGGGGTCACAGCTTAAGGATAAAGGGGAAATCCTTTAAAACCGAGATGAGAAGAACTTTTTTCACGCAGAGAGTGGTGAATCTCTGGAACTCTCTGCCACAGAGGGTAGTGAGGCCAGTTCATTGGCTATATTTAAGAGGGAGTTAGATGTGGCCCTTGTGGCTAAGGGGATCAGGGGGTATGGAGAGAAGGCAGGTACGGGATACTGAGTTGGATGATCAGCCATGATCATATTGAATGGCGGTGCAGGCTCGAAGGGCCGAATGGCCTACTCCTGCACCTAATTTCTATGTTTCTATGATCATAATAAATACAGATCTGTGAGGCAATAGTGTTTACTTCCTGTGTGCCCTTGAGATGAATCAAAAATATGTTGTTTCTCATTTTCAAAATGCGTAAAAGGAATTGATGATAAGCTGTGGCTACAATGTATAATTCGGCAGGGGTGGAGAAGGAATGTTCCGGTACCTTCCGCTTGGTGTTGCAGAAGATGACAGCCTGGGTAATGGTCAGCGTGTCGTAAAGATCGCACAGGGTATCAAATTTCCACTCCTCCCTTTCAACTGCCACAAAGAACTGTTTGATTCCTTCCAAGGTCAACTCATCACTGCGGGCAAAACATAGTCACATTAAAACTCGTCCATGCCGATCAAGAAGCCCCCATTTAAACTAGACCCACACCGGCCATTCCTTCTTGCCGGCAGAAGGTTCAGAAGCTTGAAAACTCGCACCACCAGGGTCAGGAATAAGTTCTTCCCCTGTTATCAGGCTTCTGAACAGTTCTTCCATAAGCATGGTCACCATCCGATTCTCCTCTACCCCATTGCGGACATTGGACTTTGTCTCTGGAACTGGTGTGTTACAATGCTGACAACTATATTCTGCACTCTGTATCTTCCCCTTTGCTCTACCTATTGTACTTGAGTTTGAACTCAATTGGGAGAGCATGCAAAACTTTGGTGCACGCGACAATAATAAACCTAATCCTAAAACAGCAGACATCTGAATTGTCCCTGTGAATACATTTTAAGCTATCATTGGAAATAGGTCAATTTCTGATTTTCAGGTCAGTCTGCTAGAGTAAAACCTCTTCAATACCAGTAATACTTGCATACAATCATATATATGAAATGTCTATATTTCTATTTCTACAACACTAACCCCAAAGCATGAAGAGAACAAAATGGGAAACGGATCTGTCAGAATGTAAATAGAGTCAGAGAGTCAAAGTGTGAAACCCTGTTCTGCTTGCAATACAGGTAAAACAAACCATACGAGTATGAAGAGAGAGGAAACAGTGCAGAATATAGTTTTATGCTACTGAGAAAACAAAAAGTGCAAAAGCTGCAACAAGGTAGGTTGGCAGACTGGGCTTTGAGAGGTCCATACCGACCAAGATACCCCATCTACACTAGTCCCATCTGCCCTCGTTTGGCCCATATCCCTCTAACCTTTGCTAACCATGTACCTGTCCAAGTGTATTTTAAATGCCGTTTTAGAACCTGCCTAAACTACCTCTTCTGGCATATAGACACAAAGTTCTGAAGTAACTCAGTGAGCCAGGCAGCATCTCTGGAGAAAAGGAATGGGTGGCTTTTCGAGTTGGGGGCTCTTTTTCAGACTGCTTCCTCTTCTCTGGCAGCTCATTCCATATGCCCACCAGTCTGTGTGGAAAAAGTTGCTCCTCAGGTTCCTATTAAATCTTTCCCCACTCACATTAAACCCACGTCCTCTGGTTCTTGATTCCCCCACCCTGGAAAAAAAGGCTGTGCATTGATCCTATCTATTTCCTTCATGATTTTATCCATCTCTGTAAGATCACCCCTCAGCCTTCCTCCTAGGAATAAAGTCCTAGCCTGTCCTTGTAAATCTTCTCTGCACCCTTTCATGCTTAAATGGAACCAAACAGACTTTGGGAATAATGCCACCACTTAGTTTCTGAACACCTGATTTATTTTTTGGTTTCGTTTATCAGTTCAGTTTAGTCTGGTTTATTCTCATGTGTACCAAAGTACAGTGAAAAGCTGTTTTGTTGCATGCTATCCAGTCAGTGGAAAGACTATACATAATTACCATCAAACTGTCCACAGTGCACAGATACAGGATAAAGGGAATAACATTTAGTGCAAGATAAATTGCTGTAAAGTCCAATTAAAAGTTGTCCCGTACACCTCAATCAGGCCACCTCCCAGCCTCCTACATTCCAAAGGAAAAAGTCTTAGCCTATCCAACCTCTCCCTATGTTGAAATGACACAAACAACACTATGAGCTTCTGAGGCAAACAGGGAGACACGTACCGTTTGACCAAGATTCGGATGGGGTCGGTCATGAACTTGTTGGTCATTTCCAGGATCTCGTGGGGAAGGGTGGCGCTGATGAGAATCACCTGTGTGGCCGGCGGCAAGTACCTGTACACGTCATAGATCTGCTCCTTAAAACCTGCAGGTGGGAAACCAAGCTACAGGGTGCCGTCAGACACACAACACCCACCGCCCACACCTCATCTCAAATACAATCCTTGACGCTAGTCACAGTCACAATTCAGCACTAAATCAGTAGCCTTCCACAGATGTGTTGATTTAAAACAATGATTCAAACAGTTTTAGTCTTAGGACTCGTGAAACAACTGGTCAGACGATGGAAAATGGGAAGCCATACGGCTTACAATTTCTCTGCAATTCCACTGCTTGTTTCAGGTACAGTATATAAAATTACCGAGCTGGAGGAACTCAGCGGGCCAGGCAGCATCTGTGGAGGCAATGTACAGACGACGTTTCTGGTCAGAACCCTTCTTCATCTAACCATAACCATCAGTCTGAAGAAGGGCCCGACCTGAAACATCAGCCATCTGCAGTTCCTTGTGTCTTCGTAGAGCCAGCTGATTCTGCATTTCCTGATCTTGACACAAATTTGTAAGCGATGTCCTGGTCTTCTTTCTACCCCCCCCCCCCCCCCCCCCCCCCCCCAGATGTTGTAAAATATTTCCTCATGATCATCCTCCAGATTCCCGTTAAAAATGTAAAGGCTTTAGCTGTAACTCCTCTTCTACTTCTTCACCGAAAGGAATACTACACACTGATTGAACCTGGTCGCAGAATTTAGCGAGCAGTTACCTTTGTTCAGCATCTCATCTGCTTCATCCAGAACCAACATTTTGATGGCACGAGTCCTCAAACTCCGTCTCCGTATCATATCTGTGAAATAAAACCTACAATTAAAATCCCTTCCATGTGACCTCTGAAGTTATTGTCAGTCATGCAGTTTGGAGTAGAAGCTCAGTAAAGGTTAAAGTCTTGGAAGACTGCTGGCCTGCTCCTGTCATTTGATAAGAACATAGAACAGTACAGCACAGTACCAGGCCCTTCAGCCCACAATGTCTGTGCTGAACTTCAGGCCAAGTTAAACTAATCTCCTTTGTCTGCACATGATCCATATCCTTCCATTCCCTGCAGGTCCATGTGCATTCAGAAAGTATTCAACCCCTTCACTTTTTCCACATTTTGTTACATTACAGTCTTATTCTAAAATGGATTACATTCATTTTTTTAATCATCAATCTAGCCACAATACCTCCATAATAAAAAAGCAAAAACAAGTGCTTAGAAATTTTTGCAAAGTAATTAAAAATAAATAACTGAAATATCACATTTACATAAGTATTCAGACCCTTTACTCAGTACTTTGTTGAGGCACCTTTGGCAGCGATTACAGCCTCAAGTCTTCTTGGGTATGATGCTACAAGCTTGGCACACCTGTATTTGGGTAATTTCTCCCATTCTTCTCTGCAGATCCTCTCAAGCTCTGTCAGGTTGGATGGGGAGCATCAATGCACAGCTATTTTCTATCTCCAGAGATGTTCGATCGGGTTCAAGTCTGGGCTCTAGCTGGGCCACTCAAGGACATTCAGAGACTTGTCATGAAGCCACTCCTGTGTTGTCTTGGCTGTGTGCTTAGGGACGTTGTCCTGTTGGAAGGTGAACCTCCGCCCCAGTCTGAGGTCCTGCACGCTCTGGAGCAGGTTTTCATCAAGGATCTCTCTCCACTTTGCTCCGTTCATCTTTCCCTTGATCCTAACTAGTCTCCCAGTTCCTACCACTGAAAAACATCCCCACAGCATGATGCTGCCACCACCATGCTTCACGTGATGAGCAGTGCTTGAGTTCCTCCAGAAGCGATGCTTGGCATTCAGGCCGAAGAATTCAATCTTGGGTTCATCAGACCAGAGAATCTTGTTTCTCATGGTCTGAGAGTCCTTTAGGTGCCTTTTGGCAAACTCCAAGCGGACTGTCATGTGCCTTTTTACTGAGGAGTAACTTCCGGATGGCCACTCTACCATAAAGGCCTGATAGGTGGAGTGCTGCAGATATAGTTGTCCTTCTGGAAGGTTCTCCCATCTCCAAAGAGGAATTCTGGAGTTCTGTCAGAGTGGCCATCGGGTTCTTGGTCACCTCCCTGTCTCCTCCGTTTGCTCAGTTTGGCCGGGCGACCAGCTCTATGAAGAGTCCTGGTGGTACCAAAGTTCTTCCATTTAAGAATGACGGAGGCCACTGTGCTCTTCGGGACCTGCAATGGTGCAGAAATTGTTTTATACCCTTCCCCAGATCTGTGTCTTGACAAAATCCTGTCTCGGTGGTCTGCAGACAATTCCTTCGTTGTCATGACTTGGTATTTGCTCTGACATGCACTGTCAACTGTGGGACCTTATATAGACAGGTGTGTGCCTTTCCAAATCATGTCCAATCAATTGAATTTACCACTGGTGGACTCCTCAAGTTGTACAAACATCTCAAGGATAATCAAAGGAAACAGGATGAACCTAAGCTCAATTTTGAGTGTCACAGCAAAGGGTCAGAATACTTATGTAAATGTGATATTTCAGTTATTTCTTTTTAATTACTTTTCAAAAATCTCTAAATTTTTCGATTCTTCATTCTGGGGTATTGTGTGTAGATTAACGACAAAAAAAAAGAATTTAATCCATTCTAAAATAAGGCTGTAACGTAACAAAATGTGGAAAAAGTGAAGGGGTCTGAATACTTTCTGAATGCACTGTATCTAATAGCCTTTTAAACACTATTGTATCTGCCTTCACCACCACCACCACCCTGTGTGTATAAAAGTCTTGCCCCACACATCTTTAAACTTTGCCCCTCTTACCTCAAAGCTATGTGCTCTTGTATTTAATACTTGCACCATGGAGAAGGGTGGGAAAATACTTGAGTGATTCATTGTGATTGCCAAAACTGACCATGTGCAAGGGGTAAATACAGTATTTACCTAGTTAAGGTATTAAGGTTAAAAATGCAGACCGGCGAACTTGTTTAAAAGGAATTAAATGTGTGATGATTAAAAATAAATGGCTAAAACGGGTTCCTTACCGAATACACGGCCCGGAGTCCCAGCAACTACATGCTGCCCGTAGTCCAACTTCCGGATATCTTCTCCAACGTTGGTCCCTCCGATACAAGCGTGGCACTGTACGTTCATGTAGTCACCGAGGGCGAGCAGCACCTGACCAACACACACAGTAGGTTCATGTATTCACCCGGAGTGAGGGAGCTGACCAACATACACATACACAGTAGGTTCATGTATTCACCCAGAGCGAGGGTACATGACCAACATACACACTGCACGTTCATGTAGTCACCGAGGGTGAGGGTACCTCATCAACACACACACACACAGGTTGATGTAGTCAGCCAGAGCGAGGGCGGTGACCAACACACACACAACACACAGTAGGTTGATGTGGTCAGCCAGAGCGAGGGAGGTGACCAACACACACACACAACACACTGAAATGGCACTGTATCTTAAAAAGTTGCTAATTAAGAAATTGAGGAAGTTGAGATTCACAAAGTGTGGATTGTCTTCCTCATCTGATTCCAGAAAACTTCCTCAAAGCTTTAAATAGTAAGAATGAGGAATGGCAGATCTTAGGAATAAAAAAAAAGGACACAAAGTGTCGGAGTAACTTAGCGGGTTCGGCAACATCTCTGGTGAACATGGATAGGTGACGTTTTTGGTCGGGACCCTTCTTCAGACAGGGATCTCAATCCAAAGTGCTGTCCGATCAGCTGAGTTACACCAGCACTTTTTGTTTAAGAAAGAACTGCAGATGCTGGAAAAATCTAAGGTAGACAAAAATGCTGGAGAAACTCAGCGGGTGAGGCAGCATCTATGGAGCGACGGTCTGAAGAAGGGTCTCGACCCGAAACGTCACCGACTCCTTCATTCCATAGATGTTGCCTCACCCGCTGAGTTTCTCCAGCATTTTTGTCTACCAGCACTTTTTGTAACCTGTATCTGCAGTTCCTCATGTCTAGATCTTAGGAATATTGCAGGGAAGAGCAAGACTGCTCTCTACGTACCCCAACCAGCTTACAGCATAAAGTAATCCATACTGATCTCATTCGGACATCTTGGAGATTTTGGAAGATATTATATGAATGGAAGCTATCTGAAGATATGAACAGACATTGGTTGGCAGGGTCATTACTTCCAATTTCCAATTTAAGAATTAAGGTGTTAATTACTCACTAGATATGTTGTGATATCTTACTTGCGCTTTGCTTTTAAAGACACCTCTTAAGTCTAGATAGGTAGATGTCAGTTCAATCATGTTTAACAAGACACCATGACAACGCACAATGATTCTTAGTGAAAGCTATCAGATGAACAGCTTCTCAAAATGCTTACTGGATAATCATCAGAAGTAGGTGTAGATGATTCAGCTCTTTGTGCTTACTCTATCACTCAGTAATATGATGGTTGATCTTTGTAACTCAGCACCACCTCCCGTACTAGATGTCTATCACCCTTCATCTAGAACGTAATCCGTCACTGAGCCTCCAGTTATATTGATTGAAACATACAGCATGGAAACAGGCCCTTCGGCCCACTGAGTCCATGCTGACCATCGATCACCCAGTCACACTAGTTCTGTAATCCCAATTTCACATCCACTTCCTACACACTAAGGGGCAATTTACAGAAGCCAATTAACCAACAAACACACAGGAGCGAAGCGGAGCACCCAGTTACAGGGACTGTGTAGGAAGAAATCAAATATTTCACAGGGTGGAAGATTGCAACCTTCACGTGGTCCGCCCTGTTTCATAGAAACATAGAAAATAGGTGACAGAGTAGGCCATTCGGCCCTTCGAGCCTGCACCGCCATTCAATATGATCATGGCTGATCATCCAACTTGGCTGATCATTTCGATTAATGTAATCAACTCGACGCGCACAACCAGAAGATCAAATAGAACAAGTTGTGCAAATAGAACTTTAGGCTGTGCATGCCACACAAAAGAAGAAGAAATATTTCACGTTGTTTTATGGCAAAAAGTGGTGAACACTGCCCAGTCCATCGCCGGCTCTGACCTCCCCACCATCAAAGGGATTTATCGGAGTCGCTGCCTCAAAAAGGCAGCCAGCATCATCAGAGACCCACACCATCCTGGCCATATACTCATTTCACCATTGCCAGCGGGAAGAAGGTACAGGAGCCTGAAAACCGTAACGTTTAGGTTCAGGAACAGCTTCTTCCCTACAGCCATCAGGCTATTAAACACTACAACCTCATATAGACTCTGAACTACAATAGACTATCATTATTATTGTTGCACTATTTTGTTTGTTTTTTGAGGTGTGTGTGTGTGTGTGTGTGTTGTGAGTATGTGTGTATGCATACACACATTGAGATTTTCTTTTCTCTCTCTCTTTTGTCATATCATACGATGTTTGCATATTCTGTTGCACTGCAGCAAGTAAGAATTTCATCGTTCTACCTGGGACATATGACAATAAAACACTCTTGACTTTTGAAGAAAGCCTGCCTTGTAAAAACTGGAGTCGTTACCTTCTGTATCTGCCCTGCCAGCTCCCGTGTTGGCGCCAGTATGAGAGCCTGGGTCTCACGAACCTAGGTTGAAAAAAAGTGCTTTAAAGAGAGAAACAATCAACATTCCACTATGAACTGCAAAATGGCCCTTATTAATCCCACATTACTACTGAAATAAATCTCAGCAAATCATATCCTTAATTATTCCCTGTACGCAATTTTGAAATATAATCGGTTTACTAAAAATATAGTTAAATCCAGCTATTAGTGTGTATTAAGGAAAGACACATAGTGCTGGAGTAAGTCAGCAGGTCAGGCAACATCTCTGGAGAACAGGGATAGGTAACATTTCGAGTCGGGACGCTTCTTCAACCCAATCCAAAACGTCACCTATCCATGTTCTCCAGAGATGCTGCCTGGACCCGCTGAGTTATTTCAGCATTTTGTGTCTAATCTTGGTAAAACAGCATCCACAATTACTTGTTTCTACTATTAGGTGCCTTACCTGAATGTCCAGGCATTGTAACACTGACACACAGAAAGTTGCTGTCTTCCCTGTTCCGGACTGGGATCTGGGGAGAAAATATCAACAGATTAAATATCAGCACATCAATCTGAACAATGTGTAGTTACACAACTTGAGCGAGAGATACTTACTGAGCAATGACATCTCTTCCTTTAATTATTTGCTTAATGGCCCTTTGCTGAATAGCCGATGGCTTCTCAAAGCCTACAAGCAGAAAAATATTGTTTTATATTACACTGGACAATTCTCATAAAATCATTTTGCAATAAAATACGACACGTGTTTTCTGTGGTGCAAGGGAGGGAAAAGGGTGTACGTCACTAATAGCAACTAGGTACATGTGATGATAAAGTATCAACAGCACACTCAGGGCAAACTGTTATTTTATAACAACCACTACAGAGGTGAGGATTAACTTATTAGTAGATGTGAGGGATAACATTATTAAATTCATACCCTCCCACCTTTGAGCCACATATTAAGATAAGAATTTCTGGTACGTCAAGTGTGTTTAACCATCATAAGTACTGGTAACAGAACAATGAAATCCTTACTTGAAGCTTAACAGGCCCATTAATGCAACAATACACAGATAATACACAATAATCAGCATTATCATAAATTAATAATCATAATACTGGGAAACTATAATAGTGCCAAACCATAGGCTGTATTGCAACCAAAGACACAGTCTACATGTAATCTAAGCCTGCTGCTAAACATGCCAAACTTCAGTGGCTGATGAGTTGGCCCATTGGTGACCAACAGCGGGTTTGGAGAACAAGCAGCACAATGGTGTAGTGATGGATCTGCTACCTCGGATCCAAAAACCCAGGTTCCACCCTGAACTTGGGTGCCATGGTCAAGTCTGTACGCTCCCTCGATGACTGTGACACCACAGGTCATATCTTGGTATCATTCAATGAAGACACAAGAAACTGCAGATGCATGTTTACAAAATAAAATAAACTAAATGCCGAGGGAACTCAGCGAGTCATCCAGCAACCGTGGCGAGAATGGACAGGCGATGTTTCGGTTCGGGACCCTTCTTCAAACTAATGGAGTAGGGGGGGAGAGAGCTGGAAAAAGAGAGGTGGAGACAGGACAAAGCTTGACAAATTATAGGTGGATACCGGTGGTGGGGTGATTGGCAGATGGGTGGAGTAAGTGACAAGGAGACAAAAGGTTGTTAGCTAAGGTGTGAAGAGGAGGAGTGAAATGTAAAGGAAGGAGGGATATTAGTGGAAGGGAAGAGGGTAGAAAAGCTATAGGATAGTGGGGGATATGTAATGTGTGTACTGAGTTGGGGAGGGATATTACTTAAGAGCCCTAGAGCGATACAGTGTGGAAACAGGCCCTTCGGCCCAACTTGCCCACACCGGCCAATAATGTCCCAGCTACACTAGTCCCACTTGCTGTGCTTGGTCCATATCCCTCCAGACCTGTCCTATCCATGTACCTGTCTAAATGTTTCTTAAACGATGGGATAGTCCCAGCCTCAATTAACTCCTTTGGCTGCTTGTTCCATACAGTCACACCCGTTGTGTGTAAACGTTACCCCTCGGATTCCTATTACATCTTTTCTCCTTCACCTTGAACCTAAATCCTCTGGTCCTCAATTCCCCTACTCTGGGCATCTACAGGGATCGAAATTAACGGTTGCCCGGGTGCCAACGGCCACCTAAAGTCCCGGTGGGCAACCTAAAAGCCGTGCCATTTTGCCCGGCTTGGCACGCACCCGAGACACCTATCGTTCAACTCTGAGCGGGCCCCCCTCTCTATCTCTGTCACTCTCCGCCATCCGTATCCATGTTCGGGCCGCCGGTTCTCCGATCTCCGCCCGCTCCTCATCCGCTGGCACAGCCGGACGCCTTGCACATGTGCATTGCCACGGCCTGCACACCCCCCCCCTGCACGCGCACAACCACGGCCAGCACATTATCGGCCGCCCTGCACATGCGCACTGCCACGGCAACTGGTCGGCGCCGGGCACTTTCTCCCTCCCTTTGCATTGTGGGAGATCTGGCCACCATTGCTGTCCGGTCGCCACCTCGCCACGACCACTGAAAACTAACACAGAATCACCCCCTGGAGCTGGAATAACTCCCTGGAGTAACTCTTGCTTCTTGGTTTCCTGGTCCTCCAAACATATTCCAAATGGAATTTAAACTGGAGTGGACCCTCTACCACCAAACTCTGAAAATAACAGCCTATTGCACTTTATCTGTTTATTTATTGTGTATATATAGGGTCTATGGTAATATAGACGCACTGAACTTTTATCTCCCGTTCTGTATTATATTTACATATTCTGTTGTGCTGCAGCAAGCAAGAATATCATTGTCCTACCTGGGACACATGACAAGAAAACTCTCTTGACTTAAGCAAAAAAGGATTTTGGGGAAAAAAGAGCTACCTTAAATTTAATTGTCTCTGCTTGGATAATTATGGTAGGGTGAAGACTATTCCATGCTTTAGTTGTGCGGGGGAACTCCATGGAGCAGCCAGCATCTCTGGATAGATGAAATTGGGTGACGTTTCGGGTAGAGACCCTTCTTTAGATTTCCTCTAGTGTTTTAGTTTAGTTTAAAGATACAGCTTGGAAACAGGCCCTTCGGCCCACCGAGTCCATGCCGACCATCGATCACCCGTACACTGGTTCTATCCCACACATTAGTGACGAGTCAAGAGTCAAGAGTGTTTTATTCTCTCACATCCCAGTTAGAACAATGAAATCCTTACTTGCAGCAGCACAACAGAATATGTAAACATAGTACTCTGTAAACAGGGCTCGAAATTAATGGTAGCCCGGGTGCCACTGACCATTCAAAGCGCCGCCGGGCAACCTAAACACCGAGTCATTTTGCCCGGCTTGGCAACCAGATACTGGTTTGTACCGAAGACAGACACAAAAAACTGGAATAACTCCGCGGGTCAGGCAGCATCTCTGGAGAAAAGGAACGCGACGTTTTGTGTCGGTGGTGACGGCTGTATTGCGTGGGAAAGATACTAGGTGCGGGGTGAGGAAACTAGAGATACTAGGAGGCTCCATCTCTCCTCCTCCCGCCCGCCCTGATAGCGGCCGAGGCAGTGCGGGAGGGTTTGTATTGAGAGCGCCGTTAGCGGGTTTGCATCACTATAAATTCCATCAACCATTCCTCAGCCCACATGGCCATTCGATCCGGATCCTGCTGCAATCTTTCACAACCATCTTCACTACTTGAAATTGGAGAATTCAATATTCATACTATTGGGTCGTATGCTATCCAAGTGGAAAGAGGTGCTGTCCCCCAGTTTATGTGTGGCTTTACTGGGGCAAATAAGGAGGCCCAGGACAGCAAGGTCGGTGTAGGAACGAGAAGGGAAATACCTCTTTGGTTAGCAACCTGGAAATCCAGCAGCATATCGATCGCAAGTGTTCGATGAAACAGTCTATGTTTGTTTTCCACGGGTAGGAGAATTGAGGGGTATGCGTCAAACACTAGCAGGTGGAACTAGTGAAGAAAGGGCACCTTGGCTAGCATGGACAAGTTGAACTGAGGGGTCTGTTTCTGTGCTGTATGACTGAAAACCATGACCACCAGGTTCAAGATCAGCTTCTTCCCAGCAACCATCTAGCTCTTGAACGCTGCTCAAAACTAACCTCAGCAGCTATGATATAGGGAGGTTTCACGGCAGTCGGGTCACGACCCATGACCCGTGCTGTTGCTACGCTACTCCAAGTGGAGTACACGCGATGAACTGCAGGTAAGCACTGACCATTGTTTCCAGCGTATCGGGCCCGTTAAAACCCGCCGAAACTGTCAATTTTTGTGCTGTAAATTTTTATGGAAATCGGGATAAGCGCGAGAGACATTTAGCCTACTTCAGAATTCCAAAAGTGAGGAGAAATGACGGTAGATATAAGCGAGAGCTGAAGGGACAACAGCAGCCAGAGTGCTTGGCAAACATTGGCCGTTTGCTTTGATTCCTTTGGCATCTAAAAATCTGGATGTAAAATTTAAAATCGCCCATGGTTCTCAACTGGGTTTTTACATACAAAATGAAAATGCCTCTGAAGCAAAACTTACAGCCAGATTTATCACTTCTGAGACTTTTTAGATACCAAAGGAATCAAGAAAAACCACAAATAATGCCTGACTGTTGATGCAATGCAGTGAGCAAACGCGATAATTCCCAATATTTCGATTTGGGAATTCCGATATCCAATGTTCGCCAAGCACTTTCGCTGTTTTTGTTCCTTCAGCTCTCGCTTCTCTTTACCTTCATTTTGCTTCACTTTTGGAATTCTGAAGTTGTGTACATGTCTCTCACACTTACCCCAACTTCCACATTTTTTTTCAGCGCAAAAATTCAACATTTTGGCAGTTTTTAACCTGTAGTAGAGTACCCGTTTCTAGCATTAATAACATATACCGGAAGTTATGGATGTCTTCCAGATGGATTGAGCGGCTCTGTGCGTCAAGCCCTATGACCCAGTGACCTTACGTGCAACCCCCCTACACCATGGACTGTGTCTTTGGTTTCACTACTGACTCCAGTTTTGAATTGTTATGGTTCCCTAGTATTATTGATTAATTTTTCACATAGAGAGTGGCGAATCTCTGGAATTCTCTGCCACAGAAGGTAGTTGAGGCCAGTTCATTGGCTATATTTAAGAGGGAGTTAGATGTGGCCCTTGTGGCTAAAGGGATCAGGGGGTATGGAGAGAAGGCAGGTACAGGATACGGAGTTGGATGATCAGCCATGATCATATTGAATGGCGGTGCAGGCTCGAAGGGCCGAATGGCCTACTCCTGCACCTATTTTCTATGTTTCATTGTATTCTTGACTGTTGTATATTTATCCACATGTTATTGTGTTTACAGTATGTACGAAGGAACTGCAGATGCCGGTTTAAACCGAAGATGGACGCAATCTGGAGTAACTCAGCGGGATCGCCCATTAAACTTTGGCAAGTAAGAATGTCATTGTTTTGTACCAATCGGGGATTGTGGTTGGGTGAAGCAATACTTTACTGAACTGTGCCCAAAAAAATACAATTTCACTGCACGTCGGTAATGAACCATTGAAACATTAAAGGTTCCTGATCTCATACCACTGAGCCGACACCAACGATAATTCAGTGCGTGGACCGGGGGCTGCCCAGCAATGTAGACCCCAGCATCAAGAGACAGTGGCCCGGGGTCCGAGGCTCCCCACGAGGGCCTGGTCCAGAGCTGAAGCCCCCGGGACCCTGAGCCGAGGTTCGAGCCCCCCCGGCGAGGCGCCGGTCCCCGGAGCCGAGATCCCGGCACGATGCGCTGCGACAGCGGCCTACAGCCCAGGCCCAGACCCCGGCCGGCGCGGCCGCACTCACCGTAGGCGTAGATGCCCCGCAGCAGGTCTTCCCGCAACCCCATGGTGTCGAAGGTGGGGGTGACGTCCACCTCCTCGCTGGTCTCGAACTCCACCTTGGAGATGTCCTCCTCCTTCAGGACGCGCTTCCTCCCCACGCCCGCCATCGCTCTCCACCAGCCTCGCAATGCGCATGCGCTGAGATCAGCCAGCCACCGCGACACGCATGCGCAGCGAGCCGGCACTGGCCTCCCGGGCCCACACCGCGCATGCGTCCGGACACATACATTGCGTGCAGCCGACACAACCAAACATCTTAGAGCGGAGCAAGATGGGCCACTCCTGCTAAATACAATGGGCTGACGTGTAGTACGCTATGGAGGGGATCCTGGGCATTTTTCCCCGCCCATTTTAGTAACCCTGAGCCTACCTGACCCGACCCGACTCGCAGTGTAATCAATGTTGCGGGGTAACAGTTTGTGTGTGTGATTATAGGGTTAGATTCATAATTCTGTCAGTTCATACTTCTTGTCAAGAATAAAATTTGACTCTGGTAATTGTCTTTTTTAATGTTTTTAAATCATTTATTTTTTAATGGCTCACAAGCAGTGTTTGAGTTGATTTTGTAGTAACCGGAACCGACCCGACTCGCAGGGTAATTGACATTGCGGGGGAAGTTTTTGTGCGTGATATAGGGTTAGATTCATAATTCTGTTAGTTCATAATTCTGTTAATTCTTGTTAAAGAATAAAATGTTTATAAACACACATACATGAATGTGATATAAATGTATATAATCATATAACACACACAATTATATTTCTTCTGATCCAATGATGAACTTTATTTCAGACTAGACAAGGGACATTAAATAAGAAACATTGTAAACCTCCCCGCAACTTGGACACAACCTCCCGAGGCAAGCGTGATCACGTGACCAAGGGGACCGGACGTGCTCGGCGTGTTGGCGTCATCGCAGGGCGGTCCTAAGGCTGATTGACAGGGACAGGGGCACGTGGTTGTGGACAGGTGATGGGATTTTCGTCTATAGATTCGCTTGACTCAGAGGGAACACGAAATACTGCAAAATATTGACAGCACGGCAGCATTAAGAAGAATGCAAGCAAGAATAGTTATTTTTTATAACCAAGAGGAAAGAGCATTATTTCTAAAGCATCGCAACTTGAGGTGGGAAGATTGCAATATGTCCAGATCAAGAAGGGTTTCGATCCGAAATGTCACCTGTTCCTTCTTTCCGGAGAGGCTGCCTGTCCCGCTGAGTTACTCCAGCATTTTGTGTCTACCTTTGGTTTAAACCAACATCTGCAGTTCCTTTCTCACTTGACTCTCTTGATAGACACATAATACTGGAGTAACACAGCGGGACAGGTAAGAGAGAAGGAATGGGTGACGTTTCGGGTCGAGACCCTTCTAGGGAACCCTTCTAGACGTAGATTCCCTTCGAGATCCGCTCTAGGAATATGCTTAGAACCATAGAAAATAGGTGCAGGAGTAGGCCTTTTGGCCCTTCGAGTCAGCACCGCCATTCAATATGATCGTGGCTGATCGTCCAAAATCAGTACCCCGTTCCTGCCTTTTTCCCTTGTCCCTTTAATACCTTAGCCCCAAGAGCTATATCTCTCTTGAAAACATCCAGTGAATTCTCCTCCACTGCCTTCTGTGGCAGAGAATTCTACAGAATCACAACTTTTGGGGTGAAAACGTTTTTCCACATCTCAGTCCAAAATGGCCTACCCCTTATTCTTAAACTGTGACCCCTGGTTCTGGAATCCCTGAACATCGGGAACATTTTTCCTCCATCAACCCTGTCCGATCCTCTAAGAATTTTATATGTTTCAATAAGATACCCTCTCAACCTTCTAAATTCCAGTGAATACAAGCCCAGTGGGCCCTTTCTTTCATCGTACGTCAGTCCCACCATCCTGGGAATTAACCTGGTGAACCTCAATAGCAATAATGTCCTTCCACAAATTATGATATCAAAATTGCTCACAATACACCCGATGCGGTCTCACTGCAGTATGACCTCCTTACTTCTAACCTCAAATTCTCTCGCAATGAAGGCCCACATGCCATTGCCTTTCTTCACTACCTGCTGTACCTGCATGCTTACTTTCAGTGACTGATGAACAAGCACACCCGGGTCTCATTGCACCTCCCCTTCTCCTAATCTGACACCATTCAGATAATCATCTGCCTTCTTGTTCTTGCCACCAAAGTGAATAACCTCACTTTATCCACATTATACTGCATCTGCCCTGCTTCTGCCCACTCACCCAACCTATCCAAGTCACCCTGCATCCTCATAGCTACCACCTCGCAGCTCACACTGCTTCCCAGCTTTATGTAATCCGCAAACTTAGAGATGTTATATTTAATTTCCTCGTCTAAATCGTTGATATATACTAGACCAAGGGGGACCCGTTGGGTTTTGTCCCCTCAATGTGCTGTTGCGAGGTGGGGGGGCGGCCTTTGGAGTCTCACACACACACACACATTAACCCCCCCCCCCCTTGATATTATATAAATATTATTATTTCGCTCTTTTTACCCCATCCCCCACCATATCCACTTACGCATAATCCCCAACTGCGCAGGTACGGCTAGAGAGGGAGAGGGGTAGAGATTGAGGGGTTGGGGGGGGGGGGGGCGTGGTGTCACAGGGGAGGACTGGTTTGCGTTTGACTCCTCCTGGTTTGACTCCTCCCCCCCCTCTCCACCCCCCCTCCGCTTCCTCTCCCCCCTTCCCTCCACCTCCCCTCTCCCCCCTCCAAGTCGATGTCAGATCGGTGAGTATAAAACTCGGGAAATAATGAATCAAATTTCAGATGAGAGGACTTTTAAAATCATGAGATAAATCTACCGGAATATGTAAAAATTTCACCGTTACCGCGTCGGGTTTTCAAGGAGATGTGAGTGAAAGAAAAAGTGCAAGCCAGCAAACCCACAAGTAAACATCCAAGATCAGACTTTTAAACGTTATATGAAAGGGGGGTAAAGAATGAGGGGTGGGGGCCTTGCGGCATCCCACTAGTCACTGCTTGCCATTCTGAAAAGGACCGTTAATTCCTACTCTTTGCTTCCTGCCAACCAGTTCTCTATCCATGTCAATACCCTACCCCCAATACCATGTGCTCTAATTTTGCACACGTGGACTCTATTCCCTGGAGCACAGGAGGATGAGGGGTGTTCTTCTAGAGGTATATAAAATCATGAGAGGAATAGATCAGATAGATGCACAGTCTCTTGCCCAGAGTAGACGAATCGAGGACCAGTAAACATAGGTTTAAGGTGTGGAGGAAAAGATTTAATAGGAACCTTAGGGGTAACTTTTCACACAAAGGGTGGGAGGTGTACCAAACAAGCTGCCAGAGGAGGTAGTTGAGGTTGGATGGGTACAACAGACCACTGGGTGACGCCCGCAATGGCCGCCTCGCCAACAGTCTGCCTCATCCCTTCTTTCTATGTTGTTTTTTAGTATGTGTTAAATGTATGTGTTAGTGTTCTTTAGCTTGTATTATGTGGGGTCGGGGGTTGTGGGAAACGTTTAAAAATCTCTTACCTCCACGGAGATGCAATTTTTTTCCGTATCGTATCGCTATCTGCACTGTGGGCAACATCGTGGAGTTGGCGGCCTCTTGCTGGAGACCGACTTCGGGAGCTCCAACCTCGGGAGCCTGCGGACTTAACATCATGAAGCTGGCAATCCCTATCGGGGATCGACCTTGGAGCTTCAACCGCGGGAGCCTGCGGACTTTAACATTGTGGAGTTCACGGGCCCTGGTTAGGAACTGACTACGGTAGCTCCAAGCTGCAGGAGCTTTGGCCGCCCTGACTTGGGGGCTTCGATCGCTGGCTACGGGAGCTTAGATTGCCCCGACTGCAGATGGTTCGACTGCCCTGACCGCGGGAGAATAAAGAGGAAGAAGATTAGACTTTAGTGCCTTCTATCACAGTGAAGAATGTGGGGAATCCGCTGTAGTGGATGTTGATGTTAACTTTAATGTAATTGTGTGTCTTGTTGCTTTTTATTAGTATGGCTGTATGGTAATTCGAGTTTCACTGTACCTTAATTGGTACATGTAACAATAAACATATCTTTGAACCTTTAGATAGGACAGGTTTGGAGGGATATGGTATGGACCAAACGCAGGCAGGTGGGACTAGTGTAGCTGGGACATGTTGGCTGGGGTAGGCAAGTTGGGTCGAAAGGCCTGTTTCCGCCCTGTATCACTCTATTACCGAAACGGGTCATTCCTCCTCTCCAGAGGTGTATGCAGAGCGCCGCCGGGGCACCTACATGTCCCACTCCCTTCTGTTTTCTGTTTTTTTTTTCTGTTCCTTGCATTTTGTGTCTATCTATCAAGAGAGTTAAGAGCAGTGTTTTTTACATGATATGTGACAATAAATGGCAATCTATATCTACTAGTGTAGCTGGGACATGTTGGCTGGGGTAGGCAAGTTGGGGCGAAAGGCCTGTTTCCGCCCTGTATCACTCTATGACCCGAAACGGGTCATTCCTCCTCTCCAGAGGTGCTGCCTGTCCCACTGAGCTACTCCAGCATTTTGTGTCTATCTTCAAGAGAGTTAAGAGTGTTTTATTATGAAATGTCACAGGTAGAACAATGAAATTCTTACTAGCAGCAGCACAACAGAATATGTAAACATTATACTCTGTAAACAATAAATGAGAAAACAATTTGTGTGTGTGTGTGTATAAACACACACACACACGTACATACATTGAAAACAAACAAACAATAATAGTCCCAAAGACAAAACCGATGCCCCCAAGTCAACTTCGCTCCTGGACGTTCAAGTTGCCGAACCAAACCGTGATGCAACTAGTCAATACGATCTCTACTGTACACATGTAGAAGTTCAAGAGAGTCCTCTTTGACATACCAAATCTCTGCAGTTTTCTCAGGAAGTAGAGGCATCTTTATAATTGCATCAGTGTGCTGAGTCCAGGAAAGATCTTCAGAAATATGTACGCCCGGGAATTTGAAGCTTTTCACTCTCTCCACCGTCGTCCCTTCAGTATAGACAGGTTTGTGGATGTTGGTCTGTCTTAGTCTGTGGAACTGATTGATGCTCTACAATGAGGTGATCTTGTAGTGGTGTATAAAATTACAAGGGGAACACATAGGGTGATTGCACAGAGTATTTTACAGAGAGTAGGGGAATCAAGAACCAGTGGACATAGGTTTAAGGTGAGAGGGGAAAGATTTAATAGGAACCGGAGGGGAAACTTTTTCTGCACGGATTAATGGGAACGAACGAGCTGCCAGAGGAGGTAGTTGAGGCAGGTACTATAACAGATGGAAAAGACGGAGATGCAAGCAACTGCAGATGCTGGAATGGAATATCTGATCTGTTTTGGATAGCAAAGCTTTTCACTGTACCTTAGAACAAGTGACAATAATTATAAACCTAAACCTAACTAATTAATAATTACAGACAGGACCCTGATTCCATGTCTCAATTAAAAAAACTTGGTCATGGAAACCAAACACAAATAAAACGAATAATTCTACCCGTTAGGTGTGAAGGAAGTTTGCCCAGGCTGTTCCTCCGCGCTGACAGGAGTGGCCTCAGGGGAGGGAGGGCGGGCAGGTAGGATGGAGCAACGCTGCCGCTAGTAGAACAGATCATCAGAGCGACGGGAGAGGAGAGGAGGGTTCACAGGGGAGGGAAAGAGAGGTAACAGGGGGAGGGAGGGAGGAGAAGATTCGCAGGAGGCGGGGAGAGTTGGCCGCCCGGGTCGCTACACTGTAACAAAGCGGCGCCTCGCTACACGCTGCCTGGATACAGCGGAGCGCGGGAACCCGCACCGGGAGCGGTCACCGGGACACAGACCGGGGACATGAAGCAGAGAGCGGGTCCTGACGAGTGAAGTGGGAGGAAAAGAGGTGATTATAATCCGTATTGTTATGATGATGTTAAAGCCCGCTGTCCGCTCCCGATAAAGGAGCCGCTGAACAGTCCGTGGGTGATCTGTGGCCCGTTCCCATGGTGAAACGCCACGCCGCGGGAACCGCTCCCCCCTGGCGCCGGCTCTCATGTTACCATGTGTCACCCCCCTCTCCAACTCTGTTACCATCCCCCCCCACTCTCACCCCCCCACTCTCAGCCCCCCCCCCCACCCCACCCCCCCACTCTCACCCCCCCACTCTCACCCCCCCACTCTCACCCCCCCCACTCTCACCCCCCCCCACCCCTCACCCCCCCACTCTCACCCCCCCCACTCTCACCCCCCCCTCCCCCCCCCCCCACCACCTCCCCCACTCTCACCCCCCCCACTCTCACCCCCCCCACTCTCACTCCCCCACTCTCACCCCTCTTACCCCCTCTCACTCTCAACCCCCCCCCCACTCCCCCCCCTTCCCCCTCTACCCCCCCATTCTCTACCCCCACTCTCACTGTCATCTCCCACTCCAACCCCTCCATTACACCCTCACTCTCATCTCCTCACTCTCACCCCCCTCTCTAACCCCCTCACTCTCTCCCCCCCTCTCTAACCCTTCCACTCTAACCCCCCCATTCTCTACCCCCACTCTCACCCACCACTCTCACCCCCCCCCCCCCCCCCCGCATTCTCACCACACCACCCCTAGCTCACAACCTCCATCCCTCATTCTAACCCCACCCCACCCCATGATCTAAACCCCCCCCCCCAAACACCCTACGCTTAACGGTCACGGTGGCACAGCGGTAGGGTTGCTGCCTTACAGCAAAATGCACCGGCAGAGACCCGGGTTCAATCCCGACTACGGGTGCTGTCTGTATGGAGTTTGCACGTTCTCCCCGTGACCTGCTTGGGTTTTCTCCATGATCTTCGGTTTCCTCCCACACTCCAAAGACGTACAGGTTTGTTGATTAATTGACTTGATAAATATTTTAAAAATAGTAAAATTGTCCCAAGTTGGCGATATGCAGAGTACTGCATATCGCCAACTTCAAAATTCAGAAGGTTCATGGTGGGTAAGGGTTGTCCCCTATATGTGTGTGTGTGTGTGTGTATATATTGCTACATCTGCAATGGTGAGGAGACTGGTCTGTGTGATGGACTGATTGACATGAGATGTTATGGTAGTAATGGTTTTGATATTCTAGATTAGTGCGCGTATTCAGGGTTACGGAGAGAAGGCAGGAGAATGGAGTTGAGAGGGGAAGTTAGAGCAGCTATGATTGAATGGCAGAGTAGACTCGATGGGCTGAATGGCCATATACTGCTCTTATGACTTATGAACTTATGTACTGAACTAATGCTGCCTCTCTGTGTGGGTCTGACACTCCATCTCGTTAGTACAACTACTACATTTTTGAAATTCTTGCAACAGAAATCATTGACATTTTCTACCACCAAAATAGTTAAGATCTTTGATAAATGATGCAGTTCTTTCAAGCAATCGCAAGGCAAGGGGAAACTTACTGATACAGTTAGGAATAAATGAGACACAAGAAACTGCAGACACCAGAGCCCTGCACAAAACACAAAGTGCTGGAGGAACTGAGTGGGTCAGGCAGCATCTGTGGGGGGAATGGACAGGCCATTGACAAATGCTGGAGGTGCTAGTAGATCATCTGTCCATTCCCTCCACAGATGCTGCCGGATCTGCTGAGTTCCTCCAGCATTTTGTGTTTTGTACTTTAGGGAAAAAAAACTTATCAGCTCGCATGCACTTGCAGAACTGTTTGTGCTTGTGGTTTTAGCAACTTTGTGTTGATCTGTAAGTGATCAACGTATTGTTAAATAAAGTAGACACAAGAAAATGCAGATGCTGGTTTACTGAAAGACACAATATGCTGGAGCAACTCAGCGGGTCAGGCAGCATCTCTGGAGAACATGGATAGGTGATGTTTCTGGAGGGGACCCTTCTTCAGACTGAGTTGAGTTACTCCAGCACTTTGTGTCTTTTTCTGTTAAATAAAGTGCCACATTACCAAGTATTGCAAGATATTTATTTTGACACTGTCTCGGTGTATCTGTGCTGACATGCCCACATACCTCAAGTTAATTACCTTTCTCCAATTTCTCAATGACCCTTTTGTTACAAAGAGTAAAGTTTACATTCACGCACCTAACTTCTAAGGAACAAAACTTTTTTTTTAAAGAGTACCAATATCCCAAAATCATGATTATTTCTGATCTACATATTACAGAAAGTTTATTTAATACAATTGCTTATTTTTCTTTATTGGTTGCACTGTGAACTAGTATAACTTTGTTTATTATTGTCACATGTACATTAAAAAGTCTCGTTTTTTTGTTGCGTGGTATCCAGTCAGCGAAAAAACTATACATGATTACATTCAAGCTTTCCACAGTGTATGGAACAAGACAATAATGTTTAGTGCACGATAATATCCAGTAAACTCCGATTGAAGATAGTTTGAATGCCTGTAATGAGATAGATGGGAGGTCAGGAACATTCTCTCGTTGGTTGGTTCAATTGCCTGATAACAGCTGGGAAGAAACTGTCCCTAAATCTGGAAGTATGCGTTAGCACATTTCTGTACATCTGATGGCAGAGGGGAGTAGGGTATGAGATTGGTCCTTGATTATGCTGGTGGCCCTGCTGAGGCGTGTAAATGATGTAAATGGAAGGGAGGTTGGCTTCGATCCTGACTATGGGAGCTGTCTGCATGGTTTGAACGTTCTCCCTGTGACCACGTGGGTTTTCTCCGGGTGCTCTGGTCTCCTCCCACAGTCCAAAGACCTACAAGATTGTAGGCTGATTGGCTTGGTTAAAATGTAAATTGTCCCAAGTGTGTGTCAGATAGTGCTATTGGGCCGAAGGGCCTGTTTCCATGTTATATTATTAAACTAAACTAATCATGCAGGGTATCTTGCTCTAAATTTAGATTTAGAAATGTCCAAATTTTGTTTTGCTGGTTGCTTTGATTTGCTAATCTCAATTATACCTTCAGTGATGAAATAGTTTAGTGTCTCGCCCGGAATGTACAAGTTGCTGCTCGCCCTTTCATAGAAAATAAAACGCCAGACAAGAAGTGTGTCAGGAAACAGAACACAAAATGCTGGAGCAACCCAGTGGGTCAGGCAGCATCTGTGGAGGGAATGGACAGGTGACGTTTCAGGTCAGGACCCTTTTTCAGTCCTGACCCGAAAGATTATCTGTCCCCTTAACAGATATGCCTGACTCCCTGAGTTCCTCCAGCACTTTGAGCATCTGCAGTTCTTTGCGTCTCCAAATATAATGGGAAATTGAGTATAGAATCTGGGACAGCACGTTACAGTTGTACGGGATGTTAGTGAGGCTGCATTTGGAGTATTGTGTTCAGTTTTAGTCACCCTGCTGTCAGAAGGACGTTGGTAAGCTGGAAAGAATGCAGAGAAGATTTACGAGGATGTTGCCAGGACTCGAAGGCCTAAGCTACAGGAAACGGTTGGGCAGGCTGGGACTTTATTCCGTGAAGCACAGGAGGCTGAAGGGTGATCTTATAGAGGTGCATAAAACCACGAGGGACACAGATAGAGTGAATGCACAGAGTCTTTTACAGAATCAAGAACCTGAGGACATAGGTTTGAGGTGAGAGTAGGAAGATTTAATAGGAACCTGAGAGGCAACATTTTCATCTAGAGGGTGGTAGGTATCTGGAACAAGCTGCCCGAGGAGGTTGTCGGAGCAGGTAGTAGAACAACATTTAAAAGACATTTGGCCAGGTGCATGGATAGGAAAGGTTTAGAGTGATATAGGATTTCCCCCTGGGTAAAGGACGGTGCGATCACCCTATTTATTCCCCTCATGATCTTATATGCCACTATAAGATTACCCCTCAGCCTTCTGTGCTCCACGGAATAAAGTCCTCGGCTGCTCAACCTCTCCCTATAGCTCGGGTCCTTGAGTCCTGGCAACATCCTCATTAATCTTTCCTGGAATCTCCAGCTTAAGTTCAGTTTATTGCCACGTGTAATGACGTACAGTGAAAAACGTTTCTGTTGCGTGCTATGCAGTCAGAAAAAAGAGTGTACATGGTCACAATCAAGCCGTCCACAGTGTACAGATTCGGGATAAAGGGAATAACGTTTCATGGAAGATAAAGGCACCATTATGTAAGATACTTAAGCCAAAGTTGACTCCTTGGGCAAACATTAAAGATCCCACCTTGTTGAATTGCAGGAGTGAGTTATTTTCCAATGCCCAGGTCCATTATTTTTTTCCTCGTTCAATGTCGCTGGTAGAGCCACATTGCTGTTTGTGGGAGCTGTGTGCAAATTGGTGGCTGCAATTTTTAAAACTGCAATACTGACGTCAAAGGCTGGTCTTTGTACCTCCTGAGATCAGGAAAGGTGCTGCACTTTGCGCTGAACACTGTTCTGGCTGTGAGAACAATTTCTGGGCTGACGTGACAGTGGATGCCGATGTAAGTGTTTGGTTCACCCGCTCCAAATATATAGAACGTTACAAAACACTCTGATCTTCAGAAAAGAAACTACACTGTTACATTATCGAGGGTTAGTGTGTTTCATGGAGTCGGAGAAAATATCTGGATATCTTGAACAGTTTTGCTGCCATTGGAATGAGGACTAAAACTGTTGCAAATAGCAGGTCAGGCGGCTTTCATCGACAAATGATACTTCTCACGTTGCTGTTTGTGGGAGGTTGCTTTCTGCCAATGGCTGCCGTCTTCCATCAGAACATGCTGAATGGATCTTGGTTTAACTTTTCCCCACCATCGAACAGATCTACAGGGTCCGCAGCGGGTAGAGCAGCTGTCCCACAGCGCTGGTGACCCGGGTTCAATGCTGATCTCAGGTGCTGTCTGTGTGGAGTTTGCACATTCACCCTGTAATCACGTGGGTTTCCTCCGGGTGCTCCGGTTTCCTCCCACATTCCATAGAATTGCAGGTTTGTTGGTTAATTGGTCTCTGTAAATTGCCCCTACTATGCAGTTGGGTGGATGAGAAAGTGGAATAACAGAACAAGTCTGAACGGGTGATCGATGGTCGGTGTGGACCTGTTTCCATGCTGTATCTCTAAACTAAAATTGAAACCTAAGGAGGCATGAGACACTGCCTGAAAAAGTCAGACAGCATCATCAAGACCGACAACACCCTGGCCACGCTCTCATCTCGCTGCTACAATCAGGAAGAAGGTACAGGAGCCTGAAAACCATGACGTCCAGGCTCAAGAACAGCTTCTTCCCAGCAACCATCTTGAACACTGCACAACACTAACCTCAGCAATTATGATCTACGATGGACTGTGTTCACTACGGACACAGTTGTGCTATGGACTTCAGTTTTGCATGAATATGGTTACTGTTGTGGATATTAATTTATTGCTGATTATTAATATTTTTGTCTGTGTTATTGCATTGACGACCATGTAAAGCTGCAGTAAGAGAGATTTTCATTGTTCTGTTGTCGGTACATGTGACAATTAAACACTCTTGGTTCTCGAAAAATTGTCAACTGGGATGACGCTTAAATCTCCCAATTTGTTCAGAATGTAGCAAGATGTTCCAAAGAATTTCCTTTTCTGATAACCTCGTTTTGCTTGCCCTCTTTGTTCTCTGAATTCTATGTTCGCTGTTAATCTGTTTTAAAATTGTTTAGTTTAGTTTATTGTCACATGCACTGAAGTGCAGTGAAAAGCTTTTTTATTGCGTGCGATCCTGACGCAAAACATCACCTATCCACGTGTTCCAGAGATGATGCTTGGCCCGCTGAGTTACTCCAGCATTGTGTGTCTTTTTTTTAAAGTACAGTGTATTGAATTAGCGATCTCATTAGATTAGTTTAATTTAGAGATACAATGCGGATCTAGGCCCTTCACTGAGTCCATGCGATCCCTGCACACTAACACTATCTTACACACACAAGGGACAATTTACAATTTTACCAAAGCCAATTAACTTACAAACTTGTACGTCTTTGTAGTGTGGGAGGATACCGGAGCAGCTGGAAGAAACCCACGCTGTAACAGGGAGAAGGTTCAAACTCCGTACAGACAGCGCTCGTAGTTAAGATCGAACTTGGGTCTCTGGTGCTGTGAGGCAGCAACTCTACCGCTGCGCCACTGTGTTTGGTTTAATTTCTGAAATTGGCATTTTCACTTGTTTCTGCTCTTTACCAGCTGGCCGGGGCTATGGGATGGATGACGCAGAACAGAAGGAGTACGTGTGTCAGCTGAGGCAGGTGTTTGGCCAGTGTGACAGCACAGGGTTGGGATACCTGGATCGTGACGGGCTGACGGACCTGTGCCAGAGACTACACCTGGACACCCAGCTCCCTGTGCTGCTGCAGACCCTCCTGGGCAGCAGCCCCCACACCAGGGTAGGTCCCAGCCACGTGCAAACCCGTGGAATCTGTGCGCTCTGTGGCTTTGTACAAAACCCGACTACCACTCCCCCTCATTGTGTTGTGATTATGGGTGGAGCCCCCGGGGAATAAGGGTTGAAGAGAGCTGTGCGCGGAGAGGGGCGATGGCTCGCGGGACGACCAGACTGGAGGTGACGGCTTCAACGGGACTTTATGGCCCACTGCAGCGGGGACTGTAAAATGGTGCCAAGATGCCGACTCTTGTACATGGACTCATTGGGCTGTTCTGTACATTCTGTACTCCTCGGGGGATTGTGCGACAAGTAGGTGATAGTTTTGTTGATCTGTATGCAAAAAAAGTAATGCACCGTACCTTAGTACAGGTGATAATAAATAAACCACTGAACTATTAATCTGGGTTTAGCTTTATTGTCACGTGTACTGAGGTACATTGAAGAACGTTGTTTTGCAATGCTATCCACACAGATCAGATAACACTCTTCATAAATACAATTAAGTCAAGTACAATAGGTACAGTAAAGAGTAAGATGCAGAGGACAGAATATAATTCTCAGCATTGTAGAACATCAGTTCCAGAGGCAAAGTCCAATGTCCGCAATGGGGTAGAGGTGAATCGGACAAGACCCTAGCTTATGGAAGGACCACTCAGAAGCGTCAGAGTGGAGGGGAAGAAGTTGTTATTTAATGTAGAACCGATCAATGAAGCAAAATGTCACTTGGTTCATGGAGCCACCAAACATAACGCGGCGTTTGCAATTGTCAAGCAGATGGGGGAGGGGAGGGGGTGGGGAGGTGGGAAATGGGCATGGGGGAGGGATGGGAGCAATGGGCATTGGGAGGGGAGGGGGGAGGGGCATGGGGAAAGTGAAGGGGTGTGGGGCATGGGGAAGGTGAAGGGGTGTGGGGAGGGCGTTTGGACAGTGCCGGGAGGGACATGGGGAGGCAGGAGGGCTGGGTGTGGAGAGCGGAATAGGGTTGGGAATTCCAGATTGTGCGGTCGGGAGAAGGGAAGAAATGGCTACAACTGATTTCATGCATTGATTGTTCTCCCTGTAAAGTAACTGATGCTGTTGAAACCTACAGGTGAATTTTGAGGAGTTTAAAGAAGGTTTTGTTGGTGTTTTATCTGCCGGCATCGATCTCAGCGCTTCCGAAGATGACAGCAGTTATTTCAAGCCAGGTAAATACTCCTTTCAGCGCAGCATTTTTATTAATCCTCAAGGTAACAATATATTTAGTTTATACTTATTATCGTCACATGTACTGAGGTACAGTGAAAACCTTTGTTTTGTATGCTATCCAAATAGGAAGAAGGGTCTCGACCCAACACGTCACCTATTCCTTTTTCTCCAGAGATGCTGCCTGACCTGCTGAGTTACTTCAGTATTTTGTGTCTATCTTCTAATCTAGACCATATATACCGTACACAGATGCAATCAGTACAAACTCAAGTGCAATAGGTAGAGCAAATGGGAAAGTACAGACAGAGGACAGAATATAGTTCTCAGCATTGTAGCGCATCAGTTCCAGAGGCAATGACGGCAATGGGGTAGAGGTGAATCGGACAGGACCCTAGCTTATGGAAGGGGCGTTCAGAAGCCTGATAACAGAGGGGAAGAAGCTGTTCCTGAGTCTGAGCCGGGAGAAGAACGAATGACCGTGGTGAGACAAGTCTTTGATTTCGTTGGTTGCTTTTCCGAGGCTAATTTTATTTCACGTTAGGCATGGAAATGCTCTTGTAATTATTGTCATAACAATTATAAGGGACTTGATGATACAGGTGCACAACCTTTTATCCGAAGTTCCAAATAACGAAAAGCTCTGAATAGCGGACATTTTTTCGGTCCTTGAAAAAAGGTCCTTGAAGACGTTCACCGAGGGCGGCCCGCAGAGGTGACAGCGGAACCTCCGGTCGGTCCTCGAAGAAAGGGGAACTAAATCCCCATTCATAAAAGAGAAGGTGAGGGTATATTGCGTGGGAGGGTTAATAATTGACAATATGCTGCTGCCTGCCCGCTGAGTTAAAAATGTTCCCACGGTAGACACGATACACAGTGTATCGTGAGTCTTGCGTGGGAACTTTTAAACTCAGCGGGCAGGCAGCAGCAAATTGTCGCTCCCTTCAGTTTCACCCCACCTACACCCCTCTGCTTCCCAGCCATGTGTGTAACCCCTTCCCTCCCCTCTCCAGCTCCCCGCCCATTGCACCGGCGCGGGAGCTTTGCACTGTCTTCACGTCGGAGCCAGTGCCAGTCACCGGAGACGTCAGGACCAACGGGACACCGACCCCCAGGCCCACTGCAAGCACGGAGATCCCAGAGACCCACAGCCAGCAGCAGCCCAGCCCCGCTCCAACTACAGAGGAACACGCTCCCCGTAGGGACAGAAGCTAATGGTGTGCAAAGTACGTCTTGGTCTTGGGGTTGCGGATGAGGGGGCGCAGCTCGGGCTGTGACGTCTCCGGCCACCCCCCCTGTACAGGAGCTGAGACTGGGAACTGTGGGGTTGTTTGCAGTTGCAGAGGGAGGGGGCAAGGGCGGTACAGTTCCCAGTCTCAGCTCCATTCTAGGGGATGACCGGAGACGTCAGGACCAACGGGACACCGACTGCAAGCACGGAGATCCCATAGACTCACAGCCAGCAGCAACTCTAGCCCAGCCCCGCTCCAACTCCAGAGGAACCCGGGTTGCGGATGAGGGGGCGCAGCTCGAGTTGTGGGCGAACTGCCACTTGTCGCTGTAGCGGCGCATCGGGGAGCGGGTTCTTGTTGGTCCTGACGTCTCCGGCCATCCCCCTGGACAGGAGCTGAGAGACGTCAGGACCACCAGAAGCCGCTCCCCGATGGGCCGCTACAGCGACAAGTGGCAGTTCG
The DNA here is from genome assembly GCF_028641065.1 of Leucoraja erinaceus. NCBI lineage: Eukaryota > Metazoa > Chordata > Chondrichthyes > Rajiformes > Rajidae > Leucoraja > Leucoraja erinaceus. The sequence goes on along the minus strand of NC_073384.1, from coordinate 32,282,079 downwards.
CCCACAGCCCGAGTTGCGCCCCCTCATCGGGACACCGACCCCCAGGCCCACTGCAAGCACGGAGATCCCAGAGACTCACAGCCAGCAACAACTCTAGCCCAGCCCCGCTCCAACTCCAGAGGAACCCGGGTTGCGGATGAGGGGGCGCAGCTCGGGCTGTGGGCGAACTGCCACTTGTCGCCGTAGCGGCCCATCGGGGAGCGGATTCCTCTGGAGTTGGAGGGACAGGGAGACACAGCGGCTTTTGAGAATGGTGGGCAATCACTTCCAAAGTTCTGCCCACACAGTCAGTACACCTCTCCTACACTTGTCTCCCGCACTAAGATCATCTCGCAGAGAATGATCCCAGCCTAACCCTCCCTATTCTCTCCTATTCTGCAAGAAAAAACTACATTGAAGACTCAAACTCGCGATTGATTAACTGCCGGGATCGAGGCGCAAACTCGCGACCTTGCGGATATGAGCTGAGCACTCTACCACTACGCTAAAAATCTTCCATTCCGAAAGCCGGAAAATTCTGAATTACGAAAAGTGTCTGGTCCCAAGGCTTTCGGATAAAAGGTTGTGCACCTGTATGAACCACCGGCTCCATCTCGAGTTCAAACAGGAGAATCTAAAATCATTGTCTTGTGTTGACTGTGCCTGAACCCGTCTGTCGGTGGATCACCAGCTTCCTGACAGACAGGAAGCAGCATGTGAGGCTGGGAAAGCACAACTCGGACCCGCAAACGCTCAGCATAGGAGCACCGCAAGGCTGCGTACTCTCTCCTCTCCTCTACTCTCTCTACACCAATGACTGCACCTCCACTGACTCCTCTGTCAAGCTTCTCAATTTTGCGGACGACACAACCCTGATTGGACTGATCCAGGATGGGGAGGAATCTGCCTACAGACAGGAAGTGTCACAGGTGGCGTCCTGGTGCCATCGCAACAACTTGGAGCACAATGCTCTTAAGACAGTGGAATTGATTGTAGACTTTAGGAGAGCTCCCCCTCCCCTCCCCCCCCACTCACCATCAACAACATCACAGTCACATCTGTGGAGTCTTTTAAGTTCCTGGGAACCATCATCTCCAAGGACCTTAAATGGGGGGCTATCATCGACTCCACAGTCAAAAAGGCACAACAGAGGATGTACTTCCTACAGCAGCTGAGGAAGCACAATCTGCCACAGGCAATGATGGTCCAATTCTCCACGGCCATCGTAGAGTCTGTTCTCACCTTCTCCATCATGGTCTGGTTTGGCTCAGCCACCAAGCACGACACCTGGAGGCTGCAGCGAATCGTCCGATCAGCAGAGAAGGTTATTGACTGCAACCTTCCCTCCATTGAAGTAGGCGGCGCGACTCTCGTCAGCAGCGGCCTCTGCAGCCCGTCCGCGTTTTTATTATTTTTTGTGTATGTTTCTGTGTAGTTTTTGTTATTTTTTGTTGGGGTGTGTGTGTGGGGGGGGTGGGAGGGAGGGGGTAACTTTTAAATCTCTCCCTGCACGGGAGACCCGACCTTTTCTTTGTCGGGTCTCCGTTGTCGTTGGGGCTGCAACGAGGAGCGGCCTCCAACAGGAGAAGACCGGGGACTCTGGTGCCGACGACTCACCTCACCGTCGCGGAGCTGGCCGAGTCCAGAGCGGGTGGAGCGGTGGAGGAGCGCTGCTGCTGCTGCTGCGGCCCGACCTCCGGAGATTCGGAGGCTGCAACTGCGGGTCTGGCGGACGGCGGCACCGGGAGCCCGCGGGTCCCTGGAGGGAGACCGCTTTTCAGGGCTCTCGCAACGGCAACTTCTCTCGCCCGAGTTGCGGGGTCGAAGAACTCCTGGAGCGGGGCCTGACATCACCGCCCTGCGCGGCTTGGAATGGCCGCGGGACTCTGCGAGCGCACGCTCTAACACCAAGACCCGGTGTGCGACTTTGCACCACCCGGCGTGGCTTTAATGGCCGCGGGACAATCACCATCGCCAGCCGGGGGCTTTGACTTTGACTCTGACATCGGGGGGGGGAGAGTGCAGTGGAGAGATAATGTGATGGATGTTTATGTAAATTATGTTGTGCCTTGGGTCTATTTGTTTGTAATGTATGGCTGCAGAAACGGCATTTCGTTTGGACCTCAAGGGGTCCAAATGACAATTAAATTGAATCTTGAATCTTGATGAACTGTACACTGCAAGGGCCAGGAAGCGAGCGGGTAAGATAATCTCTGACCCCTCTCAACCTGGCCACAAACTCTTTGAATCACTTCCCTCTGGAAGGCGACTCCAGATTGTCAAAGCTGCCACAGCCAGACATAAAAACAGTTTTTATCCACGAGTAGTTGCTCTACTCAACAGCCAAAAAATCTGTAGCCTCCCTTTGATCTGGTATTTTGTTGGTTCACATGCTTGATCAATGGTGTTTTATCATTAATGTTTTATTATTATTAATGTTTAGTGTTTTCTGAGTCATTCGTAACTATCACTGTATGTCATGTTGTTACTTGTGGGCAGAGCACCAAGGCAAATTCCTTGTATGTGAATACTTGGTCAATAAACTTACTTACTTTCTGATTCCTACATCCCTTCCGTTTTGGGATGGTGCATACAAACTCTGCCGTCAACAATTAATGCACAGGTTATGTAGTGGACAAAAAATAACCTCCAATCCTTGTTGCCTTTGACTGAATGACCCAATGATACTCCTATGGCTTGTGTACTTTTGCATGTCATTGCACTGTTGCAGCTACATGTAACCATTAAACGCTTGTGCCTTTCAGCGATTCCAGAGGAGGTTGAGCCGAGGTTGGTCAGGGGAGGGAAGCGATACGGCCGGCGCTCTGTGCCAGAGCCCCCTGACTCGGAGGCCGAGGCGAGTGGAGATCTGGAGGAGTCGTTTCACCTGCAGACCGAGTCCCCCGCGCAGATTGCCAAGGGGGGTCCACTGAGGCTCTCAACGTCTTTGGAAAGTGTCGAGGTGGGTCTGGTTCGCTGGTCGGCCTTCACTTCTGTTCTGTTGTCGTCTGTCCTCAGTGCGAAAGCATGCACATCCTTAGCCAGAGTGGGCGTGGGGGTGAGAGTGCAGCATTATGTGTGTGGGGGGTGGGGGGGCAGAGTGGTGTGGGGGTGGGTGGGGGCAGAGTGGTGGGAGGGGGGAGGAGAGGGGGGGGAGTGCAGCATTATGTGTGTGGGGAGAATGTGGCACTGTAAGGGAGAGGAGAGGTGGGGACCGTGTGACACTGGGTGTGGGGAGGAGTGGAGACGAAGGGAGAGGCTGTTTCAGCTGGAAGAGCCGCCTTCAGAATTCTGCTGACCGGTTGTGACCAGAAACGTTCTCTCTCTCTCTCTCCCCCTCCCTCTCTCTCCCTCCCTCCCCCTCTCTCCCCCTCCCCCCCCCTCTCCCCTCCCCCCTCCCTCTCTCCCTCTCTCCCTCTACTCCTCCCCCCCTCTCTCTCCCCCCCTCTCTCTCTCTCTCCTCCCACCTCCCTCTCCCTCTCTCTCTCTCTCTATCTTCCTTCTCTCTCCCCCCCTCTCTCTAAACCCTCTCTCTCCCCCTCTCTCTCTCAAGGAAACTTGCCCCGCACATCTCCTTTAAACGTTGCTCCTCTCACCTTAAATCCATGCCCTCTGGTCTCTCTATGGACTTTACTTTACCATGATCATGGACTTTAGGAGGGCACATCGTCCGAGGACGTACACTCCATTGAGGATAAATGGGGATCCTGTGGATAGGGTGAACTGTTTTAAATATCTGGGAGTCCACATCTCCAAGGATATGACATGGGCATCACACGCCTCAGCACTCGTGAGTAAGGCAAGGCAGCGCCTTTACCACCTCAGGCAATTGAGGAAATTCAGAGTGTCTCCGAGGATCCTCCAGTGCTTCTACGCAGCGGCGGTGGAAAGCATCTTGTCCGGAAATATTACCATCTGGTTTGGGAATTGCTCTGCCAAGGACAAGAAGGCTCTGCAGAGAGTAGTGCGTTCGGCCGAACGCACTATGGGAACTTCACTTGCCCCCCTGCAGGAACTATACAACAGGAGGTGCAACTCCAGAGCAAATAAAATCATGGGAGACCCCTTCCACCCCTGCAACGGACTGTTCCAGCTGCTATGATCAGGCAAACGCCTCTGTTGCCATGCGGTGAGAACGGAGAGGTTGAGAAGGAGTTTCTTCCCAGAGGCAATTCGGACTGTAAACGTCTATCTCACCAGGGACTAACTCTACAGAACGTTTTTCCTTCCACTATTTATTATGTAAAAGAATATGTGTGTTATGATTGTGTTTATAATTTGTTTGGTTGTTTTGTTGTTTGTCTTTTGCACAAAGGTCCGCGAGCATTGCCACTTTCATTTCACTGCACATCTCGTATGTGTATGTGACAAATAAACTTGACTTGACTTGACTTGACTATTGAGCGTTTATCTACCCTCTGTGGCATTCCTGCCGGTTTTGCCAGCTGTGAACTTATTGTGGCCTCTTTCTGTTACAGAGCCTCAAGTCTGATGAAGAACTCGATCTCCATCAAGAATCCCCTCTGGAGACCTTCGAAGCACTGGGTAAATAGTTTTAAGACAATAGTTTAAAAAAAATAACTGTGTTGGACTACTCTTGGGTTATTTTATGCAGTTCTGGTCACCACACTCTGGGAAGGATGTGTTGAATATTTTCTGAATGCTCTCTCGATTAACAAGAAAAAAAGATGACACAAAGTGCAGGAGTTACTCAGCGGGTCAGACAGCATTTCTGGAGAACATGGATAAGTGACGTTTTGGTCCACGTTCTCCAGAGAAGTTGCCTGACCCTCAGAGTTAAGGGCCTGTCCCACTTTGCGATTTTTTTCGGTGACAGCGAGCGTCAGTGACTGACGCCCGTAAAACCGTGAAGTTGTACAACACACACGCTGACGTATGCTCTCCTGCAGGTGACGCCCGGTTAGGGTTAGGGTTAGGGACCACAGATGGGTTGTAAAATATTCTTCCTTCAATGCATGGATTTTAAAATTAATACAATAAAATCAATTGTGCAAAATAAAAGATGTCTGAGTCGTTCAATTTTATTTACAGATGTATTGGTTCGCTTCCAGATACAAATCACCGTCTCTAACTTTTCACAGGGATGAATTCAGTGAGTGTAGACTGAACTCCCCTCTCCCCTCCATCCCCCTCTTCATCCCTCCAGTCCCCATCTCTCCTTCTCCACCCCATCACCCTTCTCCCCCTCTCCACTCCCCCCTCCCCCCCACATCCCCCTTCTCCCCCTCTCCCCCTTCTCCCACTCTCCCAACCCCCCCCCACTTTCCCCGACGGCCCCCCTTTGTGGACCCAGCCTGTGACCAGCGATTCCCCGCACACTATCCCACACAATCTAGGGACAATTTATACAAACCTGTGTGCCTTTGGAGTGTGGGAGGAAACCCTAACCCAAGCCCTAACCCTAACCCTAACTCTGGGTTGATATGCTTGGTATTAGTATAAATTGTCCCTAGCGAGTGTGGGATAGTGTGCAGTACTAGTACTGGGATCCAGCTGCCGCAGATGCCGCTGCTGGGTCCACAAATGGAGGGCGTCGAGGAAAGTGGGGGGGGGGGGGGGTGGGGGGTGGGAGGTTGGAGAATGGGAGAAGGGAGGGAGGGAGAAGGGGATGTGAGGGGGGAGGGGGGAGTGGAGCAGGGGGAGATGAGTGGAGCGGGGAGAAGGGAGGAAGAGGGGGGAAGGGAAGAAGGGTGGGGAGGGGAGAAGGGTAGGGGGAGTGGAGAAGGAGGGAGGGGGCGGGAGGGGGGGTACAGGCGGGTGGAGGGGAAAGGGGAGTTCCGTCTACACTGACTGAATCCATCCCTGTTAAAAGTTAGAGACGGTGATTGGATCTGCAAGCAAACTAATACATCTATAAATAAAACTGAACGACTCAGACATATTTTATTATATTAATTTTAATATATTAACGTTTAAAATCCATGCATTGAAGGAAGAATATTTTACAGCCCATCTGTGGTCCCTAACCCAAACCAGGCATCACCCGCAGGCCAGCATACGTCAGCGTGTGACAGTGCGCACGACATGACAACACACCCAGATGTTGCCCCTGGATTTTGAACATTCCAAAATCCAGGGGCGACAGGGAGACACCACGCATCACCTGCGCGTCACTACACGCATCACCACGTGTCACGCCACGTCACAACACGACAGCCTCTTTTCAGGCTGTCGCTGAAAATGTCGCCCAAGTGGGACTGTCGCCCAACTGGCCCTTTACTCCAGCACCTTGTGTCTTTTTCTGTAAATCAGCATCTGCAGTTCATTGATTCTACAAGATTCGTAAAGGTGTTGCCAGGAGATCTTGAGTTAGAGGTGGAGAATGTGTAGTCTGGACACACGTGGAACTGCAGATGCTGGAATCTTGAGCAGAACACACAATGCTGGAGGAACTCAGTGGGTCAGGCAGCATCTCCAGCAAAGTTTCAGGTCTGGCCAATCTGAACAAAAACATCGTCTGTCCATTCCCTGCACAGATGCTGCCTGACCCACTGAGTTCCTCCAGCACTTTGTGTTTGCTCTGGATTCTCACATGAAAAAGAGCCCCAAAGATCACAATTTTTGCCTCAATAAATGCATACCTTCCTTTATGTTCTTGCTCGCTGCCTGCCCCTTGGCTCAGGTCTGGCTGAGTCTCCTCTTCTTGTTCCCCACCCTCCCCAGACGTGGACCCTTGGTGTGGCCGTAAGGCTGGTGTAGCACTGAGGCAATGGACAGAGTAAAGAAGGCTGTTTGGGGGTAGGGTGAGTGAAGTGGGGGGGGGGGGGGGGGGGGTGATCTTATAGAGACTTATAAAATCAAGGGGGAGCAATGGGGATATGTAAAAATAAAAAGGCCATTTTGGCATGCCCCCTCCCCCTGTCAAACGGTTATTATGTGCCGGAACGAACTGCAGAAGCTGGTTTACGAACAGACACAAAAAGCTGGTGTAGCTCAGCAGATCAGGCAGCATCACTGGACAAAAGGAATAGGTGACGTTTCGGGTCAAGACCCTTCTTCGGACTGACAGAGAGAAACAAGGGATATGAAAAGTACATAGATCAAATGAATGAAAGGTATGCCACAGGACAAATCAAAGCCAGCAACAATGATCAAGGAAAGGTGGAGCCAGAGACCTGGGTTTGATCCTGACTATGGATGCTGTCTGTATGTAGATTGTACACTCTCCCTGTGACCGCGTGGGTTTTCTCTGGGAGCTCCGGTTTACTCCCACACTCCAGACATACAGGTTTGTAGGTTAATTAGCTTTGGTATTATTGTAAATTGTCCCTGGTGTGTAGGATAGTGCTGGTGTGTGGGTTGGTCGCTGGTCGGCACGGACCCGGTGGGCCGAAGGGCCTGTTTCGGCGATGTATCTTGAAGTCTAAAGTTTAAATGGGAACAGCCTCCCTTAACCACGTAATGAGATTAAAGGATTTAACGAAGACTTGGTCTGCATTAGGTTCCAAATGACAATGTTGTGTTTTCCATGTACCCACGGGAGATTTGTGACTTTTTAAATAGAGTTTTTACAAAGTTGTGGTTATCATTAGAGCTTCTAGGTTACTCTTTATGAAGCAAATTAAAATTTCATTTTTCCTGGGGTTCCCAAATTTTCTGCAACTTAAACTTCTAATGCGGATTACAAGTAAGCACGTGTTACAAATGAATCCATGCTGCCTGCGACTCAGTCCGGTACAGTACTGCCTGTCGGTGTGAAACTCTCCCGGCCATGGAAAGGGTCTCTGCTGGCAGCGAATGTATGAAGAGCTGATGGGTGCGTCACTTGCCTTTAATTTATTCTTCTCTGTAACTCTGCTAGGTAGCGTAGGCATTCAGAACCTTTTCCCCAGGGTGGAAATGTCAAAGACTACAGGGCAGAACGTTAAGGTGAGAGGGGGAAATGTCTCCCAACTACAGAAAAATTACACAAAGATAGACACAAAAAGCTGGAGTAACTCAGCGGGTCAGACAACATCTCTGGAGAAAAGGAATAGGTGCGTGTTGGGTCAAGACCCTTCTTCAGATTGAGAGTTGGGGAAAGGGAAACGAGAGACATAGACGGTGATGTAGAGAGATATAGCTCAAATGTCTGAAATATTTGTGAAAAACTAACAATGGTAAAGAAAACAGGCCATTGTTAGTTGTGGCCCAGGTGAAAATGATAGGGACAATGAGTCGCAACAAGACCACCTTGAACCTGGTATGACTTGGGTGGGGGAGGTATGGAGAGAGGGGGATGCAAAGGGTTACTTGACATTAGAGAAATCAATTCTTACTTGCTGCAGCTTTAATGCAATAACATGCATATCCATGCCCAGTAAACAAGCTGCACTTTGGGAGGTCAAATGCAAGGGGAAGATAGACAATGGCATGATTCATAAAGACATTGATGTACAGAGGGATCTTGGGGACCAAAGCCATAACTCTCTGAAAAATTGGTAGATAGAGTGGTAAAGAAGACATAAGGGATGCTTACGTTCGTAGACTGGGGCATTGAGTTGTCAGGAAGTCATGGTTTTATAGGACTTTGTTTAGGCTGAATTTGGAGTATTGTATGCAGTTCTGGTCACCCCATTACAAGGACGTGGATGCTTTGGAAAGGGTGCAGAGGAGGTTTACCAGAACTGTCTGAAGAAGGGTTTCGGCCCGAAACGTTACCTATTTGAAACAAGTTTATTCATGGATAACCCCTTGAGATGGACAGTCATCTCGTTTTCGAGGGGGTCCAACATAGAACATACAGCACAAGACATAACATACATAGAGGCTCTCATTGACCCACCTACCCACACACCAATCCCAAAACCCCTCCATCCCCACTTGTTATAGTTTATAACAATTGTTAATTGGCTTTACATATCCAATAATAACAATAGTTATGTGTTACAGCATAATGTTAATGCATAATACCATATACCACCTATCATACATCGTACGTTAATACATACTATCAACATTATTACATGATATATTATTTCATGATATTGTGACATAATACAATATAAGACCTTGTTACACTATGCAATACAATAATACATAAGTGTAATGGCCATGCATATACAATAGTTATGCCAAATGATCACACACAGAGCAAGCTAGATAAAGGAGCTCGAAGACTCTAATACTAGAAACAGGTACATGGTTTTATAAGGAAGGGTAAAAGTGTATTTTTAAATAGACGAAATGAGCTAATAGTTCTTATGGTACTAGGCAGAGTGTTCCAGTCAGAAGGAGCTTTGAATTTAAATGCACGTCTCCCAATTTCTTTGTTAGTTCTTGGAATGAAAAAGAAGGGTTGCTGAATATGTCTTAGTGAATATGAGGGTGTGTATGGTAATAGGTCTTGTTTTAAATAAGAAGGGTAATTGAGATGGATGCATTTAAAGATGAACTGGAACCAGTGGTAGCATCTTCGAGCGTGGGGGGATAACCAGTTTAGAGTTTCGTACATAGAACAGTGGTGAGTTATATATGGACACCTTAAAATAAATCTGCAAAGACTATTATAAACTACATTGAGGGGTTGAAGATGTGTATCAAATGTATTCTGATAGACAATATCAGCATAATCCAGTGTTGGTAGTAGTAGTTGAGAGACAATTCTTTTTCTCATCTGAAAGGTGAAACAATTTATATGGCGGTAAAGAATAGCTAGATTACAGCTGAGTTTTTTAGTAATCGTCTCACTATGCTGCGTAAATGAAAGCGTTGGGTCGAGCCAAACACCAAGATATTTGAAGTTCAATACTTGTTCTAATGGTGATCCTTCATTAAATGATATAGTCAGATCTACAGAATTACCAAGGCCTTGTCTGGTACCAAATAACATACTGCATGATTTATTTTTATTTAAAACTAATTTGTTAAATAATAGCCATTTCTGAACAGAAGTAAGATCTAATTGAAGGGTTCTTTCAATTTCAGATTTGTTAGTACTAGATGTATATAGCACTGCATCATCGGCATATAGTTGTGTTTGACAGTCAGAACAGATATTAGGGAGGTCGTTTATGAAAATAGAGAAAAGGAGTGGTCCCAAGGACGAACCTTGCGGGACCCCCTTCTCAACAATTAAGGAATTGGATTGACTTCCATTAAAGGTGACACATTGGCGTCTGTTATGAAGGTATGAGTTAAACCACAGTAGATTGTTTTGAGAAAGACCAATAGAGTAAAGTTTATCAAGCAGTAGGTAGTGGTCAACAACATCAAAGGCCTTGGTTAGATCAAGAAAGATGGCACCGGTGAGTTTACCATCCTCAGAAGCAGTGAACACATCGCTGGTGAGTTTTAACAGAGCTGTAGTTGTGGAGTGATTAGGTCTGAACCCAGACTGGCATGGAGATAGAATGTTGAAAGTTGAGACATAATGTGATAGCTGGTTGAACACTAGTTTCTCGAGGATTTTAGCCACCGAGTTGATAATTGAGATGGGGCGGTAATTGTTAATATCTTGTGGGTCGCCTCCCTTTATGCAGTGGAGTAACATTGGCACACTTCCATGCGGAAGGGAGGGTACAAGTTGAGAAGGACAAATTAAACAGGTCGCATAGTGGGTACATTAGAATATTAGCTCCTAACTTAATGAATTTAGTCTCAATACCAGCTGGTCCAGATCCACAATCATCCTTTAATTCATTAATAGCATGTTGAACGTCAACAGGTTTTATTTTTTGAAAAGAAAAAGAGCTTCTACATGTAGAGGTAGCTGGAAAGTCACATATGATAGATGAATCAAATACAGTAGAGCTACATACAGTGGAGAAGTGCTGGTTGAAAGCATTGGATATAACAGCAGGGTCCTGAATGATGTCATTGTTGACCTGAATCTGAGTGCTGATATTTTGATTTGATTTATTAAGAACATTATTTAGTCTTTTCCAAAACTTTTTTGGATTATGCATGTCTTCAGAAAGATGTTTTTTAAAATGACTTGATTTAGCATTACGTGTTTTTGTCGTACACTGATTCCTTAAGGACCTATATTTTTCCCAATCAGCAGGGTCCTTTGTTTCCCTGAAAGTCTTCCAGACTTTATGCCGCTCATTAAAAAGGTTGATCAAATCAGCACTAATCCATGGTAAATGTTTTCCCTTGACTTTTATTTCTCTCCAGGGGGCATGCTTATCGATAACTCTTGTGACTTCAGTGTATAAATAATTCCAGGCATGCTCGACAGTTGGTATAAGTTAAAACCTGTCCCAGTTTATTGCAATCAGGTCATGCATATAATTATCATAATTAAATTTTCTACATTGTCTAACACAAATATGTTTAGGAGGGAGACGGGAAGGTTTAATCTTCCACACACAGAAAATAGCAGAATGATCGCTAAAGCAATCTGACAAAACACCAGATGTTAAGATTCGGTCAGGATGGGTAACAAGAATCCAATCTAATAGTGATGTAGAATTGCCATGAACTCTGGTAGGTTCGTTGATTAACTGGGTCAGGTTTATACTTTTAAGCAAGTTTTTGTCGTTAGAAGAGGAGCGATCGAGCCAGTTTTTATTGAAGTCACCAAGAAGCACTAATTCACATGGGTGTTCAATAGAGGTGAGAGTGGAAATTAGGGACTTAGTTGAGTCAGGATGAACAGGGGGGATCGATAGATAGTGCCGATAATTAGATGTTTATTCTCATGAAGTTTTAACCTAATAAAAAGGCTTTCAAAGAGGAATGAGGTTACTTTAGGGATGACAGGTTCAGATATAAAGCGAGTTGACACATAACAAGCCACACCTCCAGCTCTCGTAGATGCTGCTGCACCTGCTGAGTTTCTCCAGCATTTTTGTGTACCTTACCAGAACTGTTGCCTGGTTTAGGGGGTATTAGCTGCAGAGAGAGGTTGGACCATGATAGTGTAGTCTAGTTTTAGAATCCTGTATCCTGGGACAAAGACTGCGAGCGTTCACTTTATCCATGCCCCTCATGATCTTGTACACCTCAATAAAGCCTCCTAAGCTCCAAAGAAAAAACTCCCAGCCTATCCAACTTCTCCCTTAACCGAGATGAGAAAGATATTTTTCACACAGAGTGGTGAATCTCTGGAATTCTCTGCCACAGAAGGTAGTTGTGGCCCTTGTGGCTAAAGGGATCAGGGGGTATGGAGAGAAGGCAGGTACCAGATACTGAGTTGGATGATCAGCCATGATCATATTGAATGGCGGTGCAGGCTCGTAGCGCCGAATGGCCTACTCCTGCACCTATTTTCTGTGTTTCTATGTTTCTATGTTTACCTCCAACTCAAGCCCAGGTAAGTCAGTGTAAATCTCTGAAAACTGTGGATCAAGAGGTTAAAGATGTTTTAGACCTACTTTACATTTACTGAAATTCAAAAAGACTTTGCATCACAGAACAAAATGCAGTCAAATATTTGGTTGTGTTAATCCTTATCTCCAAGGAACATATAGGCATGTGGGTTCCAGTTTGCAAGGTTGATCGATAAAGAATAGCCTTGCCATTGATGGGGCAGTGAAATCCAACAAACTTCTGAAACAACCATGTAGATGTGGTCTGAAGAAGGGTTTCGGCCCGAAACGTCACCTATTTCCTTCGCTCCATAGATGCTGCTGCACCCGCTGAGTTTCTCCAGCATTTTTGTGTAACCTTCGATCTTCCAGCATCTGCAGTTCCTTCTTGAACACATGTAGATGTGGCTTCTCTCTGCGTTTAACTATTCAAATATTCTCCCCGCTAACCTTGCCTATAATGGAAACTTCCAGACAAAGGCCAAAGCACCAAATCCTCATGGAGTTTGCAAATTCTCCCTGAGACCATGTGGGTTTCCTTCCGGTGCTCCGGTTTCCTCCCACATCCCAAAGGTTAATTGGCCTCTGAAAATTGATCCTAGTATTCAATGAGTGGATGAGAAAATAGGATAACATAGATCTACTGTGAATGGGTAGCATGGACTTGGTGGGCCAAAGGGCCTGTTTGCATGCTGTACCCCAGTGTAGGTTAGTTTAGAGATACAGCGTGAATATGGGCCCTTTGGCCCACTGAGTTTGCATCGACCATCAATCACCTACACACTAACACTATCCCACACACACTAGGGAAATTTTACAATTTTACCAAGCCAATTAGCCTGCAAATCTGCACGTCTTTTGAGTGTAGGAGGAAATTGGAGCACCCGGAAGAAACCCACGTGGTCACGGGGAGAACGTACATGCTCTGTACAGACAGCACCTGTAGTCAGGATCAAACCCAGGTCTCTGGTGCTGTAAGGCTGCAAATCTACCGCTGCGCCACCGTGCCACCCTTCATCGCTAAATAACTAAGTAAATGAAGTGAATGTGTTGTTCTCGGGCACCACTGATCCCATGGCCAGTGAGAATTGTAAACACTGAGGTGTGTTTCTGTTGAACCTTCTCCTCTAGGTCAGCTGGGCAGTGGCCGTCCCGGGGGCTTTGGCTGCCGATGGCCGGACCCTGGGGCCGAGGCCACTGAGGGCCACGTGCAGGCCCTGTGGGAGGAGCTGGGTGTGGCCCAGAGTGGCTATCTCCATCGAGAAGAACTGGTGACGGTCTGCAATAACATTGGTCTGACGTACCTCAGTGACCAGGTGTGTGTGTGTGTGTGTGTGTGTGTGTGTGTGTGTGTGGTGTGTGTGTGTGGTGTTCTGAACTCAATGATCCAACAATACTTTATTGTCACATGTACTCAGGGACAGTGAATGTCTTTGATTTTTGCAAACAATACACAAAGTGCCCAGTACAGTCGCCGGGTTTCTGGCCGACAAAGTTACTAAAGTATTCATTAGAGTCATGTTTGTCCCTCATGTTGGTTCCCGGCGTCGAGGTCTGATCACGTCTCCTCGTCCCCTCCTCCTCTCCTCGTCCCCTCCTCGTCCCCTCCTCCTCTCCCCGTCCCCACCTCCTCTCCTCCTCCTCTCCTCCTCTCCTCGTCCCCTCCTCCTCTCCTCGTCCCCTCCTCCTCTCCTCGTCCCCACCTCCTCTCCTCGTCCACACCTCCTCTCCTCGTCCCCACCGACTGTGCGGCCCTGTGTCCGTCGTCGCTGGTGGCTCCTCAGGTCTCTGGGGATGAGCAGGGCCGGATTCGGCAGCAGCTCCCCTCAACACGCTGTTACCTGCTGGTCCTAGACCTGAGGTACTCTCATGTTGGTATCTTTGTGTCTTTTCAATGTTGTGATAGTCCCTGCCTCAACTACCTCCTCTTGCACCTTATACCCACCATCCTCTGTGTGAAAATGTTGCCCCGAGGATTCCTATTAAATCTTTCCCCCTAAATCTATGCCCACTGGTTTTAGTCTTTCACCCTATCCATTCACCTCATGATTTATACACCACTGTAAGATCACCCCTTGGCCTCCTGCGTTCCAAGGAATAAAGTCTTAGCCTTCCCAACTTCTCCATAAATCTTCTCTGCAGTCGTATTAGCTTAACGACATCCTTCCTATAGCAAGGTGACCAAAACTGAACTCACCACTAGCCATTAACAAATTGGGGGCGATGCAATTCATAGAAGCTGGAAGTCTAAAAATAAAATAATCTGGTCAAATGCTGCAAACTTTGGTTTGGTGATAAGATTTTTGGTGCCATGTACTTCCCATGTTTAGTTTAGAGATAGATCATGGAAACAGCCTACTGAGCCCATACTGACTGCCGATCACCCGTTCACACTAGTTCCATGTTATTCCACTTTCTCATCCACTCTCCACACATTAGGGGCCAATTAACCTATAAACCTGCATGTATTGGGATGTGGGAGGAATCTGGAGCACCCGGAGAAAACCCACACGGTCACGGGGAGAATGAGCAAACTCCACACAGAGCACCCGAGGTCAGCATCGAACCCGGGTGTCTGGCACTGTGAGCCAGCAGCTCTACCCGCTGCCGCACCACGCATTTTGAAGTCCTTGTGATTTGGTCCACAGGAAGTTGACAGTCTGTTCAGGAAGCTGGACAAAGATGGCGATGAGAGAGTGAGTCACAGGGAATTCCTTCTGGGCTTGCTCCGACACGGACCCCTCGCTTCTACCCCCACGAATCGACGGCAGGTAGGCCTGACACCAATGTACGATTTTCTCAGCGACAACATTTACCCCTTCCCCATCTTCCCCCACACCTTTCCTTGGACAAAACACCTAGATTCCTATGGCCATAAAGGCACGTTTTCTTTCACTGTCCAGATATTTAGACATAACACACAAGCAGGTAAATTCACGGCAAAATTCCTCATCCAGAGGCTTTTAGATTGGCAGGGAGTGAAGGGATATGGATCACGTGCAGGCAGAGGAGATCAGTTTATCATAGTTAGTTAAACTTATTAGTTTATCTTGGCATCATGTTCAGTGCAGACATTGTGGGCTGAGGCGCCTGTCCCTGTGTTGTACTGTTCCGTTCTAAATCAAATCAAATCAAATCAAATCAACCTTTATTGTCATCTTGCAAAGCAACAGTTGTACAGTGCAAAATGATAATTTGTTTCCCAGGGAATACCGGAGCATCGCACATAAAACTTAAAAATTTTACACATAATAACAGTAAAAATAATCCAGTCCCTGATGAAACGGTATAAATAGTTAAAAGCAGGCAAAACAGCAACATTAAAATACAGTAAAAACAGTCATTAAAATGTCCCGGGCAGCTGATTTGAGTGGCAAGTGCCAGAGTTATTAAATTGTCAGTGCAAAGCAGCAGAATCAGGTGGAGTGACTGTTTAGCAGCCTTACAGCCTGTGGCAGGAAGCTGTTTAGCAGTCTGGTAGTCCGGGCTTTGATGCTATGGTATCTCTTGCCTGATGGCAGGAGATCCAGGTGTGTGTGGAGGGGGTGCAGTTTGTCCTTAGCTATTCTCAGAGCTTTTTTCAGACAGCGGCTCTGGAACAGTTCTTGTACCGAGGGTTGGGAGACGCCAATGATCCTCTCTGCTCCCCTCACTACCCTCTGCAGAGCCTTCCTGTCTGAGCAGTTACAGTTGGAGTACCACGTGTTAATGCGGTACGTGAGTACAGACTCCACCGTGCCCCTGTAAAAGGTCCTGAGGATGTTGGTAGGGAGTGAGGTCTGTTTGAGTTTCCTCAGGAAGTGCAGTCGCTGATGGGCCCGTTTGACAATCCCAGTGTTGTTCCTGGACCAGGTGAGACTGTCTGTAATTTGCACTCCGAGGAACTTTATGCTCTCCACTCTCTCCACCGTGGTGCCTATGAGAGAGAGAGAGAGAGAGAGAGAGAGCGAGAAAGAGTGGTGGGGACCTGGAACATGCTGCTGTGGATGGTGGAGGTAGATACGATAGTGGCATTTCAGAGGCTTTTAGATAGACACATGGATTTGTATGGACTGGAGGGACATGGATCATGGGAATAGATCGGGGGAATTCACAGAGTCTTTTACCCAGCTGGCAGCTACCCCGGCCCTGGCCTCCAGCTGGTCCCAGCTGTTCTCACCTCTGGACGATGGTTCTGGCTACGCATCACCTGAACAAATCATCAACATGTGGCAGAGGGATGGAATTAAAAACAGTCGTGAGATACTACAGGTGAGACCCCACTCGTACTGACCTGAGTCCCGTGTTCTCTTGGTCTCTCTCTATCTCTCTAGTTTTCACTATCCTTCTCTCTTGTTCTCCCTTTAATTCTCTCTCTCATTCTCTCTCATTCATTCTCTCCCTCATTCTCCCTCTCATTCTCATTCTTTCTCTCTTTCTCTCTCTTTCTCTCTCTCTTTCTCTCTCTCTTTCTCTCTCTTTCTTATTCTCACTCTTTCTCTCTCTTTCTCTCTCTTTCTCTCTTTCTCTCTCCCTCTCGCTCCATCTCTTTCTCTCTTTCTTTCTTTCTCTCTTTCCCTTTATCTCTTTCTCTTTTTCTCTCTCCCTTTTTCTCTCTCTTTCTCTCTCTCTTTTTCTCTCTCTCTCTTTCTCTTGTTTTTCTCTCTCTTGTTTTCTATCTTTCTCATTCTTTCTCTTTCTCCATTTTCTCTCTTGTCGTCTCTCACTCTCTCGTTCTGTCTCTCTTGTTCTCGTTCTCTCTCCTGACTATCCCTCCCTTCTTGCTGCCCCGCACATGGTTGTTCCTGTGTCCGTAGTGCTTGGATTTCAGTGTGGAGGAGAAGGTGGGCCTTGCGGAGTTGACCGCTGCGCTGGAGAATGAGATGATGTGCAGCACGAACGGGATTCATCGGGCAGCGTTAACCAGCTACCGGAACGAAATCGACCACCTTCAGTAAGCACCTCCTCTCGACGCGTGCAATCTAATGGATGTTTAGGCTGTTACGCAAGTTAGCTGATGGCAATGGGATAGAGGTTTATGGAGCGGGATTGGCAAAAATAAAACCTCAGGGAGTCACAGAGCCATACAGCATGGAAAAACAGGCTCTTCGGCCCAACTTGCCCATGCCGACCAAGATCTACACTAGTCCCACCTGCCTGCCTTTCGCTCATTTCTCTCCAAACCTTTCCTATCCATGTACCTATCCAAATTACTTTTAAATGCTGTTACAGTCCCTGCCTTAGATAACTCCTCTGGCAGTTCGTTCCATATACCCACCACCCACCTCTGTGTGAAAATGTTGCACATCAGGTTCCTATTAAATCTCCCCCCCCCCCCCCCCTTCACCTTAAACCAATGTTCCATGGTTCTTGATTCCCCTACTCTGGGTAGAAGTCATTTTCAGATTGGCAACCTACATCGAGTACATGGATGGGAAAGGATTAGAGGGAGAAAAGTACAAAGTGCTGGAGGAACTCAGTGGGTCAGGCCTCATCTGTAGAGGGGATAGACAGACAACATTTTGCGTTGAGTCCCTTCTTCAGACTGACTGGAAAATCCAGAGGGATACAGGCCAAATGCAGTCAAATAAGACTGGAGTAGATGGGGCATCTTGGCGGAATTGGGTCAAAGTGCATGTTTATAAATTTGAGAGGCAGAGATAGGGGAAACAGTCAGAACCTTTCTCCCAGGGTAGAAATGTCAAAGACTGGAGTACATAGCTTTAAGGTGAGAGGGGGGAAAGTTTAAAGGAGATGTGTGGGGGCAAATTATTTTACACAGAGGGTGATGATGAGTGTCGAGAACGTGTTGCAAGGGGTGGTGGTGGTGGAGGCAGGTACGATAGTGGCGTTTAAGAGGCTTTTGGATAGACACATGGATATGCAGGGAATGGAGGGATATGGATTATGTGCAGGAAGAGGAGATTAGTTGAATTTGGCATCATGTTCGGCAAAGACATTGCGGGCTGCAGGGACTGTTCCTGTGCTGTACTGTTCTATGTTTCCATGCTGTGTGACTCTGACTATATAACTATTGTGATGAGACTTGGATTGAACTTTACTGTTTGCAAAAATTTAGTGATGATACAATAATAGATGGAAAACCAAATAGTGACCAGGAGCGGAATGGTTTGCCACGGTTAATGGAAAAGTTAAATACAGCTTCTGCAGAGGTTGGTGAGAGTTGTTGGAGAATTGTTGAAGAAACATTTAGACAGGTGCATGGATAGGATAAGTTTAGAGGGATATGGGCAAGTGGGGCTAGTGTAGATGTGACATGTTGGTCGGAGTGGGAAAGTTAGGCCGGAGGGACTGTCTCCGCGCTTTTTGACTCCATGACATGGTGGACCTCCTCCAACTCCTGGGCAGATTGAGACATTGCCGAGTTTTATTGGGCGTAGATTCAGCGGACATATTGACCAACGCAACGGAGCCCTTAGGCTGGGGTAAATCAACGGGCAGCGGGTAGTGCACGGAACAGCTAGTCTGGCCTTTATAATCCACGTTCTTGCGGGGGATAAAAGGGTGTCGGGTAAGGAGAGAGGAGGAGGAGTGAAATGTAAAGGCAGAGGGAGGGGAAAGAGGGGGCAATAAAAGAGAATTGTGGGCCTCCAATTTGGGAGATGAGTGTACGGAGGAGGGGAAGGAGCAGGGTGACTGGAGGGTGGAAGATGGTGGGATAAATGTGCGTACACAGGGTTGGGGGCAGAGGAAAGAGAGGGGGTGAGGGAGTATTACTTGAAATTGGAGAGTTTAATATTTAGCGGGTAGAACTGCTGCCTCACAGGGCCAGAGACCCAGGTTCGATCCTGACCTCGGGTGCTGTCCATGTGGAGTTTGCACGTTCTCCTTGTGATCGCGTGGGTTTCCACCGGGTGTTTCAGTTTCCTCCCACACTCCAAAGACGTGCGGGTTTGCAGGTTAATTGCCCCTGGTGTGTAGAGAGCGGATGAGAGAGTGGGATATCATGGAGCTAGTGTGAGCAAGTGATCGCTGGTCGGTGTGGATTCGGTGGGTCGAAGGGCCTGTTCCCGTGCTGTAAACTGCACATACCATCAGGTAGTGAGCCACCCAGACTGATAGATCACACGGATGATTTCTACAGGTGGCAAGTCCAGCAGGTGCAGAGTGAGAGGGATAAACTGCGAGTGGACTTGGAGCGAGCGGAGAAACGCAACGCACAGCTGGGCAAGGAGGTTGACGATCGACAGGCTGCCATGGAGCTGCTCAACGACACCAAGATCAGGTCAGTCGCACATGTGGAACCACTTCAAGAGTTTTGTCCAGTTTCTGGGACAGGATCTTGATCGGTTGGGGGGAGTGGAGGGATATTACTTGAAATTGGAAAATTCAATGTTCATACCGTTGGGTTGTGCGCTACCCAAGCAGAATATGAGACGCTGTTCCTCCAGTTTGCATATGGACTCACTCTGGCAATGGTGGAGGCCCAGGACAGAAAGGTCATTAAGGGAAGGGGATGGGGGAGGTAACAAGGTTGGCAGTCGTGAGATCCAGCAGGCCTTGGTGGAACGAGCGTTAGTGTTCGGTGAAACAGTCGCCGAGTCTACGCTTGGTCTCGCCGATGTACATTCCATGTTCCCAATGAGACCTTCCTGAGACCAGGCATAGCACTTTGTATTTGGCTCAAGGTTCCAGCATCTGCTGTTCCTTGTGTCCGCCATTGTTAATAAGTTTCCCCCCCCATCCCATGTTTTTCTCCTGTTCTTTCCCCCAACGTCATCCCTTCCCCCCCCCCCCCCCCCCCCCCCAAACCCTTGCCCACCCAGGCACCTGGACCAAGGCTACAGGGAGAAGATGGTGGCGTTCAGAGACCAGATGGACGAGGCTCAGGAGCTGATGGTTCAGCAGGTGACCCAGCAGCAGAAGGAGCTGGAACAGGAGCTTGAGTCTGTCCGGTCGGAGGAAACGTCCTCCCGCGAGAAGCTCACCCTGACCATGAAGGTAAGGTTCACAATCTGGTTTATGACTGTCACCGGTACCCAGGTACAGGGAAAAGCACTCCTCTGCTGCCATCCCATCAGATGTGATATACCATACACAAATACAATCCAGCCAAGCTCATGTACAATAGGAAGAGCAGAGTGCAGAATATAGTTCTCAGATTCAGATTCAGATTCAATTTAATTGTCATTGTCAGTGTACAGTACAGAGACAACGAAATGCATTTAGCATCTCCCTTGAAGAGCGACATAGCAAACGATTTGAATAAATAATAATAAGTGTCCGGGGGGGGGGGGGTGGTGATTGGCAGTCACCGAGGTACGTTGTTGAGTAGAGTGACAGCCGCCGGAAAGAAGCTGTTCCTCGACCTGCTGGTTCGGCAACGGAGAGACCTGTAGCGCCTCCCAGATGGTAGGAGGGTAAACAGTCCATGGTTGGGGTGAGAGCAGTCCTTGGCGATGCTGAGCGCCCTCCGCAGACAGCGCTTGCTTTGGACAGACTCAATGGAGGGGAGCGTGGAACCGGTGATGCGTTGGGCAATTTTCACCACCCTCTGCAATGCCTTCCGGTCGGAGACAGAGCAGTTGCCATACCATACTGTGATGCAGTTGGTAAGGATGCTCTCGATGGTGCAGCGGTAGAAGTTCACCAGGATCTGAGGAGACAGATGGACCTTCTTCAGTCTCCTCAGGAAGAAGAGACGCTGATGAGCCTTCTTGATCAGAGTAGAGGTATTGTGGGTCCAAGAGAGGTCATCGGAGATGTTGACTCCCAGGAACCTGAAGCTAGAAACACGTTCCACCTCCGTCCCGTTAATGTGGATGGGGGTGTGCGTGCCGCCTCTGGACTTCCTGAAGTCTACAATGAGCTCCTTGGTCTTCTTGGAGTTAAGGGCCAGGTTGTTGTCAGCGCACCATGCTGCTAAGTGCTGGACCTCCTCCCTGTAGGCCAGCTCATTGTTGTTGCTGATGAGGCCAATCACCGTTGTATCATCTGCATACTTGATGGTGGTGTTAGTACCATGTACAGGTGTGCAGTCATAGGTGAAGAGGGAGCATTGTAGCGCATCAGTTCCGGAGACACAGCATGTCGTCAGGACTCAAGGGCCTGAGCTATAGGGAGAGTTTGAGCAGACTAGGACTTTTTTCCTTGGAGCGCAGGAAGTTGAGGGGGAACCTTACAGAGGTGCATAAAGTCATGAGGGCAAAAGTCTCTTGTCCAGAGTAGGGGACTCGTGAACCAGAGGACATAGGTTTAAGGTGAGAGGGTAACGATTTAATAGGAACCTGAGGGGTTACTTTTTTTACTGAAAGGGTGGTGGGTGTATGGAAGGAGCTGCTGGAGGAGGTAGTTGAGGCAGGTACTATCAGAACGTTGAAGAAACATTTAGACGGGTACATGGATAAGATAGGTTCAGAGGGATATGGGACCAACGCTGGCAGGTGGGACTAGTGTAGATGGGGCATGTTGGTCGGTGTGGGAAAGTTGGGCCGAAAGGCCTGTTTCCACGCTGAATAACTAAATTCCAATGTCCACAATGGCGTAGAGGTGAATCGGATAGTTCCCTAGCTTATGGAAGGATCGTTCAGAAACCAGATGTCCAGCACACCAATGCCTCTATGTCCTTAGAAGGTTCTAGGAAGATCACCATTCCCCCAACAACCCTCACCAACTTTGACAGATGCGCCGTAGAAAGCATTTTGTTCAGGATGCATCACAGCCTGGTTTGGGAACAGCTCCCTCCAAGGCTGCAAGAAGTTGCAGAGAATTGTGAATGCAGCCCAGACCATCACTCAAACCAACCTCCCTTCCATTCACTCCATCTATACCTCACGTTGCCTCGGCAAAGTCGCCAGCATAATTAAGGACCGGTCTCACCCTGGACTCAGACCAAAGATAGACACAAAAAGGAGTAACTCAGCAGGACAGGCAGCATCTCTGGAGAGAAGGAAAGGGTGACTCCTCGGGTCGAGACCCTTCTTCAAACTGGTTAGGGATAAGGGAAACGAGAGATATAGACAGTGATGTGGAGAGATAAAGAACAATGAATGAAAGACATGCATAAAGGAAACAGGCCATTGTAAGCTGTTTGTTGGGTGAAAATGAGAAGCCATTGCGACTTGGGTGGGGGAGGGCTAGGGAGAGAGAGGGAATGCCGGGGCTACCAGAAGTGAGAGAAATCAAAACTTATACCACTGGGCTGTTTAGCTGCCTAAGCAAAATATGAGATGCTGTTCCTCCAATTCGTGTTTAGCTTCACTCTGACAATGGAGGAGACCGAGGACAGAAAGGTCTGTGTTAGAATGGGAAGGAGAATGAAAGTGTCCAGCAACCGAGAGATCTGGTTGGTTCAGGTGGGCTGAGTGACGGTGTTCCGCGAACGATCGCCCAGTCTGCATTTGGTCTCGCCAATGTACAAGAGTCTACATCTTGAACAATGGTTACAGTAGATGAGGTTGGAGGAGGTGCAAGTGAACCTCTGCCTAACCTGAAAGGACAGTCTGAAAGGACTGTTGGGGTCCCTGGACAGTCGAGGGAGGAGGTATAGCGACAGGTGTTGCAACCTCTGCGGTTGCAGGTAAGGTACCTGGGGAGGGGTTGGTTTGGGTGGGAAGGGAAGAGTTAACCAGGGAGTTTTGGATGGAACAGTCTCTGCGAAAGGTGGAAAGGGGTGAAAATGGGAAAATGTGGCTAGTGGTGGGATCCCGTTGGAGGTGGCGGAAATTTCAGAGGATTATGTGTTGTATGCGGCGGCTGATGGGGCGGAAGGTAAGGACTAGGGGGATTCTGTCTCTGTTGCAACTAGGGGTAGGGGGAGCAAGGGCAGAGCTGCAGGGTACCGAGGAGACACGAGTGAGGGCCGCATCTATGATGGGAGAGGGGAACCCCATTCCCTAAAGAATGAGGACATCTTGCATGTTCTAGTATGGAACACCTCATCTTGGGTGCAGATGCGGCGTAGACAGAGGAATTGGGAGTAGGGGATAGTCTTTGCAGGAAGCACGTTGGGAAGAAGTGTAGTCGAGATAGTTGTGAAAGTCAGTGGGTTTGTAATAGACGTCAGTCAATAGTCTATTTCCTGTGATGGAGACTGAGATCAAGAAAGGGGAGGGAGGTGTCGCAGATGGTCCAAGTAAATTTGAGTGCAGGATGAAAATTCTCCTTCTCACCCCGGTCTCTCCCTCTTCTGTCCGCTCCCATTGGGCAAAAGGTACAGAAGGGTGAAAACACACACCTCCAGATTCAGGGACAATGTCTTCCTAGCTGTTAACAGGCAACTGTGTTATCCTCCTAACAGCTGGAGTGTAGTCCTAACCTCCTGTCTACCTCATTGACCTCGGACTATCTTTAATCGACTTTACTGGCCTCCTTGAACTAAACGTTATTCCCTTTATCCTGTATTTGTACATTGGACGGCTTGATTGTAATCATGCATAGTCTTTCCGCTGACTGGATAGCATGCAACAAAAAGCTTTTCACTGTACCTTGATACACGTGACAATAATAACATAAACTAAACTAATCTCATTGGTTGTTATCCCACCGCTATTGTATGACCTTAGTTTGGTATAGTGAAGGTACCTAGGTATAGCAATGTTACAAAATTTTGAGATTTAAAAAATCAAGTCTGCAATTTATCCCATCAGATAAAGCATAACAATAAGTTTAATTTGACACCTAATTCACTTTCATATCTCAAGTAATAAAAAAGTTATGGCCATTTTCATACTCGGAAATTAGCATCTTGTTCCCTATTGATTTTCTATGGACATAACAAAAAAGCTGTGATCGTGGACAGTCAAAAGCCCATAACCTTCTTAAAAATTAAGAGAACTGAATGAAATTTTCAGTTATCATAGATTGAAGCATTCTGAAACAAATATAAAATAATCTTACTTGGATGACCTGAAATTAAAGCATATAATTAGTTAGTTACCCAATTGTAGCTAATTTCAAACTTCAATTACTAGATCTAAACATCTATCCATTTCTTAATAAATGATTAACATTTTTAAATAGCCCAAGTGTCCAAATAATATTCACAAATAATTCACAATAAAACATGATTTTAAAATCTCATTTACATCAATTTATAGGCCAAATGGAAGGAATTTAGTGTTCAATTGCTGTAAATTAAAGTCAATTTAAATCGGCTTTCTAGTGGGTTCCTGTGAACGCGCTGGTTTAGAACGTTCACATTGCGCTGGATTTGTGCCCTCAAGTGCCCAGAAAAATACTGCGGGATATAAAGAGCCCAAAATGAACTACTCGCTATAGAAAACTTTAATGACAGGGTTATATACAAGCCCCATTTAATGTAAAAATAAGGTACATACCTTTAATTGTTTGCTTTATAAAACCCTGGGGCTGCGAGAGGTTGCGGATTGAGAGAGTGATTTTTTAAACTACTATAACTATTATACAAGGCCATAAAAACTAATAATACCTTTTGCGACGGGGTCTTTCAGCGATTTTCCGTTAATGATTTACTAGGCTGAACATTTTCGATTGCAACAGCCTAGTAAAAATCGCGTTTTAAACCCGCCCCCTCTAAACAGCGCCAAAATCGCGCACACGGGATAGGGCAGATGCTCAGCCACGATTCAGGTAGGTTTTGTAACATACCTACTATGTACAGTGAAAAACTTTTGTTGCGTGCTAACCAGTCAGCAGAACCGGTTAGCATATACATGACTATACATGATTACAATTGAGCCATCCACAGTGTACAGATACAGGATGAAGGGAATAACGGTTGGTGCAAGGTAAAGTCCAGTAAAGTCCTATTGAAGATAGTCCGAGAGTCTCCAATGAGGTTGATGGGAGGTCAAGACTGCTCTTTAGTGGGTGACAGGATGGTTCAGTTGCTTGATAACAACTGGGAAGTGCGGATGGCACACAAACAAAAGCTTCTCACTGTATCTTGGCGCAGGTGACAATAATAACCCACAGGCTGTTGCTTTGGTGGTGAGAGGTTGGAACTAGAGCCCTGGTTTACTCTGGCTGTTTGATGACAGTTTTCCCCTTCACCAGGAGAACAGGCGGCTGCAGACAGAGTTGATGGAAGCGGTGGAGAAGTTGGCGGAATCTGAGAGACTGATTGCCAGGTTACAGACGGACCTCGACTACATGCTTAAAGATAAAGTAAACACCATCTCCTTGTCCATCTCCTTGTTCCCTCTCTAGGGACACGCGGGCACGGACGTAAACCCGGAAAAGGGGCAGGCAGCCGACCGCTGTGCGGCCATCGCCTGTCCGCTGCCTGGACCCGTGTAATGGCCATCTTGGCCAGGCCCTCAGGAGCAGACCGACAGGGAGACCCCCTCCTCCCTCCCGACCCTCTCCCCTCGGTACCGGGTGCCCATAAATTAATAGTGTTGGACTAAAATGTAGCCAAAACATGAGGAGCAGCCCCTTTGGATACTCGAACAGGGGCTGCAACCTCTCACACTCTATGGACACGTGGAACACGGTCTCTTCCTCACCGCAGAAATGACAAGCTGGGGAAGAGTCCGGGAACCGGCTCAAGTATCTATTACAGGCCACGGCTTTGTGTAACACTCTCCACCCCAGGTCCCCGATGTAAAGGGGGAGGGCTCCCTTGTAGAGAGACCTCCACTGGGGACCGCTCCCTCCTTGTCCAGCCTTGGGGGGGGGGGGGGGGGGGGGGGGGAGGCAGGCACCTTCCTCTTTTGGGGGGGATAGAGTCACATAGCGTGGAACAGGCCCTTCAGCCCAAACTGTCCACATTTGGCCAATATCCCTCTAAACCTTTCCTATCCATACCTGTCCAAATGTCTTTGAAATGTTGTTACCGTAGCCTCTCTCCCACACAACTGCTCCCAATATGCTGCTTCGCTTCAACTGGCCTTTTTATACATGTTCATAAGTTGTAGGAGCAGAATTAGGCCATTCAACCAACCATGTCTACTCCACCATTCAATCATGGCTATCTTTCCCTCTCAACCCCATTCTCCTGCCTGCTCTCCATAACTCCTGACACCTGTACCAATTAAGAATCTCCAGCTTTAAAATATCCGTTGACTTGGCTTCCATAGCCTTCTCTGGCAATGAACTCCACAGATTCACCACCCTCTGACTATAGAAATTCCTCCTCATCACCTTTCTAAAGATACGTTCTTTGACCTCTGGTCTGAGACTCTCCCACTAGTGGAAACATCCTCTCCACATCCACTCTTTGGTAAGTTTCACTATTTTGCAAGTTCACTCATTTCACTATTTGGTAAGTTTCAATGAGGTTCCCCCTCATCCTTCTAAACTCCAGCGAGTACAGGCCCAGTGCCGTCAACCCCACAACGTAAACCTCTACGTTCTTCCTGTGACTGCATGGGTGTTCTCCGGGTGCTCCAGTTTCCTTCCACACTCCAAAGACCTGCGGATTTGTGGCTTAATCGGCCTCTGTAATTTACTCCTGGTGTGTAAGGAAAGTGAGATAACATAGAACTGGTATGAACGGATGATTGATGGTCGGTGTGGTCTCTGTGGGCAGAAGGGGCTGGTTCCATGCTGTATCTCTAAAACTAAGCTAAACAAAATTCAGCCACTATCATCAAAGGCCCACACCATCCTGGCCACTGTCTCATCTCACTTGTACCATTTATGTTGTACAGCTCGATGACCATGAAACCAAGTGATGTTGTAATCTGTCTAACATGTGCCTCTCTCTCCCCATCTCCCATGCATCCCACACGTGCAGCTCGGAGTGGTGGATAATTCACACATCGAGCTCTTTGGGCAAGAGGATCGATTTGCCGAGATTATCCTGGCGTACGAGCAGAAATGCAGGGTAGGTGGTCATGTCCGGGGCCCGGGAGCCATGTCAAGGGGGGAGGCGAGGAGCTTCGAATGCAGACAAGGAGGAATTTCTTTTGTCACAGGGTGGTGAATCTGTGGAATTCATTGCCACAGACGGCTGTGGAGGCTAAACCATTGGATATTTTTAAAGCTGACATTGCCAGATTCTTGATTGGTGAGGTTGTCAAGGGTTATGGGGAGAAGGCAGGTGAATGGGGTTGAAAGGGAAAGATAGATCAGCCAGAGGAATTAGTTGAGGAAGGCACAATAACAACATTTAATAGATACTTGGACAGGTACATGGATAATAATGGTTTAGAGGGATATGTGCCAAACATGGTCGGGTGGGACTAGTGTAGATGGGGCATCTTGCTCAGCATGAACAAGTGGGCCAAAGGGCCCATGTGTTATGACAACAAACCTCTTTTAAGAAGCAGAAACAAGGAGCTTCAGTTGCTGGTCTACAAAGAAAGACACAAAGTGCTGGAGTAATGCAGCTCGTCAGGCAGCATTTCTGGAGAACATGGATAGGTGATGTTTCTCTGTTAAAGCGGTATCCAGATTGTTTATTCGTGAGCTAGGAAGTTGTGGTAAATAGTAAGGGTGTCATAAGTTCTGGGAGCAGAATTAGGCCATTCGGCCCATCTACCCTGCCATTCAATCATAGTCATAGATTGATACAGTGTGGAAACAGGCCCAACTCGCCCACTAGTCCTGGCAACATCTTCGTAAATCTTTTCTGAACCCTTTCAAGTTTGACAATATCTTTCCTATAACATGGTGCCCAGAACTGAACATAATATTCTAAATATGTTCTCACTAATGTCTTATACAACTGCAACATGACCTCCCAACTTTTATACTCAATACTCTGACTGATGAAGGCCAGAGTGCCAAAAGCCTTTTTTACCACCTTATCTACCTGCGACTCGACCTTCAAGGAAAAATGCACTTGTACTCCTAGATTCCTCTGCTCTACAACACTACCAAGAGGCCTACCATTTACTGTGTAGGTCCTGCCCTTGTTCCACGTCCCAAAATCCAACACCTCACACTTTTCTGTATTAAATTCCATCACCCATTCGTCCGCCCACCTGGCTAATCGATCCAGATCCTGCTGCAATCGTTGACAACCATCTTCACTGTCTGCAAAACCACTAACTTTTGTATCATCGGCAAACTTGCTAATCTGTATGTTCTCATCCAAATCATTGATGTAGATGACAAACAGTAACGGGCCCAGCACCGAACCCTGAGACACACCTCTAGTCAGGCCTCCAGTCTGAGAAGCAACCTTCCATGGCTGATCTATCTTTCCCTCTCAACTCCATTCTCCTGTCTTCTCCCCATAACCCCTGACACCCTTACTAATCAAGAAACTGTCAATCTCGCCGTAAAAATACCCAGTGACTTGGGCTCCACCACTGTCTGGCAATTAATTCCACAGATTCACCACCCTCTCACTAAAGAAATTCCTTTTCATATTTCGAAAGGTACATCCTTTTATTCTGAGGCTATGATCTCTAGTCCTAGACTCTCCCAATAGTGGAAGCATCCTCTTCACATTCACACTGTCTCAGCCTTTTGCTATTCGGTACATTTCAAGAAGACCCCCTCCTCCTACTAAACTCCAGCGAGTACAGCCTTCAAACGCTCATCAAATGTTAACCCAATCATAAAAGCTCACAATACTCCAAATGTGACCTGACCAGTGCCGTATAATGCCTCAGCATTACATCCCTGTTTTTGTCTTGTAGCCCTCTCAAAATAAATGCTCGCATTGCATTTGCCTTCCTAACTACTGATCCAACTTGCAAGTTAACTTTTTGGGAGCACCAGCACCCCCAAGCCTCTTTGTGCTTCCGATTTCTGAATTTGCTCCCCATTTAGAAAGTAGTCTATGTCTTTATTCCTACTACTAAAATGCATGACTCCACACTTTGCTACGCTGTATTCCTCCTGCCACTTCTCTGCCCACTGTCCTAACCTGTCCAAGTCCTTCTGCAGAGTCTCCGCTTTCACCACACTACCTGCCCTCCGACCCATCTTCGTATCATCGGCAAACTTCAATTCCCTCATTCAAATCATTAATATACACCATGAAGAGTATCGGCCCCAGCACTGATCCCTGCAGAATGCCGCTGGTCACCGGCAGCCAACCCAAAAAAGCTCCCCAGAATTGGCACTCTCTGCCTTCTGCCATCCAGTCTTCCAGCTATCCATGCTAGTATCTTCCAACTGATACCATGGGGAGAAGGCAGGAGAATGGGGTTTAGAGGGAAAAATAGATCAGCATGATTGAATGGCAGAGTAGACACGATGGGCTGAATGGCCTAATTCTGTTCCTAGAATGTATGAACTTATTGTTGTCATGTGTGCTCCAACGTCTCCTGCCTCCTGTCTGTGTGGTGCAAGGACTAACACAGCAACAACCTTGCACTGACTTTATCCACTCTCTCTCTCTCTCCATTCTAACGCCTTCCTTTGGACTCGCCAGAGGGTGAAGGTGAGCTGACCACAAATCATCATTTATTATTGTGAGTGAGATTGTACCCTCGTTTTCATCTCAAATTGCGCACATGAGCTCCTGTTTCTATTTGTGCCGCCACCTTGTCTTGAAATGCTGCAGCTTAACAGGCCTGTAAATGCAATTACATACAGATACATTTGTAATAAAAAAATGAATAACTAACACAAGATAATTATAAAGTCCGTAGTGCAACCAAAGACACAGTCCGCAGAAGATGTTCAAGAGCCTGATGTTTG
The DNA here is from genome assembly GCF_028641065.1 of Leucoraja erinaceus. NCBI lineage: Eukaryota > Metazoa > Chordata > Chondrichthyes > Rajiformes > Rajidae > Leucoraja > Leucoraja erinaceus. The sequence goes on along the minus strand of NC_073384.1, from coordinate 32,252,323 downwards.
CTGGGAAGAAGCTGCTCTTGAACCTGGACATCACGGTTTTCAGGCTCCTGTACCACCTTCCTGATGTTAGCAGCGAGATGAGAGCGTGGCCAGGGTGGTGTGCGTGCAGCACCTCCTGTAGATCCCTTAGATGGGAGGGGAGGGGAGGGCAGTCCCCGTGATGGGCCGGGTAGCGTCCACCACTCTCTGCAGTCTCCTTCGTTAACCCCATTCTTACAAAGAAGTGAAAAATACACACAAAGTGTGTGTGGGTCGAGTGGATGGAGATGGGGGCAGGACGTGGGACTCTGCATTGCTGCACAAACATCAGTGGTCACCCAGTTCTAAACAGGCAGGCCACTCACATCCCCAGCCACATGCAGTGGGTGCTCATATCCTCTAGTTTTTTGTTGCACTATGTATGGACTTCAGTCTTTGCACCATTATGGTTACACAGAATTATGGTCATTCATTTATCATTTATTGATTATTATGTATTGATCTGTGTGTTATTGTGTTTATTTTAGTTAGATTATTGTCATGTGTACAGTGCAAGCTTTTGTTGCGTGCTATCCAGTCAATGGAAAAACAAGACATGATTACAATCGAGCCATCCACAGTGTATGTATACAGGATAAAGGGAATAACGTGAATATCATTTAGTTCAAGGTAAAGTCCGATTAAAGATTGTCCCAGGGTCTCCAGTAGCTCAGAGCTGGTGTCTAGTTGTTGGTAGGAAAGCTGTAGAAAGGAAGAATCACATTGTTCCCTTGCCGGTACATGTGACAATTAAACACTCTTGGAGCTTGACTCTAATACAAACACCGTGTGCAAAATGGATCCCCAGTCGCTTCTGTTGGTGCTTTTCTTTCAAGCAGTTGATGCGGGAGTTACTTCATTCTCTCAAGGATTAACCACTTTGAAATGACAGCCAAGAGGCACACCATCCTGAGGAGACTGAGGAAATTCAGCTTGTCTCTAGTGACTCTTACAAACCTTTACAAATACACCGTCGAAAGCATACTGTCGGGCTGCATCACAGCTTGATTTGGGAACAGCTCTAACCGAGACCGCAAAAAAATTGCAGAGTTGTAGATGTAGCGCAGTTCATCACACAGACCAGATTCCCCACCATTGTAGATGTAGCCCAGTTCATAACACAGACCAGATTCCCCACCATTGTAGACGTAGCCCAGTTCATCACACAAACCAGATTCCCCACCATTGACTCCATCTACACTTCACGCTGCCTTGAGAAAGCAACCAACATTATCAATGAATTGTCCCACCCCGGTTATTCCTTCTTCTCCCTGCTCCCGTCCAGCAAAAAGTACAGAAGATTGAAAGAGCGTGCCATCAGACTCAGGAACAGCTTCTTCCCTTCTGTTATCAGACTTCTTAACGGTCCTTCCATAAGATAGGGTACTGCCCGATTCACCTCTACCCCATTGTATACATTGGACTTAAATGGAACTGATGTGTTACAATGCTGAGAACTATTTTCTGCACTCTGTATCTTCCCCTTTGCATTTCCTATGGTACTTGAGTTTGAACTGATTGTATTTATGTATAGTATTACCTGATCAGATAGGATAGCATGCAAAAACAAAGCTGTTCACTGTACCCCAGTACACGTGACAACAATAAGCCTGAGCCTCTCCCGTTTGCCTAGCAACACAGTAACACAGCGGGTAGAGCTGCTGTCTCACAGCATGAGATCCAAGTTTGATCCTGACCTTGGGTGCTGTCCATGTGGTGTTTGCACGTTCTCCCTATGACCATGTTGGTTTCCTCCAGGTGCTCCAGTTCCTCTTAAAGATGTGCAGGTTTGTTGGTTAATTGGCCCTCTGCACATTGCCCATAGTGTGTAGTGTGAAAGTGGGATAAATTAAAACCAGTGTGAACGGTGATTGATGGTCGGCATGGAGTTGGTGGGACGAAGGGCCTGTTTTCATGCTGTATTTCTAAACCAAACTAAACACTGGATGGATGTGGTATACTGTGCGTTCGTTGCTCTGAGGTTGTTGCCTTCACCTCCACAGGAGTTGTGTGACCAGAATGACGAGCTGCGGTCTGAGGTGGAAGTGCTGCGCTCGCAGCTGCAGGTCAGGAAGCTGCGACCGGCAGTCGGTCACCGCCGGAGCTCTGGCTTCCGCCCAGGCACCGAGCGGCTCAGCGTCAACGCCCTGCATCCCGGTGAGTGAACACAGGCCAGACGGCATAGGAACAGTCCATTCAGCCCATCGACCTCACTCCCGCCCTTCAATCACGGGTGATCTATCCCCTCTCAATCCCATTCTCCTGCCTTCTCCACATAACCCCCAACACTCTTACTAATCAAGGATCTGTCAATTTCTGCTTTAAAAATATCCAATGACTTGGCCTCCACATGTCTGTGGCAGTGAATTCCACAGATTCACCACCCTCTGACTAAAGATATTCCTCCACATCTTCATTCTAACGGTACGCCCTTTTATTCTGAGGCTTTGGCCTCTGGTCCTAGTGGTTTCTTTCACCAGTAGACACATCCTCTGCACATTCACTATCCAGTCCTTTCACTATTCGGTCAGTTTCAATGTCCCACTTCATCCTTCTAAACTCCAACGAGTACAGGCCCAGTGCCATCAAACACTCATCAGTCATCCCCGGGATCATTTTTGTAAACCTCCTCTGGACCCTCTCCAACGCCAGCACATTCTGCCTCAGATATTGGGCCCAAAAATGCCCACAATACTCCAAATGTGGTCTGACCAGCGATTTATAAGGCCTCAGCATCACATCCCTGTTTTTATACTCTAGTCCTTCTCGAAATAAATACTAGCATTTCATTTGCCTTTGGTCAATGATACCATGCAAGAAGTCTACTAGAGCCAACATATCGGTTTACTTTCAAGATACCGCATGGAAATGCCCATCGAGTCCATGCCGACCATCGATCACCCGTTCACAATACGTCTATGTTATCCCACTTTCTCATTCACTCCTTACACATTACGGGCAATTTACAGAGCTGCACGTCTTTGGGATGTGGGAGGAGACCGGAACACTCAGGGGAAACCCACGCGGTCACAGGGAGAACATGCAAACTGCACACAGACAGTATTTGGGGTCAGGGTCGAACAGGTCTCCAGAGCTGTCCCAAACATCCCTCACCCAACACATTCAAGAATAATATTAGGGAAATTGCACACAAAAGCACAATCTTTCATGTGTTGACAGTCAAGGTTTAAAATGGGTTAGGGAGATGTTTCATCAGACAGGATATTGAGTGTAGAAGTTGCAATGTTATGTCGCAGTTGTATATGACACTGGTGAGGCCTCCTTTGAAGTGTTGTGTTCAGGTTTGGCCATTCTGTTATAGGAAGGATGTCGTTAAGCTGGAAAGAGTGCAGGGAGGATTTACGAGGATGTTGCCAGGACTCGAGGGCCTGAGCATTCGGGGGAGGTTGTGCAGGCTAGGACTATTTCATGGGGCCCAAGAGGAAGAGGTGTGATCTTTAGTGGTATATAATATAATGAGGGGAAAAGATAGGGCGAATGCACAGGGTCTTTTACCCATCAATAACTAGAAGACATGGGCTTAAGATCATAGTGCCCACCTTGTCCATGCCAATCAAGTTGGCATACTGAGCTAGCATTTCCTGCATTTGACCCATATTCCCCTAAACCCTTCCTATTCATGTATCTGTCAAATGTCTTTTGCAACTCCCCTTCTATCGCTTCACCTGGCAGCTCATTCCAGATATGGACTACCCTCTGAATGACCCCTGAGGTCCCTCATGAATCTCTCCCCTCTAAATATCTCCCCGCTAGAAAGCCATGGAAGTGAATATGTTTACAGAAACGATGCTCATGAAGACATTTGGACAGATTTATGGACAGGAAGGGAGATGGGACAATTGCAGACGTGTGCCTAGCCCAGTATGCCAACTTGATCGGCATGGACAAGGTGGGCCGAAGGGCCCGTTTCTGTGCTGTACAACTATTCTAAGACTAACTGCCGCTGAGCATTGAAAGTCACAACATCAAGTGAAAGGCTAATGCCTGGATATTGCGACTGTAGTCAGTGATACCAAACATCAGTCTGAAGAAGGGTCTCGACCCGAAACGTCACCCATTCCTTGTCTCCAGAGATGTTACCTGTCCCGCTGAGTTACTCCAGCATTTTGTGTCTACCTTCGATTTAAACCAGCATCTGCAGTTCTTTCCTACACATACCATAGTTTATGTCATAGGAACAGAATTAGGCCATTCGGCCCATTAAGTCAACTCTGCTATTCAATCATGGCTGATCTATCTTTCCCTCTCAACCCCATTCTCCTGCCTTCTCCCCGTAACCATTGACACCGTTACTAATCAACACAGTAGTGTCCGTACGCTGCACACTGCTTCAGGGATTCAGCTCTACTGAAATCGGGTCCCCTCTGCGTGGAGTTTGCACGTTCTCCCTGTGAATGCGTGGGTTTCCTCTGGGAACCCATTGAAATGGTCTGTTTCCCTGCTATACATCTCCAACCCGATGCCTACAGCGCTTGTAGCGCCAGAGACCTGGGTTCGATCCCGACTACGGGTGCAGTCTGTACGGAGTCAGTATATTCTCCTTGTGACCGTATGGGTTTTCTCCGAGATCGTCGGTTTCCTCCCACATTCCAAAGACGTACAGGTTTGTGGGTTAGAAACATAGAAACATAGAAATTAGGTGCAGGAGTAGGCCATTCGGCCCTTCGAGCCTGCACCGCCATTCAATATGATCATGGTGATCATTCAGTATCCCGACCTGCCTTCTCTCCATACCCCCTGATCCCCTTAGCCACAAGGGCCACATCTAACTCCCTCTTAAATATAGCCAATGAAGTGGCCTCAACTACCCTCTGTGGCAGAGAGTTCCAGAGATTCACCACTCTCTGCGTGAAAAAAGTTTTTCTCATCTCGGTTTTAAAGGATTTCCCCATTATCCTTAAGCTGTGACCCCTTGTCCTGGAATTGGCTTGGTATAAATGTAAATTGTCCCTGGTGTGTAGGATAGTGTTAATGTGCCAGGATCGCTGGTCAGCATGGTCTCAGTGGGCCAAAGGGCCTGTTTCCATGCTGTATAACTAAACTGAACTGAAAATTTGAAATGTGAACCGTTTTTCCCTCCAATGCTGAAAAGGTTTAGCGGGCCAGGTGTTTCCGGCCCAGCTGAACACTTCCAACATTCTGTTTAATTTTTATTCCCACTTATTGTCTGGAAAAGTGGGAACTAAGGTTACAAACATTTGAAGATCATTCCCATTTTCTGAACAGATAAGGAATTGCCAGAAGAATGGTGTGGCAACGTGAGCATTGAAATGGAGATTGCGATGGAACAACAGAGAGTGCAGTGGCAGCAGGAGGTGCAGGACCTGAGGAGACAGCTGGAAACAAAGGTGGGACAACCATTGAGTCTCTTCTTCAGATACCTTCTTTGTTGCTGCCTCTCACCACTGATGGTGTTAGTAAATCATCTCCAGCCAGAGGGCATCTGCGTACACCACCAGCTAAAGTGCGCCTTACAGCTGTGCTTGTGACCGGTTTATTACTGCTTTATCTTTCTCGCTTTAATCTGCCTTGTGGTTCCCTTTGACTGAGAATCCACAGCCTGTCAGGGTAGAGATGAAACATTGACCTCGAGTTCTCTCTGTGTGGAGTTTGCATGTTCTCCCTGTGAGAGCGTGAGTTTCCTCCGGGTCCTCCCACATCCCCAAACGCGATCATAGGGAGAATGTGCAAACTCCGCACAAACAGCGCTGAGGTCAGGATTGAACCCGGGCTTGTGGTGCCGTGAGGCAGCGGCTCTACCCGCAGCGCCACCGTGTGTTTGGATGGTTAGTAGGATTTTCACTTTGTGGATTAACCTTGCTGTAATTTTACAGGTAAATTATTACGAGGGAGAAATGGAACTGATGAAGAGGAACTTTGAGAAGGAGCGGAAGATTGAGGACGAGCGGTTTAAGCTGGAGATGAGTGAGCTGGAGGAGGAGAAGCTGGTCGGGAGTCGGGAGGTGGAGCGGCTGCAAGGAGTCGTGAGCCAGCTCCGTGTTCATCGGCCCGGAGCGGAGACTGAGCGGGCAGAGGTCGCGGGGGTCGGAGTGGACGAGGTCGGAGAGGAGGGGAAGGAGGCTGGAGGATCGGAGGGACAAGGGGAGAGGAAGGCAGCGAGCCGGACCTGGGCCCTGGAGGAGGTGTCGCTGCAAGAAGGGGGGGAGTGGCAGAGAGCCCTGGTCCTGGAGGGGCTGCAGATGCAGCTGAAACAGTTGCAGGATAAGCTGCAGCAGCAGACGGAGTTGAGGCTCACGCATCAGCAGGAGCTGCAGCGACTCAGGTAGGTGTTGCCGAGCAGGCACGTGTCCACTCTCATCCCTCCCTTCCCGTCCCCCCGCCAAATATCTAAATATCTTAAATGTTATCATTGTGCCTGTCTAAAATACCCCCTCTGGCAATCTGTTCTACATACCCACGACTCTGTGTGAAAATGTTGTGTCAAATGGGACATGTTGGGATGAACGACCTGTTTCCATGCTGTGTAACTATGACCCAGGGAGTTTGTGCAAACGAGGTTGTGGTCGTTATTCAGAGCTCTCCTGGGATTATGGAAATATTTATCTTAAATACGGTTTCCATTAGAGTAATGAAAAGTGTTTAAATGTCTTCAGGGAGTCAGCGGGAGATGGATTTAAGCTGAGGTTACCCCTGGTGGCCGAGCCTGTTGCTTTGACAGGGAGGATCGGGGCTGAGACTGTGGACGTGAGACAGAGATGGCGGCTGGGGGTGGAGGATGCGGTGAGGGAGCGGGGATTGGAGAGCAGCCGATGGTCCACCCTTGGCAGAGAGACCACGGGGAAGAGCGTGGACCCTGGGGAGGAGCGGGCTGCGTTCTGCGGCCAGGAAGGGCAGGCGGTGCAACATGAGCATGAGCAGAGCTCGAAGAAGCAAAAGAACGGAAGGGAACAGACGGAAGGTTCCGGAGAGCAAAGGCCACGGGACGGGACGAGTGCTGGCCGAGGAGTTCCCTCGCACCCCTCGGCCGATGGACAGCAGCATCCTGCCGGGCCGAAGGGCCACCATGAGCTGGTACTGAACGGGCAAGGGGATGAGCAGGAGCTCAGGCTGAGACGGGCGAGGGTTGAGTGTGGGAGGACGGTGCAGGGACTTGAAGGTTGCGAACCCAGGCTCAGAGCAAGTACAGGTTTGGCGCAATCATTATCATCGTGTCAATAATGAGCAGCATCCTATTGTTACTGATCTCAAGATTGGCATCTAATTGACTATCTCCACAGCCACTGAATCGAGATGCATGATTGTTTCTCCCTGGTGACATGGCACCGGGTTGTCCAACTCCCAGCTGTGTCGGCCGTTATGTAGCTGCTGTGTCGCACAGTCATGCCTCTCCTCACCGTCGCTCTGCACTGCATCTGACTCTCTTGATTTCCACTAATCAGACCCTAACCATTCCAAGATGGATACACACAAAGTGCTGGAGTAACTATGCAGTCATGCAGCATTTCTGGAGAAAAAGGATGGGTGACGTTTCGGGTCGGGATTCTTCTTCAGACTGAGTCGAGGGAGTGGGAGACTAGAGGCATGAAGAGGTACAAAGGACAAATGAATAAAAGATATGCAAAAGGACAAATCAAGGCCAGCAAAGATAATCAAGGAGAGGTGGAGCCCACAATGGTACATTGCTGGCTGTGGGGAAAGTGATAACGAGTGATACAAACAGTAAAACTCAGCAAGACGACAGTGAAACTAGTACAACGACTAGGGTCACTTGAAGTTATAGAAATTAATACTCATATCGCTGGGTTGAAAGCTGCCCAAGTGAAATGTGAGGTGCTGTTGAATATGAACATTTTCAAACTGTCCCTGGACATTCCCGCTCTTGCTTGGGACGGGCAGGCGAGGTTTCTTGGACAGTGAGCAATAACGCCTCCTGCAAAGATCGGGCCGCGGCGTTTGGATGAGGTTTGGCAGGAGCGCGTCGCGGCGTTCCCGGCTGTGCTTGCTCAGACTTTGCCAGATCCGTCTGTGCTTCTGATAACAACCTCTACCTGAAATGTGTGGTCACCTTGGTTATTTTCATGTTCCCTTGCTTAACCTAATTAGCCTTGCCAGCAGTCTTACGGCATTGACATTAATGCAATAATGAAAGTTTTCTGTGCACTATTTCAAAGCCAGCATCTTGTAAAACAAGTGGATAAACTTATAACGCGCACAGCATAAAAAGGAGGCCATTTGGACCAAGGTGCCTGTTCTAGCCCTTTACCCCCCTTGCTCTTTATCCATACTCTCTTCAAGAACCTGATGGCTCAAGAATCAGGAATGTTTAATTGTCATTTGTACCAAAACGGAACAATTAAGTTCTTACTTGCAGCAGCTCAACAGGTCTGTAAACACAGTACTCAATTGACAACATAATAACAAAACAAAACTATTCTTCTTATCGAGTCCACATACAAGATTAGAAGTTGTTCAGCCAGAGCAGAACACACTTCTCGGCATCTGCACAATGGTGTCTGTCTTGCGCTTCTAGTGAAAACAAAAATAAGTTCAATTAAAAAAAAAACAATATTAGTGCAACCAAACCAAAGCCCAAACTCTCTAGTGCAACTCAGACAGTTGATAGTTTGAAGTTTAGTTGGTGTTTGCAGTGTTCAGGAGCCTGACAGCGGCTTGGAAGAAGCTGTTCCTGAACCTGGAGGACTCAGTTTTCAGACTCCTGTACCTTCTTACCGATGGGTTGTGTAGGTTGATGGTTGTAGGAAAGTAGCTGTTCCTGAACCTGTGGCTTCTGTCCCTCCTGCCCGGCGGTAGCAGTGAGAAGAGGGCATGGCCCGGATGGTGGGGATGCTTGATGGTAGATGCGGCCCCCTTGTGGCAGTGCCTGGTGTCGATGCTCTAGGGGGGGGGGGGGGGGGGGGGGGGGGGGGGGAGTCTGTGTCCATGATGGACCGGGTTGAGTCGACCACTCTCGGCAGCCTGCCTCTGGCGATGAGAAACTGGCCACTGTTTGTAGTCCTGCATTGTGGTGAGAGGTGTTACACTCAGTACCATTGACTTAGTTTGCAGCTGAGTCCATTAGGCAGTGTGCAGCTCACAGACATTATTATGTTTGGTATCACTGACTAGAGTTGCAATATCCAGGCATCAGGCTTTCACTAGATGAATTCTGATCCCATGTTGTGATGGTCAATGCTCAGCCGCAGTTAGTCTCGGGGTAGTTGTACAGCACGGAAACAGGCCCTTTGGCCCACCTTGTCCATGCTGACCTAGTTAGTATACTAGGCTGTGTAAGAAGGCTCTGTAAGAAGAATGCTGGTTTAAACTGAAGATAGACACAAAAAGCTGGAGTAACTCAACAGGACAGGCAGCGTCTCTGGAGAGAAGGAATGGGTGACGTTTCGGGTCGAGACCCTCCTTCAGAATACTGGGCTAGTCACATTTGTTTGCATTTGGCCCATATCCCTCTAAACCCTTCCTGTTGATCTATGTCCAAAATGTATTAATTGTATCCGCTTCTATAGCTTCCTCTGGCAGCTCATTCCAGATACAGACTACACTTTGATGAAAAGGTTGCCCCTCATGTCCCTCTTAAATCTCTCCCCACTCATCTTAAGCCTGTGCCCTCTAGTTTTAGAATCCTCTACCCTGGGGAAAAGACTGTGAGCGTCCACTTTATCCATGCCCCTCATGATCTTGTACACCTCACTAAGGACACTCAGCCTCCTATGCTCCAAAGAAAAAGTGCCAGCCTACCCAACCTCTCTAAATAACTCAAGCCCACAAGTGGTGAATCTCCTCTGCACCCATTCCAGCTTAATGACATCCTCCCTGTAGCTGGGCGACCAGAACTGCACACAGTGCTCCAAATGTTAGACTCCAACGTGTGTTTCAGGAACTTGTTACAATCCTGCACTAAGGTTCTCTGAAGAATGGCTGTAGTTATTTGACAAGAGTAATGTATCCCTCAGATATGAGTGTGAAATGCTTGCTGAAGAGAACTCTTCCTTGAAAAGGAAAGTGGCAATGTTTCGTCAGGATTTCCAGGACCAGGAGGGAAAAGTGAATGAACACAGGTAGGAAAACTGTGGTTTAAAAAACGTTCATGAAATACATGCATTATTGATAGTGCTTCGTAATTGGATTCGGACTCTCTTGTTGTGCACAGGAAACAAGTGGCTTGGCTGGAAGATGAAAGGGGGAACCGGCAGAGAGAATTCAAGGAACTTCAAAACCAGGTACAGATCTGAACTTTAGATCAAAGATAGAAAAAGCTGGATCTTCCACAGAATCGGCGGGCCATAGAGTTACACAGCACAGAAACAGGCCCTTCGGCCCAACTTGCCCACACTGACCAACATGCCCCATCTCCATTAGTCCCACCTGCTCACATTTGGCCCATATCTCTCAAAACCTTTCCTATCCATGTCAATGTTATGATAGTCTCAACCACCTTCTCTAGCAGCTTGTTCCATATATCACCCTCTGTGTAAAATAACAATATCCCTTAGGTTCCTACTAAATCTTTCCCCCCTCATCTTAAACCTAAGTCATCTGGTTCTCAATTCCCCTATAGGGTGATTTCACCAAAGGTCAAATGAGCATAGATCCCCCCTCACGTGACCGAAAATTTTAACTGGAGGACATATGTCAGATCGGTACATGTAAGTGAATGGGGAAACACGCACTTTCCCACCCGTTAAAAACATGGAAAACGGCGGATTTTTGAGCTGACATTTTCTGTGCTAGTCGGGGTGACCGTGAAGCACAGCGACCTAAATTTTCAGGCAAAAAAAAAGATAGAAAGTAAGGTAGTTACAAGAGGGAACTGAAGGTAGAAAGCAGCGGAAGTGAACAGCTGACATTTGCCGTGGTGATTTTAAGATCCAAAATATCGGGAATTATCGCGTTTGCTCGCTGAATTTCATCAAAAGTAAGGCATTATTAACCGGAAAATTTAGGTCGCTGTGCTTCGCGGTCACCCCGACTAGCACAGAAAATTTCAGCTCAAAAATCCGCCGTTTTCCATGTTTTTAACGGGTGGGAAAGTGCGTGTTTCCCCATTCACTTACATGTACCGATCTGACATATGTCCTCCAGTTAAAATTTTCGGTCACGTGAGGGGGGGATCTACGCTCATTTGACCTTTGGTGAAATCACCCTATTGTGGGCAAAAGTTTCTGATCTATTCCTCTCATGATTTTAATACACATCTATAAGATCACCCTTCATTCTCCTGTGCTCCAAGGAATAACGTTGTTGGCTGCTCAACCTCTTCCTATAGCTCAGGCCCTCGAGTCCTGGCAACATCCTTGTAAATCTCTGCACTCTTTCCAGCTCGACAACATTGTTAGAACATGGTGACCAAAACTGAACACTCATCATCATCTTATACAACTGTAACATGATCTCCCATGAGGGTGCCTGAAGTGAAGACTCTGTCCCACTCTGTACAGGTGGCATTCAGTCTAGTTTAGCATTCTCTAGTTTTAGCATCTGCAGTTTTTATTTGTTGTTTTTCTTGGTTGACCTGTTGGAATGCATTTTATTTAAGGAATGTACCTTGTATACCCCTGCGCCCGGGCTTTGAGAAACGGAGTCAAATACCTGTGCATCGAGTTACACGCCTGCTCTCTTGCCTGTGAGGGTGTCATTTTTCATTCCGTCCTCGCCTGCAAATTGAATAATTCCTGCTTTTGTCAGCTGGGAGAGGGGGAGTGGAGTGAAGCCGTCGCACCTGTTCCTCCTTGGGACGTTCTCATTGTTGTGTTAAAATCGATACAGGCAGATCTTTAACACTGTTGTAACCATGTACGGGATACAGTTGTAGGCAAGTCCTCACTGAATACTGAACATGGAAAGGTAGGCTGAGATATAGCAGAGGAACATGAAATACTCAGTGTCTCATGGCACAGAAACAGGCCCTTCAGCCCAACTCGACCATGCCAACCAAGATGCCCCATCTGCACAAGGCCCACCTGCCTGCATTTACCCCATATCCCTCTAAACCTTTCCTATCCATGTACTTTAAGACTTTAGAGATACATTCCACCTTTGGTCCACCGAGTCACCACGGACCAGCGAGCACCCCGGACACTAGCACTTTCCTACACCCTGGGGACAATTTATCACTTTACTGAACCCAATTATTCTACAAACCTGTGCATCATTGGAGTATGGGAGGAAACCGGAGCATGAACTTCGTAGAGACAGCACCCGTGGTCAGGATCAAACCTGGGTCTCTGGCGCTGTGAGACAGTAATTCTACCGCTGCGCAATTGTGCCACTTAAACAACTAAGCATGAGACGGGGTTGGAGAACACGAACTTCATAGAAACACACAGTGTCGTCTGTCCATTCCTTCCAGAGTTTCTGCCTGACCCACTGAGTTCCTCCAACACTTTTTTAAAGTTTCCGTTGGCTCTTGAAGGATCTTCAGAAAACAGCTCTGTAATATGAGTGGGAATCATCGACAGTGTTTTTGGTGTTAATCGCAACATTGTAGAGGGGATAGAGCAAGTTTTTCACCTATTGTTTAGATACATTAGGGTGAAATGTTACCCTCGCATTATGGTACAATATATCCTTTCTGTTGCTAAGAACAAAACAGTAATATGGTTCACTGTTGGATGGAGACCGGCTCTTCTGTAGTCAACAGACATCAGCCAGTCCTTGCTGGATGTGACCAGGAGCAGTTCAGACACTGTGCTACAATGTCATTAAGTTGGAAAGAGCACATAAGTGATTCACCAAGTCATCTTGAGAGCTTGAGTTACAGGGAGAAGTTGTATGGGCTGGGACTTTTTTCTTTGGAGAGTAGGAGGCTGAGGGGTGACCTTATTGAGGTGTGCAAGATCGTGAGGGGGCATGGATAAAGTGAACACTCTTTCCCAGGGTACAGGATTCTAAAACTAAAGGGCACAGGCCTAAAGTGAGAGGAGATATATTTACAAGGGACCTCAGGGGCAACTTTCTCACTCCAAAGGTAGTCCGTATCTGGAATAAGCTGCCAGAGGAAGCTATAGAACTGGATACATTTGCAATTTTCAAAAGACATTTGAATAGATGTATGGATAGCAAGGGTTTAGAGGGATTTGGGCCAAATGCAAGCAAATCGGACTAGCCCAGTATGCCAACTTGGTCAGCATGGATATGTCGGGCTGAGAGGCCTTTTCAGAGGTGTACAGCTCTACGACTCAAAGGTGTTTAATATTAAATTTCCAATTATTTAAAGACAAAAATGATGCTTCTCGTGCATCGTAGTTCTCTGCTGATTGGTCTTGCTTCTCCTTGTCTAGAATGAAGAGTACACGACTCAGATCGCTCAACTCAACGCCAAAACCCTGCAGCTGACTAATCAGAACTCCCAGTGGTATGTGAGGGTGGAGACCAGTCAGAGCACCGTGCAGCTGCTCAACGAGAGGCTGGCAGAACTGGGGCAGCAGAAGGAGGAGATGGCCAGAGTGTGCAGGCAGCTGCAAGAGGCCTGCAGCAACTCTGAAAAAGAACATTTCCAGCAGCAGTCCACGTGGGAACGGGAGAGGGGCCTCGTGCAAAAAGAATTGCAGGAGTCTCAGGAGAAGGTGAGGCATCTCTCCTCCTCTCGCTCTTGCCTTAGTTCACCAGGCAACTAATGATATTTAGTTTAGTTTAGTTTATTGTCACGTGTACCGAGCGAGGTACAGTAAAAAGCTTTTTTGTTGAGTGCTGTCCAGTCAGCGGAAAGACTATACATGATTCCAATCAAGCAGTCCACAGTGTACATATACAGGATGAAGGGAATAACATTTAATGCAAGGTGAAGTCGATTAGAAATAGTCAGATTGCAGGTCAGGACCAATCCCTTGTTGGTGAGAGGATGGTTCAGTTGCCTGATAACAGCTGGGAAGAAACTGTCCCTGAATCTGGAGGTGTGTGTTTTCACACTTCTGTACCTCTTGCCTAATGGGGGAGGGGAGAAGAGGACGTGACCGGGGCGAGACTGGTCCTTGATTATGATGCTGGCCTTGCCGAGACAGCATGAGGTATAAATGGAGTCAATAGAAGGGTGTTTGGTTTGTGTGCTGGTCCTCATCCACAATCCTCTGCAATTTTTTACTGTCTTGAATGGAGCTGTTCCCAAACCATGGTATGAAGCATCCCGATAAAATGAAAAATGAAATGATTCAATTTATTGTCATTGTCAGTGTACAGTACAGAGACAACGAAATGCATTTTTAGCATCTCCCTTGAAAGGGAGACACAGGGCGTCGCGGTGTGCCCGCGCCTGCCGCCGTAACATTCCATTACAGGCAAAGGTGGGTGAAGTGTCTTGCCCAAGGACACAACGACAGTATGCACTCCAAGCGGGATTTGAACCGGCTACCTTCCGGTCGCCAGCCGAACTCTTAGCCCATTGTGCTATCTGTCGTCGATAAAATGCTTTCTACAGCGCATCTGTAGACGTTGGTGAGAGTGGTCGGGGATATGCCGAATTTCTAAGCCTTCTAAAGGAGCAGAGATGTTGGTGTGGGCCAATGTTCAATATGGCTGGTACAAGACAAGTTATTAGTTATAATTACTCCTAAGAACTTGACGTTTTCAACCATCTCTACTTTGGCACTGTCAATCCATACCAGGGTATGTGTACCACTTTGTTTTCTGGAGTCAATCACAATGTCCTTTGATGATATTAAACCTGCCAGTACTTTTCTTTGCATCTTAAACAGTGGTGTGGGCAGAACACTGCGGAGTTGGGAATCATAAAATTCTAGGATTTAATTTGGAAATGTCCTATGTTTAGATACAGAACCTGGAATTGAGTCTGGAGAGTTTGAAGCTGGAACTCCTGGGAAAGCAACAGGATAACTTCTCCCTGGAGCAGGAGGTGGGATCAGTCACAAATGACAAGGTAATGTGAACGCTTGTGACTAAGCGCAAATGCCGCAAGTTTGTTTTAGTTTATTATTGTCACGTGTACTGTGGTACAGTGAAAAGCTTTTTGTTGCGTGCTATCCAATTAGCAGAAAGACTATACATGATTACACTCAAGCCGTCCACAGTGTGCAGATACAGGATGAAGGGAATAGTTTTCAGTGCAAGACAAGGTCCAGTAAAGTCTCCAACCAGGTAGACGGTAGGTCAGGACCGCTGCCTAGTTGGTGATAGGATGGTTCAGTTGCCTGATAACAGTTGGGAAGAATCTGTCCCTAAATCTGGAGGTCCGAGTTTTCACACTATTAGATAGATATAGATATGCCATTTATTGTCACTATACATGTACAGTGAAACTGAAAGCTGCTCGTACTCAGTGCATACATACAATTTAGCACAAAAAACAAGAAACAGAAAAAAAAAAAAACAGAAGGGAGATGGGGGGGGGGGAATAGGTGCACAAATTCTGCGGCGCTACATACATATATACAGATGGAAGTCCGTGTTGGGCGTTGTAGTCAGTGCATGTGTGAATTTGAATTTATAGTAGATATAATTCTCGGAAAGCAACTATTCCTGAGTCTGTTTGTCCTGGATTTGATGCACCTATAGCGCCTTCCAGAGGGCAGCAGGTCGAACAGTCCAAACGCAGGATGGGAGCTGTCTTTGATGATCTTCTTTGCCCTGCTAAGGCAGCGGGAGGTGTAGATGCGTATTATACCTCTTGACCAATGGGAGAGGGGAGAAGAGGGAGTGACCGGGGTGAGACTGGTCTTTGATCATGATGGTGGCCTTGCCAAGGCAATGTGGTGTAGATGTAGTCAATAGGAGGGAGTTGGTTTACATGATGGTTAGAGCTGCATCCACAACTGGATTGCTTTGCGTAGACGATTGTTGAGACCTCTGCAACTTTTGATACCTTGGTATTGGTTTATCATTGATAGGTGTACTGAGATACAGTGAAAAATATTTTGTTTGCTTGCTATCCCTTCAAATCATACTGCACATGAGTATAATCAAGCCAAACACGTACAGCAGGTCGTGCATACAGAAAAATCCCAGATTGCAGAATATAGAGTTGCAGCATTATGGTGTTACAGTTACAGAGAAAAAGTCCACGTCTGTGTACAGTTCTGGTCACCCCAGTACAGGAAACAACACGTAGATAGTGGTAAAGAAGGCAGACACAAAATGCTGGAGTAATTCAGCGGGTGAGGCAGCATCAATGGAGAGAAAGAATTGGCGACGTTTCGGATCGAGACCCTTCTTCAGACTGATAAACATGGTAAAGAAGGTATATGGTATGCCTGCCTTCAACAGTCGAGGTATTGAGTATACATCAGGAAGTCATGTTGTTGCTTTATAAAAGTTTGGTTAGGCTGCATTTGGAGTATTGTGTGCAGTTCTGGTCACCCCATTACAAGTAACGTGGAGACTTTGGAGAGGGTGCAGAAGAGGTTTACCAGAATTAAGCCTGGATTAGGGGGTATTAGCTACTGGGAGAGGTTGGATAGACTTGGATTGAAACGCCAGCAGTTGAGGGGGAGACCCCTCAAGTTCTCCCCGGAGAAGTTCTTTTAGCTTGTGTCTTGATGTACCTTTTTTAGCTCAATAATAGGGAATTGGCATGAGTGTGGAATATCGAGGTATGTTCTCCATGGTGGAAGCTTTGGGTACACTGGGCTCGGTTTCCATCATTGACCAACATCTACAGTATGGATTTTGTACATTCTCCCTGTGACCACGTGACTTTCCCCTGGGTGTCCTGGTTTCCTCTCACATTCCAAAGACGTACCAACTTGTAGGTTCATTTGGCTTTGGTAAAAGTTGTAAATTGTCCTTAGTGCGTAGGATAGTGTTAGTGTACGGGGTTGGTGCAGACTCGTTGGGCCAGATGGCCTGTTTCCGCACTGTATCTCCAAACTTAACGAAAGCATTCTCCAGCGTGTTCCATGCAAAGCCAAAATCCCAAGCAACTCAGCAGCTCCCACCACGCTGTTGCACACTGCAGAACCAGGAATCGCTACCAAGGAAGCCACACTCAGGGTCAGACAGCACAGCAACAGGCTCTTCAGCCGCCTCTGCTAACACTGCTACCCACAACCACCGCAATCCAGCGCCTCCAGCAGCTGCTCCCGTGCACTGTGTCCCGCTTCCTGAGCCGAATGTGGAACTTTATGGCGCTTTCCGAGGGTGTGGGAGGTGAGTTCACGGACCGTTCCCCTCCATCTTCCACCGCCACTATCTCTGTTCCATCATCAGCGGTGACAAGTGGCTCCAAACACAATCCTCGTTTCGCAGTAGAAGGTCTACCGCTATAGTAGCCAATCTAATATACTTAAAGTGAATTTGGTTGTAGTTTTTAAAAGAACACAAGTTCCTATACGTAATTAAAATCCCACACATGCATTGATGATATATTGTGAATGTGATTTTTACAGGTCACCCAAGTGCAGAAACTGGGAACTGAACTAGAGTGGATAAAACAGGAATATCAGACTTTACAAAATAAACACGTACAGTTGGAGTCCAGCTTGATGGAGTCTCAGGAACAGGTACTTCTCTGATGTTGGAAGCAAACAGCTGAAGGACCAGGGTGGTGGGGGCTTGGGAGTGTTATTTGAAATTGGAGAATTGACTGTTCATAATAAGGGTTTTTAGCTAACCAAGCGGAATACGAGTCGCTGTTCCTCCAGTTTGCATGTGGCCTCACTCTGGCAATGGAGGAGGCTCAGGACAGAAAGGTCAGAATGGGAAGGGGAGCTAAAATGATTAGCAACCGGGAGATCCACACTTGGTCCCACTAATTTAAAGAAGGCCACAATGGGAACACAGAATGCAGTGGGTGGTTAGAGGTATGTGAACTTCTGTCTCACCTGGGAAGACTGCTTTGGGTCCCTGGATGGAGGTGATATAGGGACAGGTATTGCATCTTCTGTAGTTGAAGGGGAGAGGGTGGTTTGGGTAGGAAGGGATGATTGAACCAAGGAACTTGCGGAGGAAGCGGTCTCTGCGCAAGCTGGAAAGTGGTGGAGATGATTAAAAAAAGATCTGAGGATGATGTGGAGGCTGATGAGGCGAAGAACATTGCCAGGCAAACTATCCTTGTTCTATCTGGCGGAAGGGGTAGAGAGCAGAACTATGCGATACAGAGGACACGCTGATGAGAGATCCATCTATGACAGCAGGTGGAAATATTTATTAAAGGACAAGGACGTCTCAGATGTCCTAGAATGGAAAGCCTCTTCTTGGGAGCAGATAAGGCAGAGACAGAGAATTTGGGAGTAGGGATAGCGTCTTTGCAATAGGCAGGGTGAGAAGATGAGTAGTCACCATGGTGATTTGGGCATGTGATGTTTTAAAATAAAAAATATAAAAGGGTTTAATCTTTATTTTTGGTCCAGTCAACCTATTGTTCAACATATGCAGGTTTCCCAGTCAAATCAAAGCCCCAATAGGAATTTTGTTTTGTATGTTAAAAGTATAGTCAAGAGTGTTTTAATGTCATATGTCCCAGATAGAACAATATATAAAATTAGGAGAGGCATAGATCGGGTAGACAGTCAGAACCTTTATCCCAGGGTGGAAATGTCAGAATAGAGAGCATAGCTTTAAGGTGAGAGGGGCAAAGTTTAAAGGAGAGGTGTTGTGCAACTTTGTTTTACACAGTAAGTTGTTACCCCGAACTATACTGTGACAGTTGTCGTTCTATGTTCACAGCTGTCGGACGCCAACACCAAATTAATACAAGCCCAGTCTCAGCACTTGGAGGAGATACGGGAGTTGCAGGAGCAAGTTAACAATGGTGTGCCCAAAATCCAACTGGCACAATTTCAAATGACGATGGCAGAGGGCGAGCATAGAGCGCGGCGACTGCAGGAAGAGCTGCGTATCCAGCGAGAGGAGGCCAATGACTTGTTGTGCGCACAGCAGGTAAACCAACAACTTGCACTGTCCGACAGGTGTGGGTCTTAATCCGACCACAGTTTGCATGTTAATGGCTATTTGTGAATTTATTTGTTTGCATTTACAGGCCTATAAAGCTGCAAAAGTAAGAATTTAGAAAGCAAGAACTGCACATGCTGGTTATAACAAAGATAGACACAAAGTGTTGGAGTAACTCAGTGAGTCAGGCAGCATCTCTGGGGAATATGGATGGGTGACTTTTCAGGTCTGGACCCTTCTTCAGAATTTACCCTGGACACTCCCTCTCCCACCAAGCAAGAGTTGCAGAAGTGTGAAAACCAGTTTCAGGCACAGTTGCTTCCTAGCTGTTATCAGGCAACTGTACCGTCCTATCACCAACTAGAGCAGTCTTGATCTCATTGGAGACTCTCGGACTATTTTTAATTGAACTTTTTAGGACTTCACCTCGCACTAAGTTATCCCCTTTATCCTGTATCTGTACACTGTGGTCGACTTGAATGTAATCATGTAGTCTTTCCGTGGACTGGATAACATGCAATAAAAAAAAGCTTTTCATTGTACCTTGGTACACGACAATAAACTAACTACATGGTTCCATTGTCAGTACATATGACAATTAAACACTCTCGACACCAAAATAACTTCTGAATGTTTCACCTACCTTTTAACACTTATTAAAAATCTGCCTGGCAGCTGTCCTGCCACCTTTACATTTTTGTCTGCTGAAGCTCCTGTGAAATTCTTCACGTTAAAGGCACGGTAATCATGCAGGTCAGGGCCCTTCTTCATACTGCCGCCACCTCTACCAGCTTCCCTTCCTCCTCCTACAATCAGACAGAACGGTCCCGACCCAAAATGTCATCTAGCCATGTCCTCCACAAATGCTACTCGAGTTGCTTGTGTTACTCCAGCACTGTGTTTTTTTAAATTCAGCACCTGTCAGTGTCCGACTGACTTTCAAATACCAATTACTGACTCCTGGAGAATGTAAATAAAACAATCACATTCTGTTTCAGAAGGAGTACGAGAGGCTTCTAAAGGGAATGGAAGAGAGGATGGAAGAGGTGGAGCAGAAACTGAAAAGTGTACGAATGATGCTGGAGGATAAAATGAACCAGCTGAAGGAACAGGTGAGTGTTTGGGACGGGTGTAAATATAGGAGGAATCACAGGCTCTGGCCAGCCAGCAGCTCTGCACCACCTAAGATGCGTGAAATAAATTAACTCAGATAAAGCACATCTTTACTTTCCACTGCGAGGTGAATCATTATTTTATGTGACCAAAAAGACCTATTGATAATTTGTACTTGTAAAGAAATGATTTGCTTCTTGCCTGCAGTTTGCCAAGAATGCCAAGTCTGACCTGTTGCTGAAGGACCTATATGTGGAGAATGCTCAGCTGATGAAAGCACTACAGATTACAGAGCAGCGGCAGAAAGGTGCAGAGAAGAAAAACTACTTGCTGGATGAAAAGATTGCAGCTTTGAACAGCCTGCTGAGGAAGATTGCTCCAGCCTCACTCTGAGTGTTCCAGCCCCAACAGCATAGAATTAGAGCCGTACGGCAGGGAACAGGCCCATCAGCCCACCTTGTCCATGCTGGCACATGGACATACTGGGCTAGTCCCATTTGCCTGCATTTGGCAGGTACCTAGGTACGGTGACATTCCAATTTTGGCATATGAATCAGTAAAAATCTTACTATGTGCAGGCACAATCATACTGGAATGCAAGAGTGTAGGAATAGATTACTCCAAGGCTGTACACAAGAGTCGCCATGTTTCTGGTGCCATCCAGTAACCTTCAAGGTCACAGTTGTTGACAAATGTAGTCTTAACTTGGCCTTAAAGGGCTGTTGTCCTTGTGGCAGCACTAGGTTACGGGGGGGTCAGCCTGGCTAGGCGATGTTGTCTGTCCTCCTCCGTTGCTCTGGGCCGTGCCTCGGCCTCTGAGAGCAGCACCGATCCAATCGAACCCCAAGTTGCTGCAGGGCCTCCAGCGGCCCACTCCACATCACTCCGAAACTGTGCCCCGGGCGCCTACCGCAGCCAACCATGGATACCCCAGAACAAGAGCACAGGAGGCAAGCTCACAGGCACCATTCCTTTCCTCCATCTAACACTTCTTGTCCAAACGTTGCAATTATATCCGGTTCTATAGCTTCCCCCGACAGCTCATTCCAGATGCAGACCAACTTGGTCAGCGTGGACAAGGTGGGCCGAAGGGCCTGTATCTGTGCTGCACAGCACTACAACCCAATTCAGTATTTTTCAATATCAACAGGGAACACAAGTCCTTAAAATATATTTGTGAACCTCATGTCACTGTCCCCAGCGCAGAAACCCCCCAGGTTGGATGCAAGCTGAAGAAGATCCTTCTTGTGCTGCCATTTTAAACTTTAATGCATTTATTCTCTGGAAAATAACATCGCAGAACTTAATTCTATCAATGTCACTGCAAATTGAACAGTTATGTAACAGGTACAATTGTGCAGTTATTTGTAGATGCCAATTCTGTTGTACAGAAATGTTTGTGATTTTCAGACATTTTATAAAATTCCAAGAATGTAAACTATTTAAAATTATTTGGATTAAAATGTACTGTTTATTTAAAGCTATAATATGATCTGCTGACCTTGTATATAGATGCAGGCTGTTCCAGTTGAGAGATTGTAGTCCAATCTCTGGTCACACTCTACATTCAGCTGCAGCTAATAAGTATCATGCACCCAGGACACGTAAATACTGAAATGGTGCCACTGATGAAATGGGAAAATATGCAATTAACGACATGATCCATAACACGGCAACGCTGCTCAGTGGGATCTTGGGGTCCAAGTCCATAAATCCTTGAAAGTAACAACACAATAAAGATGGCATATAGTATACTTGCCTTCATTGGTCAGGCCATATTTGGAGTACTGCATGCAGTTCTCTTCACCCTTTAATAAGAAGGATGTGGAGGCTTTGGAGAGGGTGCAGAGGTGATTTACCAGCATGGTGCAAGATTAGGGGGTATTACCTACAGGGAGAGGTTGGCCAGACTTGGATTGTTTTCTCTGGAACACCAGAGGTTGTAGGGAAACCAGAGAGAAGTATATAAATGGAGAGGATCGACAGCGAGAATCTTTTTCCCTCAGGATGGAAGACAGACTTGGATTGGTACATGGTAATGGATTATATGCAGGCAAATAAGAGTTGGTTTTGGCATC
Source organism: Leucoraja erinaceus (assembly GCF_028641065.1). Lineage (NCBI taxonomy): Eukaryota > Metazoa > Chordata > Chondrichthyes > Rajiformes > Rajidae > Leucoraja > Leucoraja erinaceus. Next base: position 32,230,277 of record NC_073384.1, on the reverse strand, counting down.
ATGTTTGGTACAGACATTGTGGGTCAAAAGGCTTATTCTTGTGCTGCAGGTTCCATTTAAATCTGTGGCCCCAACCTGCCATCTAGAATCACTGAGACAAGACGGACAGAAATGTTAACAGATTTACATTTCCTTGTGAGGAGAAAGGGAGGGGCTATGATGAAACACTACAAAGGCCTTTGATCCTAGCTGAATATTTTAATAAGGCAAGGCAATACAAGCCAAAGCAACGTTGAACAGTCTACAGTGACACGCGGACTTCCAGCTTATGTTCTCAGGATAACACGTGTTCCAGGATTCCATGACGGATTAACTGTTCACACTTCCACCTGGGCATAAAGTGCTGGGGAAAAAGCAAAAGAATTCTTAGTATTTTAAACATTAGCTGGAACAAGGAAAGTATACTGGAGACACGAGGAACTGCAGGTGCCATACCCCTGGATATCCTCCGGAGAACACTTTGGATCTTAACTCACAGTACAGCACAAGAGAAAGATGACCGCTCATCTCTAACAAGAATAACAGAGGTAGACATTGAAGGATCTTCAATTTATAAAATCAGGATTTTGGAACAAGTTAACAAAAAAATTCCTAGTTGAGGGTCATTCGAAGGAAATTGAGTCTAAAGATATCATAAAGGCAGGATAGAATGTGGAGTTAAAACTGGTGGAGCAACTCAGTGGGACAGGCAGGAATGGTAGAGGGAATGGATAGGAGAGGCTAAAGGTCTATAACCTTCAGATTGACTGAGTCTGAAGAAGGGTCCCAACTCAAAACATCGTCTATCCATGCCCTCCTCCTATGCTGCCTGACCCCCCAAGTTCCTTCAGTACTTTGTTCAAGATTTGGCCCAAATCCTTCTAAACAGACCAAAGGGTTTGTTTCTGTGCTGAATTACTATAATTCCAGCATCAGCAAACTCTTGTGCCTCCAAGATAGAATGTGGAATCGTATAACTGTAGACAACTGCACCAAAACATGTGGTTTATGGCTTGTGTTTCAATGCAGTCACTTTTGACAGCAGCAGGTTGTCTGGGGACCCCTCTATCCGCGTTTCACGGGTCAGCCGCAGGCTTCGAGCAGCTGATTCTGTCTCGCGGCAGGTGGAGACCAAATTTATCTTCAAGGCTTTTAATGAGGCTTCACATGACAAGGAGGTGGAATTTAAAAAAAAAAAGAAAAAGCTCATGGGATCCAAGGTCGAGTGACACAATTAAATTGATGTCAGGAAACAAACAAACTGCAGATCCACATCTCATGCATGTTTAAAAAATGATGAGGGTTTCTACTTCCACTGCCCTCTCAGCCAGCAAGTTCCAGATCTTTTCACCGTGGGGTTGAAAAACATTTTCACAGCTCTGATCTAAATTCTTCTGTCAATTATTTTTATGTAAATGATTCTTGGAAAGAATGCAAAGATTCAAGAGAACATTGCCCGAACTTGAGGACCGGAGCTGTAGAGAGGTTGGGCAGACTAGGACTTTATTTCTTGGAGCACAGGAGGATAAGGGGGTAACCTTTTAGAGGTATACAAGATCATGAGGGGAATCGATAGGATGAAAGCAGTCTTTTACCCAGCATTGGAGAATCAAGAATTTGAGTGCACGGGTTTAAGGCGAGAGGAGAAAGATTTAATAGGAACCAGAGGAGAGGTGGTGGGTAGGTGGAACGAGCTGCCAGAGGAGGTAGTTGAGGCAGGTACTGTTTCATTTAACTCTTACCTGGCTGTTTTTCTTCAGGAGGACTGTTGTACCATCATCGATCTCAAACTCACCATAATCTTTCAAACACCGCACCTACAGAAAATAAATATTTTGTTGACATTACACATCTTGGTTTTCAGGCGATAACTCTCAGACACCTCCTCCTACTTATCCTTGGACCATGATCCCACAGACAAACACCAGGCCTGCATCTCACACACCATTTCTGATTTCATCACTTCTGGCTGTCTGCCTTCCACAGCCTCCAACCTCATCGTTTCCCAGCCCCGCATAGCTGGGTTTTACCGTTTCCGCAAAATCCATCAACTGCCCTGGCAGATCCATTGTTTCTGCCTGCTCACATCCCACGGAAATAATTTCCACATACTTCGACTCCATCCTATCCCCCCCTTTCCAATCTCTCCTGACCTATGTCCAAGATACCTCACATGCTCTTCTTCTCCTCTTCAATGACTTCTGCTATCTGAGCCCCCACTTCCTCATCTTTACTATGGACCTTCAGTCACCTGCACCTCCATCCCCCACCAGGAAGGCCTTAAAGCCCTCAGTTTTATTCCTTGACCGCAGAACCATCCAATTTCTCTCTACTAACACTCTACTCCACCTAGCAGAGCTGGTCCTCACCCTCAAAAACTCCTCCCACTTCCTCCAAGACCAAGCCGTAGCTATGTACACTCGCATGGGCCCCAGCTATGCCTGCCTCTTTGTAAGGTACATTGAACAATCCTTGTTCCAGGCATATACTGGCCCTATCCCCAAACCCTATCACATGACTGCATCGGTGCTATCTCCTGCACCCAAACAGAACTCATGGACTTCATCAACTTCACCACCAATTTTCATCCTACACTCAAATTCACTTTAAACATCTCCAACAGCTCCCTCCCCTTTCTTGATCTCAGTCTCCATCACAGGAAATAGACAATTGACTGACGTCTATTACAAACCCACTGACTCCCACAACTATCTCGACTACACTTCTTCTCACTCAGCTTCCTGCAAAGGCTCTACCCCCAACTCCCAATTCCTCCGTCTATGTCGCATCTGTGCCCAAGATGAGGTGTTCCATATTCGAACATCCGAGATGCTCTTATTCTGGGGGTTCCCCTCGCCCACCATAGATGATTACCTCACTTGTGTCTCCTTGGTACCCCGCAGACTCGGCCCTTGCCCCCCCCCCCCCCCCCCCCCCCCTTATTCGCAACAGAGACAGAGTTCCCCTCATCCTTAACTTCCACCCCATCAGCCGTTGTATACAACACATAATCCTCCGAAATTGCCACCATCTCCAACGGGATCCCACCACTAGCCACATCCCCACCCCTTTCCGCCTTTCACAGACTGTTCCCTCCACAACTCCCTAGTTGACTCATACCTTCCCACCCAAACCACCCCTTCCCCAGGTGAAAGTTATTAATTGATTGTTGTCATATTTAAGCTTTCCTGTTATAAAAGGCCAATTGTAATGCATGATGGGATTTGGACAACTTCCATAGTGACATGGTTTTTTTAAACTTAAGGTGAAAAGTTCGCAGCTCTCTTGCAAGATTTTTAATGCAAGTTGAAGAGGTTTTCTGCACGTATATAAACTCGCGTTTTCTGGTATGTCTTTGTGTGTGCTGCTGGAGATTCAGACGTGAGAAACTGTTGCCTCCGAGTCTCTCAGTTCACACCCGTCAGGCGTTAAATTAAAGCTTTGTATGGTCTTAAGAATTTGTACTTTGTCTATCCTTTAAGTGAGCTTTTTCACAGGTACCTTCCACTGCAACACCTGTTGCTATACCTCCTCCCTCAACTGTCCAGGGACCCCGACAATCCTTTCAAGATAGGCAAAGGTTCACTTGCACTACCTCCAACCTCATCTTCTGTATTTGTTGTCCAAGATATGGACTCTTATACATCGGTGAGACCAAACGCAGACTGGGCGATCGTTTCGCAGAACATCTTCGCTCAGCCTGCCTGAACCACCTTGATCTCCTGGTTGATGGACACTTTAATTCTCCTTCCCATTTCTACACAGACCTATGTCACCTATTCCTTTTCTTCCAGTGATACTGCCCGACCCGCTGAGTTACTCCAGCATTTTGGTCCATCTTCGGTGTAGACCAGCATCTGCAGTTACTTCCACACAGGTAATAGGTGGAAACAGTGTTCATAAGCAGATGGTTGGACTAAAGGCCAGAGATGAAAAAAAGAGTGCTAGCCAAAAAAAATTAAGTTGCAAATTGTGAAGTTAGAGGAAGGAATGCAATTGGAAGGGGAGGTAAGAAATGAGCGCAAGTTCAAGTTCAGTTGGGACTCAGGGGAGGGGGAAAGAAAGGGGAATTATGCGGGAGGGGAAGGGAAAGGCGGAGGGTTATGTAGTTACCTAAAATTGGAGAATTCAATGTTCATTCTATTTGGTTGTAAGCTATCCAAGCTAAATATGAGGTGTTTCTCCTCCAGTGTGTGTGGGCTCACTCTGGCAATGTAGGAGGCCCAAGCCAAACTTCTATACCCAACATTCTGACTGATGAATGCTAATGAGCCAAAAGATGTCTTGACTACATTATCTACCCGAGTCAGAGAAGGGTCTCAACCCGAAACGTCACCCATTCCTTCTCTCCAGAGATGCTGCCTGTCCTGCTGAGTTAGTTCAGCTTTGTGTCTATCTTCTGTTTAAACCAGCATCTGCAGTTCCTTCTTACACAAATCTAAATTGAGGAAATAGATACAAAACAACAAGGGTGGCATATGGAAAAGTGACAAAATTTGCTGGAAGGCTTGAGGATTTTAAAGACCTGATCAGCAAAGCAAATTCTTCAATTAAGTCATAATGCTGGGGTAAATGGGCTTGAAGGAGATGATTGCGCAAAAAAAGCGTCTAAGTTTATTGTTGTCATGCGTCCCAGGGTACAATGAAAACCTTTGTTTTGCATGCTATCCAAACATGAATGAGCTGCCGGGGGAGGAAGTTGAGGCAGGTACAATAACAACACTTGGGACAGGTACATGGATAAAAAAAGGTTCAGAGGGATATGGGTCAAACGCAGGCGAATGGGGCCTGTTTGTGCTGTATGACTGAAATTTTCAGTCACCGCCTTATTTTGGCACAAAATGTAGGTAGCTTTCAAGTAAACTTCTTCAAGAACCCAATGAACCAACTTCCCTGCAAACATACACAAAGTCTCAGATGTTACACGTGGAGTACAAAACTTACCTCAATGAATAGACTTTTTGGTGGTTTCATATCTTGAGTTATATCCAGCCCTTCATCTCCTCCGATGGCTCTCATATAAGTGGCCAGTGACTTTTTATACTGATTGAACCACTCTGTCTGTGGGGAAGAAGAAACCAAACACAATTTAAAAAAGTATTACTAAAATAGATAGTGTGAAAACTGGCCATCAGCCCACACAAGTTCTATCCGACACACTAGGGATAATTTTTACAGAGGCCAATTAACCTACAAACCTGCACGTCTTTGGAATGTGGAAGGAAACCGGAGAAAACCCATGTTGCCATAGGGAGAATGTGCAAACTCTGCAAAGACAACACCCATAGTCAGGATCAAATCTGGGTATTTGGCACTGTGAGACAGCAACTACCACTGCGGCACCCTAATTGCTGGCTATTAGGCAGCCCAATTTTGATTGGTCAGTGTTGTAACCAACAAAAGGGGATAGCACAAAAGACATTTGCATATCAGAGTTTGGAACTGGTTGGTCATAATAATTAAAAAGGCTAAATAGATAACATGGGGAAATATATAGCAAGGTCTCAGGATAAGAACAGGGAATTGGACCCAAGGATACATAGCAGGCACAGCTCAAGCTGGCTACATCCGTACTCTCATTTCTACAGTTCTATGAAAATGCAATTAAATGAACCTTTAGCATATTAAAGGGATCCAAGAGGGTAGTACACAGGATGGGCCTGAGAGCCTTTAGGTTGTCCAAAAACAATTTACCTCTTCAGGAGCAAAATGGAACCGGATTTCTGATGGCAGGACACTTCCATATTCCCACCTCAAGGATCGAATTCGTAGCATACGGTCATACCTGCCAAAGAGAAGCCTTTTGATCACTTTTCCCCAACGCAAATTATTTCCTTTAGAAGGCACAGGTATTGTAATAGTTTTCCCAAATGTAAGAACATGTATTATCTAAATGGAGAAAACCTGCAGACAAGGGATGTACATGCTATCCAGGTGTTCTGATCCATGAATCTCAGGGCAGGCAGGGAGAGCAATTGTTTCAGAAGCCAAATGCATTTTGTTTTTATGGCAAAGTGTTGGAGTTTAGAAATAGTAAAATATTATTACAGTTGAACATCTGAAGTACAGTTATGACTGTCTTTATGGCAGAATATACTGGGATTGGAGAAAGTCTAAAAGAGATTCACAAGGCTAATTCCTGGGATGAAGGGACTGAATTATCAGGAGCAGTTAAATACGTTTATTTTAAATTCTAAAGAATATAAATGTATAAGGGGCATCTTATAATCGATACAAGATCCTTAGGAGTTGATATCAAGATGTTTCTACCAGTGGGAGAAGCTCGAATGAGAGGACACTGTTGCAAGATTTGGGGCGGTCATTTTAGACCTAGTGCTTCGGGACAACTTCTTGCAGAGGGTGGAGAGTATCTGGAGTTGTCTACCCCAGAGGACCATGGAGACTAATCACTGTGGGTATATTAAGAGAAGCCTACCCTGCTTATCTTTTCTTATATCCTTATGAATTAGTAATTCACAGTTGCAAAGAGGAAACAAGGATGCAAACTTTGTGGGAAGCGCATAATGTAGATATTCAGTTTAATAATATACTGTCAGTTACAGTGGAAACTCTCATCCAAGTTTTCATTAACCTAGCTGAAGAGTCCACACTCTTAGCAGTGAGGTTAATAACTCAGGGGCATAAATTTACTAAAGGATTAGTTGTGGAATTGTTATGACACAGGAAGCTGCTAATGCACATATCAAAGGTTTTGGAAGATCCTACTTCGAAGCAATATTAAACCACAATAGAACTGCCCGATACAAACCTTGACCTGAATTCCTTTTCCACCACAGATGCTGGTTGACCAGCTGAGTTCCTACAGCAGTTTATTTTATTGCATTAAAACACATCCAGCTGAATCACTGCACCTCAAAGGACGCCTATGGTCCAGGCTATACTTGTGTTTCATGATTACACATTGCACTCCACTCTCACCTTGAACTAATCTTGCAGTCAAAACATTTAAGATCTTTCCCAAATCAAACCTTAATTTTACTGTTTCTCCTGTTTTAAAAGCTGTGTACAAATCTCTCCAATACCATCACCAATGCCTCGCTGCTCTCCGGTTCAGTATTATGTGACAAAAAAAACTTTTGACATTTACAAGATAAATGTATATTTGTATTGTTTATACTTTAAAAATCACCATTAGAAAAGACCCCAGAGAATGCCCACCCACATTACCCAATTTCATTTCATAAAAGAATAGAGTAGGACAATAGAAGAGATAAGTTCATAAATTCCAGGACTTTATGAATGCATCTCTTCTATTTGTCCAACTCTGTATATTTTGTTAAGAAGTGGATTTTGGCGAGTAGATTTAAATGGTTAATAAACCCTTTAAAATCCCAGGATTACTCCGTGCACACAATGTTAGATTATGTCATTAATCTAATCAAGCTGAGGATGGAATAAATTAACATTTGAATTTATTGGCGTGCAACAAGAATGAAGCCAAAGTGGGAAGTATCTGGAAAACAGTAGACAGAAACTAAACAGCAGTAGTGTGTCCAAAAGATTTCCTTAAAATAATAGATCACAGAGCACTGGCGATTAGAAACCCTATGACTAGAAAGCACAGGGTCCCCGATATAACTTACACACTGCAACATACAGGTATGCTAAAATGCAGCGTTTGTTCCTCAGCAAGCAGCAGTGACGAAACTTTATCGTTGGGATCAAGTCAGTCTTTTCTTCGGATTTAGCCTCGTTTCTACAAAAATAAAGAATACTACTTTAATAAATGACATTTGATTGTCACATGTACCCAGTGAAAAGCTTAATTTTGCATACAACCTGGGCAATACCCAAGTGGAGCCACGTGTTGGCACCGACAATGGTACAGAAGTACTGAACAGTCTTATCCACTGCCTGTCGCCACACGTGGCAGCAGGCCCTCGTCCCCCAACAGTTCCCCATTTGTTGTCAGCACTCCCCAATGTTCACCACTATCCTCCGCAGGTCCCCCCATTGCTCTCGCTGGTCCACCTTGCTCTCGCTAAAAACAAAGATTTTACTAACTTCTAGTTCATTGTCATTCTTCTTTGACATTCCCGTTTCCATTCATATATTAACTACACACAACAATCACTATATATTAACAATCATGACTTTTGAAGGACATTGGGTGATATGATGGTGCAGCCAGGAAGAGCTGCTACCGCACAAGCCAGAGATCCAGGCTGGATCATGACCCCAGGGCCAGATGTTTGAAGTAAAATGCACTCCTGTCTCAGCACAGTCTATGACTGCAGTAAGAAAGTGGCAACGTCACATGTTGCGCTGTTGCAAGCAGGAATGTGATGGTTTCATTTCAGGACATATGACAATAAAACACTCGTGACTCTCTTGACAGCAGTGACTGCTCATTACCTGACATGGGAGTAATACCAAGCATTTGATTTTACAGTGAAGCTTCATATTGAATGGTTTAAACATTGCATTTGAACAGAACATTGTAACCCAGGGAAATAATTGCAAAGCAAACCTCATATACTTAGAGGTTTAATAAGCGAGTTTGGTATTCAGACTGTGCATGCCCTGGTTATGGGTTGCTCGCGATAAACACGCTCGGCAACCATGCTGCTGCATGGGTGCAGACCTGCGTTTCGTCCGTGGTCGGTGGCGCTGTCGAGTTGATGCTGGGCCGTCCCCGTCCCTTCCCGATTGTCCCGTCCCTGTCTGGGGGTGGCCGGGGATGTCCGGGGTGGCCCATGGCTGGCGGGAGTCGGACGGGAGTGGCGGCCCAGGTTTGCGGTTCGCGGGGAGGGGAGGCGCTGGCTCCAGCTCAACTCTGCCTGTCCCGCCGGGTTAACAGACGGCCCCGGACTGACAGGACACCAGCCGGGAGCAATGGAGTTGCCTTCTCCTCGCTGGCTGTGTGCCTGGGCTGCCGCAGCGACAGGCTGGTGTCCCGTAAGTCTAGGGCTGTCTGTTGACCGGCGGGACAGGCAGAGTTGAGCTGGGGCCCATTGATGGTTCAGCAGTGCTTGCGGCACCAGGGACCTGGGTTGGATTCTGACTGCAGATGAGGCGCAGGTCTGTGTACATGTGGCGACACGGTTGCCGAGAGTGTTTATCGCGTGTGACCTTTGACAGATCCCATGATTCCTTGCTTTTTTCGGAATACCGAACTCGCTTATTACTTAAACGGTTCACATAATTTCAGAGTGAAAGCTTGGAGAAAATATTAAATAAACTTACACATCGCTTTGGTTCTGTTCGTATAAGGCCTTCATCTCTTCAAGGACTTCTCTGATACCATCCTCCTATAAGAAGCAGATTTTTATTTGAGGTAGCCAGATATTTGTCAATTTTTATTTTATTTTATTATTATTATGTTTACTAAGGTGCAGCAAAAAGCTTTTTGCTGTGTGTTATCAAGTCAAAGAAATAACTACATAATTATAGTCAAGCCGTACACAGGATAACATAGTTAGTGTAAGAAATGTTGTTATGAAATAAAGGTTTAAAAGAGTGGAGCAATCGTAATGTATGCTAGCAGAACCTCTTCTGGGACCAACACGCAAAGAGCTGCCATGCTCAGGTGTCATCTTGCTCAGATATTTACATAATTATTAACTAACTACCACGTGGATATACAAATAATTCACTGCACTGAAAAAGATTGCAGTTGACCTAATGTGCTGGTGCCTTTGTTCCATCCTTTCATGGTATTTGTTACATGGTACTTAGATTTAAAGCTTCGTTCCAATACTTTTTTTAACTTAATATCTTTTTCTATAAGTACCATAACTCATTGAAAAATCCGATTGCAAGCAGATTATCTAAGAACGTTTCCACCATAAAAATGTGGAAACTGATGAGAAGTGCACTGAAGAGGAAATCTAATTCAGAAGTGAAGTTTTAAATGATGCCAGAACATCTGGTCCTTCACAATCAGCAGGAATTATTTCCAGTTAGACTAGTGGTTCAGAAAAAAAAAATCATTCAATTATTTAGCTAATTTCAGGGTGAGATTTTGTCAAGAATAATTTATTTTAAAAGGAGATAGTGGGCATACGAGTGCTATCTCTTTAACAGACTGATCAAATGACTTTTAAAACAAAATAGATACTTTTGAATAAGTCATTAAAATGTTAGTGTTAAATGAAACACTGGTCAGAAAATTCTGTCCCAGATCCGGCCAACAGGCTGGTTACCATGGCTCTTTAACATTCAACTAGTAACTAATTAAAACATATGGCAACACAATTATAGAGCAAGTAGATAAGTTCAGAGGAAGGGACGCTTCAAAAAACATGATCCTTGTGACTTTTGAATGAGAAACTGAGCTATAATCAAGGATTGGCAAATTCTCTCAATCCAAATTTGACGTACCTCAATTACAACTGCTGTCCATAAAAATGTCAAAACACAAGGATTTCTAAGACGAGAGCTGTCATTTTGTTGGCGACTACAAAGTCGTCATCAATTGTTACAACTCGAACGCCCAGGAATGAAAGGGACTACAGAGAGTGGCCTCCCCACCATCAAAAGGATCGATAGGAGCTTCTTCAAAAAGGCAAGAAACATCAAAGAACCTGGCCACCCTGCCATTTCGCTACCACTATCAGAAAGAAGGTGCACGAGTCTGAATACTGTGACCACCAGGTTCATGAACAGCTTCTTCATAACAACCATCAAATTCTTGAGCATTATACAACATTAACCTCAACAATGAACTTCGCTGCACTGTCTTTGGTTGCACTAAGGACTTTGGGAATATTTTTCCCACCAGTATTATGGTTATTAAATTACTGAATTTGTTTATTTTATATTATCTATATATATTACATTTACAGGTTGTAAAGTTGCTGCAAGTAAGAATTTCATCGTCCCGTTGTTACGAGAATTAAACACTCTTGACTCTGGTTATTTGGTATTAGAGAAATGATTACAACTGGCTTAAACATTTTTTCCACAAGGGGGCCTCAATGTTATATCCAGAATTTACAAATCTCGATTATATATTGGACATTACTAGACTACAAAAATGCCTTTATACCACTTACTGGATTTACTGTGAGAAAATATCTAAAGACAACTTCAAACCTCAACATTGACCTGTAATGTCAATGCTTTGCAAACATAGTTAAATGTGGGATAGACACAAAAAGCTGGAGTAACTCAGCGGGACAGGCAGCATCTTATGGAGAGAAGGAATGGGTGATGTTTCAGGTAGAGACCCTTCTTCAGATGTGGGATTGGGGACACAAGGAACAGCACATGCTGGAATTTCAGGCAAAAAACAAGAGCCATGGGGTGTTTAATTACCAACAATGGAACTCTTACAAAGTGCTGGAGGAACTCAGGAAGCATCTATGGAGGGAATGGGCACACAACATTCCTTCAATGTTTTGGGGGTTTTTTGCTTCAACTTTGGATGTAGTCCGTGGATTACTGCTCTGTAGTGTTTAGAATTATCTTAATCTACATTGATCCAGCAGTTAAACATCTGGAAATCATTCTTCCTTTGCACCCAAAACATCACCCATTCCTTCTCTCCAGAGATTCTGCCTGACCCGCTAAGTTACTCCAGCATTTTGTGTCTATCTTCGGTGAATAGCCTGGTTGTTCACTCACATTGAATGGAGGCAGTTGTCCATCCGTAGCGCGCTGCAGCTCCCGGATCAGCTCCACCACTTTTTCACAAAACATCACTTCCCACCAGAGGTTTTCTCTGCAGGCCTCTCCCTCCCTCACACAGACACAAGCGGCCGCTCCCTCCCTCACACAGACACCGCTCGCTCCCTCACACAGACACAAGCGGCCGCTCCACCGCTCCCTCCCTCACACAGACACAAGCGGCCGCTCCCCCGCCGCTCCCTCACACAGACACAAGCGGCCGCTCCACCGCTCGCTCCCTCACACAGACACAAGTGGCCACTCCACCGCTCCCTCCCTCACACAGACACAAGCCGCCGCTCGCTCCTCTCACACAGACACAAGCGGCCGCTCCGCCGCTCCCTCCCTCACACAGACACAAGCGGCCGGCTCGCTCCCTCACACAGACACAAGCGGCCGCCGCTCGCTCCCTCACACAGACACAAGCGGCCGCCATTAAACTAATTCTCCCGCCATTGCCGCTTCCGGCCAATAGGAGCGCACCGTGGACGTCACTTCCCCCGGAAGTCGGCTCCCGCAGCGTGATCCATGTAAACAGTCGACAATGTTCCCCTCAAACTGTTCCCTGAAGAGGTAAAGACGCGGCTGTGTGACTGCTGTATGTTTATTGTATTAAAGCGTTTGTAGCCAGTGCTGGCGATGACACCTTTTCCCGTTTAGATTCAGGCGTTTAAACCCCTTTGCCAAATGTCGCGGGCTCGAGCGCCTGTCACCTCCCAACGGCCGCCCTCGGGCCATGCGCCTGCGTACTGACGCCCGTACCCAGCGGCGCAGGCGCCAACCTCAGCAACTTTAGGTTTATTATTGTCACCTGTGCAGAGGTACAGTGAAGAGCTTCGTTTTGCACGCTATCCAAACAGAGTAGATAAAGTTCATAGCAAAAGGATTTGAGTATAAGAGCAGGGATGTTCTACGGCAGTTGTACAGGGTCTTGGTGAGACCACACCTGGAGTATTGCGTACAGTTTTGGTCTCCTAATCTGAGGAAATACATTCTTGCCATAGAGGGAGTACAGAGAAGGTTCACCAGACTGATTCCTGGGATGGCAGGACTTTCATATGAGGAAAGACTGGATAGACTCAGCTTGTACTCGTTGGAATTCAGAAGACTGAGGGGGGATCTTATAGAAACTTACAAAATTCTTAAGGGGTTGGACAGGCTAGATGCAGGAAGATTATTCCTGATGTTGGGGAAGTCCAGAACTAGGGGCCACAGTTTAAGGATAAGAGGGAAGACTTTTAGGACTGAGATGAGGAAATCATTTTTTACACAGAGAGTAGTGAATCTCTGGAATTCTCTGCCACAGAAGGTAGTTGAGGCCAGTTCATTGGCTATATTTAAGAGGGAGTTAGATGTGGTCCTTGTGGCTAAAGGGATCAGGGGGTATGGAGAGAAGGCAGGGATGGGATACTGAGTTGGATGATCAGCCATGATCATATCAAATGGCGGTGGCTCGAAGGGCCGAATGGTCTACTCCTGCACCTATTTTCTATGTTTCTATGTAAGAGTTTGAGTTTTGTTTATTGTCACGTGTACTGAGGTACAGTGAAAAGCTTTTGGTGTGTGCTAACCAGTCAGCGAAAAGACAATAGGGGAGGTTGCACGTAAGGTCACTGGGTCATAGGGCTTGACGCACGGAGCCGCTCAATCCATCTGGAGGACATCCGTAACTTCCGGTATATGTTATTAATGCAAGAAACGCGTACTTTCCTACCTGTTAAAAACCGCCAAAATGTTGAATTTTTGCGCTGAAAAAAAATTGTGGAGGTTGGGGTAAGTGTGAGAGACATGTACCCAACTTTAAAATTCCAAAAGTGAAGTGAAATGAAGGTAAAGAGAAGCGAGAGCTGAAGGGACAACAGCAGCTAAAGTGCTTGGTGAACATTGGCTGTGTGCAGGGGGGGGGGGGGGGGGGGGGGGGGGGGGGGGGGGGGGGGGGGGGGGGGGGGGGGGGGGGGGGGGGGGGGGGGGGGGGGGGGGGGGGGGGGGGGGGGGGGGGGGGGGGGGGGGTGACTGGCGTTTAACTGGTGACTGACGAATAATGTTTAGTGTAAGATAAGTTGCCTAATACCACCTGAGAAGAAACTGTCTCTGAATCTGGAGGTGTGATTTTTCATACTTTTGTACTTTTTGTCCGATGGGAGAGGAGAAGAGGGAGTGGCCAGGATGCAACTCATCCTTGATTATGCTGGTGGAGTCAATGGAAGGGAGATTGGTTTGTGTGATGGTCTGGGCTGCGTCCACAATTCTCTGCAATTTCTTGCGGTCTTGGATGGAGCTGTTCCCAAATCATGTTGTGATGCATCCCGATAAAATGCTTTCTACTGTGCATCTGTAGAAGTTGGTGAGAGTTGTCGGGGTCATGCCAAACTTCCTAAGCCTTCTAAGGAAGTGGAGTCACAGGTGTGCTTTGTTGGCCATTGCTTCAATAATATTGGCCAGGAAAAGTTCTTGGTGATATTTACTCTGAGGAATTTGAAGCTTTCAACCATCTCTACTTTGATGCCGTCAATGCAAAGTGGGGTATGTGTACCGCTTCACTTCCTGAAGTCACTATCTCCTTTGTCTTTCTGACATTAAGAGAAAGGTTGGTGTCTCAACACCAGGACACGAGGTTCTCGATTTCCTTCCTGTACTCCGTCTCATCATTATTTGATATCTGCCCTACAATGGTGGTGTCATCTGCTAATTTGTTAATTTAATAAGCGAGTTCGGTATTCCGACTACGCATGCCCAGGTCATGGGTCACTTGCGATAAACATTCTCGGCGGCTGTGCTGCTGCATGGGTGCGGACCTGCATTTTGTCTGGTCGGGATCGGGCCTGGGTCTCCGGTGTTGCGGACACTGTTGAGTTGCTGCTGGGCCGTCCCTGTCCCCTCCCGGGTGCCCTGTCCGGGGGCGGCTGGGGATGTCCGCGGTGGCCCTGGACTGTTGGGGCGCCGGCCTGTTGTGGTGGCTTCTATTCCACGCTGGCTGTGGGCCTGGGCCACCACTGCGCGGGGCCGATGTCCCGTTGGGCCAGGGCTGTCGGTTGGCCCGGCGGGAGTTGGGCTGGAGTTGGCGCTTCTTCTCCGCGCTGGCTGTGGACCTGATTGCTACATGGCTGCAGCCATGGGTGTACATGGAGTACAAGAGAAAAACTCCAGATGCTAGTTTGCAAAAGACACAAAATGCTGGAGGAAATCAGGTGGAAGAAGGGTCCATTTTCTGCTAAATTGTTCCCTCCGTGTCCCATGGTATTCACTGTGGATACTTCATCACAATCTATTTGGTTGAAATGCATGTTTGAATGTGATTGTGCTATATTTGGTATTGTAGTTGTTTGGTATTGGTTTATTTGTGTAATGTGTGCCAAAATATAGTCAAACCTTTGTTTAGCATGCTATCCAGATAAGTCATCCAAAAATAATTACAATCAAACCAGGGAGAATGCAGATTAGAAAATACCACAATGAGCTAAATTGGGAGATTGAGAACATATTCTCAGTTTATGAGAGAACAATTCAAAAACCCAATAACAGGAGAAGAAGCTGTTCTTGAATCTGGTGGTATGTGCTTTCAAGCTTTTGTATTTTCTGACTGATGGTAGTAGGGGGAAGAGGGAATGACTGGGGTGCGAGTAGTCCATGGTTATGTTGGCCACTTTCCTTAAGTAGCGTGAAGCATAGACAAGAGTCAATCATGGGAGATTGGTCTATGTGATAGACTGCATCCTCAACGCTCTACAATTTCCCGTGGTCTTGGGCAGAGCACTTGCCAAACCAAATTGTGATGCATCCAGTAGGATGCTTTCTAAGGTGCATCTCAGTGCTTCCACACCTCAAAAAATTTTTTCCTTAAATAGAATCCCATATTTCCTGGAATTTGATGGTATTTCCTGAAATTCCCGACTGCGCCGCTGCGCCTGCTGCCCTAACTGCGCATGTGCGGATACTGAGCTCACAGCCGCCCCAACTGCGCATGCTTGGGGAGACGGTGTCAGTTTTGCATTCCTACCACGTCACCGGCGCCATATTCAATTGTGAAGCGGATGACGGGCCCCAACTGCGCAGGCAGATGGTCGTAAATATACTTTTTCCCCGAAAATAATCCAGCAGGCCGGAATGGACCCCTTCACGGGCCAGATGCGGAAATTTCCTGAGATTTTTTAATTTAGCTAAAATTACCCGAAGACAACCAGAATTTCTCGAATTTCGGGTAATTTCCTTCAAAGTGGAAACACAGATGCATCTATAAAAATTGGAAGGAGGAGTCATTGGAATCATGCTGAATTTCTTTAGTCTTCTGAGTAAGTGGAGGTACTGGTAAAGAATGGTGTAAAGTTCCTCAAGCACTTTGTTTTTTGCTCAAGTTTCTAACATCTGCAGTTCCCCGTCTCTGTTAGTGTGCTTTCTTGGCCTGAATGTGATTGGACCAGGACAAATTCTTGGTTAATTAACAAGGAACTGCTTGTTCCTTCATGAAATCACCAAGAAATTCATGATGATATTTGCACCAAGTAACTTGAAGCTCTCAACCATCTCCACCTTAGTACCAATGATCTAGACTTGGCGAGGGCTCCATATTACAGCAGATACAAGGTCTTTTGAAACTCAGTAGGATGAGATGGTATTTGTTGAGGAAAACACTTAACAAGGGAATCAAGTTTTAGTCAACAATCAAAAGTTTTTAATTGTCATATGCAACGGAACAATGACACTTTTATTTGCCAGTTTTACACAATACTAAAGCAATAGCACAAGGATAACATATAATCAATAATATCATTAATTAATAAAAAGTAATACATAATGGTGCAAAACCAAAGTACATAATGGTATCATAAAAGCAGTCCATAGATCAGAACTGTAAGGTAATGAAGACAAGTTTGAGGGTTTAAATAGCATTTAAGTCACAAAGGTAACATCAGATACTTGAGGAATGTTTTAAGATCAACTTAAACTAGACACATGTTGCACACTGTCAAGTTCCACCTCAGGAAGCAGCAATAAATGAGAATACATTAAGTTCAAAGGTGTGAACAGAATGACTTGACAAAGTGGGAAATAGGAATTTTTTGTTGCATTTCTATTAAATGTATTGTAGAGATCCAAACGTTGCGTACAAAACGGTGTCTTTATTAACAAATACAGTTTTGCACACACGTGCGTTTAGTGAAGGCTTGAGCAAAGTTCCTGCCATTGTTCTGGAGCACACTGGTTGACTGATGACTACCCCTTCACTAACTCCCGCCAACACCGCTCACGTTAGAGTTCCAGCTCCAGTGATGAAGGTTCTAGCAAAAGTGGCTTGACCAGCAGATGGCGCCACCCCCCCCCCCCCCCCCCCCCCCCCCCCCCCCCCCCCCCCCCCAGAACCCGAGTAACGGAAACTAGCAGGTGTGCGAGTGAGGCGGCCTGATCTCGTGTACACATTTCCTGTGCATGGGGCCTCAATCGGCAGAGATGAGGGCGGGTGCGGTCATGACCAAAGATCCTAGAGGAGCAAGATAGACCACTCCTCCGAAATCCAATGGACTGGCGTGTAGTACGTGACGGAACGTCACGGCCGCCATTTTTTAATGCGACACGCGACTTCCGGTATGCCACCCGCTGTGATCCAAAGCAAAGATTATAGAGCTCCGCTATAATCTTTGATCCAAAGCAAAGATCCTCGAGTATCTTGTAGCGGGAACAGCCCCCTCCTTTGCGTAGTTTCCCTTGCATTGTATTGCTTTAACACACACTGCACAAAATTAAATTTAACGTATACATAATTTATATATTTATATGAATGTGTGTCTGTGTGTGAGAGGCAAGTTAGAGATAATTAAGTTTATTCTCATGGATCAGAAGCAACTTTGATTTAAATAATCACTATTAATTTATTTGTCTTGTAAGATGATATACATAAACCATAAAGGCAATTATATATATAATTATATAGTAATAATATATATGCATATATATTTATACACACATATATATACACATACATATATACACATATACATATATACATACATACATACGTATACACATACATATGCACACATACAAATACACGCATACATATGGATACATTTATATGCATACATACACACATATAAACATATATACACACAGATACATATACATGCATATATACACATACATGCATATATACACATACATATATATTTATACATATGATTATTTTCCAACGATCAATAGATTTACGATCAGTTCCTGTGGATTGGAGGATAGCTAATGCTATCCTACTTTTCAAGAAAGGAGCGAGAGAGAAAACGGGGAATTACAGACCAGTTAGCCTGACTTTGGTGGTGTGAAAGATGCTGGAGTCAATTATTAAAGATGTAATAATGGGGCATTTGGATAGCAGTAAAAGGATTAGTCCAAGTCAACATGGATTTATGATTTTACAGTGCATTTAAGCCTCTCCCATTTTTATGAGATGCATTCCTGGAATATGTAGTAAGTTTATTGTAACCTAGTGCTACTTGCCTGAACAATGGATGATATATCACTTAAATGCAATTGTTTTCAGTTGTGTGGAGAGACCTGTATATTGAAAATGCTTTTTGCCTCTAATATGTCAATTTGCCTTAAATGTAGAAGAGCTTATTAAAATCTTCTTACAAAGACCATTAAGTATTTTCTTTCTATCCTCTTTTGGACCCAAGGCATAGCTGAGCTGCCAACTCTCACGAAGAGGTAAGGGAGGGAGAGATGGAAGGGAGGGAGAGAGGGAAGGGAGGGAGATCGAGAGAAGAGAGGGGGAGAGAGATCGAGAGAAGAGAGGGGGAGCGAGAGATCGAGAGGAGCGGAGAGAGAGATCGAGAGGGAGAAGGGGAGGGGAGAAGGGGGGAGGGAGAAGGGGGACAGGGAGAAGGGGGAGAGGGAGAGTGGAACGATAGCACATTATAACGCGCAGCCGTCCCATTCCGACCAAAGATTATAGAGCAGAGCTCCACTAGTATCTTTGATTGCGGCCGCCGCCACCGAACCCCCCCGACCCACCATTGCACCCAAAGATGATAGAGCAGAGTTGTATAATATTTGATTACACCCTTTTTCACGGCGGGCTTGTGATCTTTGCTTGTGATGTCTTGACAATTCGAGGAATATAATGGGTAACAGCCGCCCATTCTTGGACTTGAATCTGAGCTCAAAAAATCTCCTGGTCACTGGACCTAATGTGTCCGCGGGCCATATTGTGGAGACCAATCCCTTACAAGAACAAAACCAAAAACGTACAGAAGTGTTAAAATTGTCTTTATTATTATGGTAAGTAAAGATCTATTAAAAATAAGTCTAATAACTTTCTAATGTACCGACAAACCTAGCTTCCCAATGGCCGTTGATAGGAGAACAGAAAATAACATTTTCACGACAGAATATCGACTGAAAATAATAAAAATATTTTCTCACCTTTTTTATTGGGGAACCTAAAGAATGACAGGTCGGGTCGTTTAGATTTACGATTAGAATAATTGATAGCAGAGCAGTGAGATGAAGATTTAGATAAGGACGCCATGACAGTGTGGGGGAAGCTCAATAAATGCCTCAAAAAATGGCGTCGACGATCACACACGTGATACTACGCGTTTTTCGAGGAGTGGTCTATCTTACTCCTCTATAATCTTTGGTCATGTCGGTGGACGCCCCTGATGGCGGGGCTGCGCCACCTGCACTGGCTGAGCAATGTCCAAATTAGCCGGTTTAGAATGGGCCACTGAAACAGTCTCGTGCCGGCCGCTCATGTTGAGCACAAAAGTCGAGGTGACGTGTTGCAGCACCTCGAAAGGACCCTTGTAAGGCCTCTGCAGTGGCGTACGGTGAGAATCACGGCACAGGAAAACATACTTGCAGTACTTGAGGGCGGACGGGACGTGCATTGGAGTAAGTCCGTGGCGGGATTTCGGGACAGGAGAGAGCGTGCCCACCTTCTCCTGGAGGCGTGTCAGCATGGTCGAGCCGGGATGAAATCCCCCGGGACCGTAAGCGAGGCGCCGTACACCAGATCAGCCGAGGAAGTAGCCAGGTCCTCCTTCGGGTCAGTGCATATTCCCAGCAGGACCAATAGCAACTCGTCCATCCAGTCCGGGCCCGTGAGCCGTGCCTTTAACAGGCATGAAATTTCTCCACGGATCCATGGATTTTGAAATTCGTTAATGTGAGACAGTGGGGGCAGGACTCATGATCAAGGGCGCCGATTGGACCAGAGGGACGTCGGTCAGCAGACAGTTGGGGGGGGGGGGGGGGGGAACATGATGATTCAGTGCGATGATTGGAGGAGGGAGGCAACGATCAGAGGCGGATGATTGGTAGTGATTGGAAGAGGGAGACGTCCGGGGGCGGGACAAGGCGAGGCCTGGTGGAGCGAGGGGCCGGGAGTGCAGTTAGCGCAGGTAGCAGCGACCCCGGGAGAGTGGGAGAGTGGACACTGGGCTGGGAAAGGGCGCGACCGAAGGGTCGGGGCCTTGTCGGTGTCAATAAGCGTTTTAAAGCAAGTAGAAGGAGTGTGTGTGAGCCCTGGTGAGCAGAGGGGGGAGTCTGTAAAGGTGAGGGGATGTCCCTGTGAGTGTGAGCAGTGAGGGGTTCCCTGTGAGTGTGAGCGTGAGCAGTGAGGGGGTTCCTGTGAGTGAGCAAAGGTGATGGGGTTTACTGTGAGTGAGCAGTGAGGGGATCCCTGTGAGTGTGAGCAAAGGTAAGGGGGAGGGGTCCCTATGTGTGTGAGCAGTGAGGGGTTCCCTGTGAGTGAGCAAAGGTGAGGGGTTTCCTGTAAGTGAGCAGTGAGGGGGTCCCTGCGAGTGTGAGCAAAGGTAAGGGGGGGGGTTCCTGTGAGTGAGCAGTGAGGTGGTCCCTGCGAGTGTGAGCAAAGGTAAGGGGGGGGGGGTTCCTGTGAGTGAGCAGTGAGGGGTTCCCTGTGAGTGAGCAAAGGTGGGGGGGTTTCCTGTGAGTGTGAGCAGTGAGGTGGTCCCTGTGAGTGTGAGTAAAGGTAAGGGGGTGTCCCTGTGAGTGAGCAGTGAAGGGTTCCCTGCGAGTGTGAGTGGGGAAGACCCTGTGAAAAATTATGGGTAAACAGGCAAGCACACGGTGTCATTTCAAGGTACAATTATCAAAAAAAATCTGCATAAAGGAGGTGCTGCCCTCTTTTACCCCCGCCAGGGGCATTGCCTCTTGGAATCCTATCGGGGCAATGCCACTTAGACCTCCATCTTTCTTCCTCTTTTTTCAGTTTTTTCCTGTCTCATGCTTGCTTTAAGGACACCTTCACGGTGCGTGTGGTAGGCCGTAGTGTGGTGCAGCTGAGCGCCCAGCAGCCGGGCCATTGCAGACCACAACTCGGAGGTGAACAGCCACCCCTTCAGCAGATCACATCAAAACGGGTGATCCAGTGGGCAGCGGAGGTATCTGCGAGCGGGACAGCCTCTGGCCATCGCGTGAAATGGTCCATGAGAGAGAGAAGGTGGATGACACCTCTGGATGGGTGCAGCGACCCCACGAGGTTGACGTGGATATGGTCGAAACGCCACTGCGAAAAGGCAGAATCCTGCAAGGGCGCCTTGATGTGACGCTGAACCTTGGACGTTTGACAGGGAAATACACGCCCTGGCCCAGTTGCCGACCTGCTTGCGCAACCGGTGCCACATAAACTTGGCCGCCACCAGCGCCGCCGTTGCCCGGATGGAAGGATAGATCCGGCGATGCCAAGCTGCGGGGATGATGGGTCTCGGCTGACCGATAGACACATCGCAAAGAACCGTGGTGCCAGCGGTACATCCTCCAACAACAGGCCGGAAATGGGCACAGCATCTCCTCATCCTCATGCTGTGCAGCCGCCAGGGCTGTGTAGTCGACGCCCGGGGCCAAAGCGTGGATAGCATTAATGGCGGTGCAGTACAACGCATCTGCAGTACAACCGGTTGCTCTTATCCACGATGTGCAGGAGGCAAGTCGTGTACACCAAGATGTAGGCCAAGTACGCTGCTGCTGAGATGACCAGGGATCAGGCACCTTCGAAAAAGCAAACGCAAGTGGCTTGTGATCAGTAAAAGCCGTGAAATCTCTGCCCTCGAGGAAATAACGGAAATGCCGGATGGCCAGGTAGAGCGCAAGGAGCTCACGGTCGAAAGCGCTGTACTTCTGCTCAGGAAGTCGCAGGTGACGACTGAAAATGGCAAGGGGCTGCCAGCATCCATCGATCTGCGTCTTTGAAAGCTGTCGTTACTGCATCATCCCACACGAGGTCCCACTGCTTGCTGGCCAAGATCCTGAACAACGGTTGCATGATCCGGCAGCCGCTGGCATGAAACGGTAATAAGAATTCACCATGCCGACAAACTCTTGGAGTCCTCGCACCATGGGGAGCCTAGGAAACTGATGAATGGCTCAACCTTGATCAGGTGTGGGACCACACCATGCTGATTAACGTGGTGGCCGAGGAAACTGATGAAATTAAGGCTAAACTGTCACTTAGTCGGGTTGATGGCCAGGCCATGCTCGCTGAGCTGCTGACAAGAGCAGCCGGAGGTGAGCACAGTGCTCCTGGCGAGAGCAGCCCACCATGTCCATAAACCTCTGTATGTCATCAAGGTAAATGAACACGAAATCCAAACTGCGACCCACCATGTCCATAAGCCGCTGGAAAGCCTGAGCAGCGTTCTTGGCTTGACCACCAGATGGCCCCACCGTATACATTTCGTCATAAGTTGATGTAGCAGTCAGTTTACTTGTTAAAGACTCTACATATTTCCTCAAGCTGATGAGAACTGGTACGCAGTCTGGTCACTCCGGAGGTGTTGAAACAAGGAACTGCGGATAAGGATACAAAGTACTGGGGTAACTCAGCGGGTTAGGCAGTATCTCTGGAGTAAATGGATAGGTGACATTACAGGTCGGGACCCTTCAGACTGATTGTGGAGGGGAGAACACTGGGTGAGAGAAGGGGTAGGACAAAGTGTGGGTGGTAATGGGTGAACACGGGCAAGGGGGGGTTTGATAGACAAATTGTTGGACAAAGGCCAGAGATAGAAATATTGAAGTTGTGAGACAAAGCGATTGAAGAGTTGCAAATTGTGAAGCCAGAGGAAGGAATGCAGGTGGAAGGGGAGAGGAGAAATAGGTGAAAATTCATGTAGGGCAATGGGGAGAAAGGGAAGGGGGTGGGTTGTTAGAGGTTACCTAAAATTAGAGAATTCAATGTTCATACCGTTGGGTTGTAAGCTACCCAAGCAGAATATGACTTCAGCAATGCTGTTCCTATTAAAAAAAATTGTAATACTTCCCTGCTTCAGTATCACTTATTAAATGTAGTCAGTTTGATACTGTTGGGAAGAAACAAATTGTTTGAACTGTTCCTCTGTAATCCTAATAATAATGGTGCTTTAATTGTGTGAATAATCATTATTATGAATCATGTGAGGACTTAATATAGTCACAAGAGGTTAATTTGAATTTCACACAAATACAAGGTAACTGGGGTTAAAGTGATCAGGTTTGTGTTGATTGTTAGTGCAGCTTTTTGAACAAAGAAAAATTCAGGTCTCAGTCCAGACTTGGAGCTGAAGCTCTGTGCTACAAGGTTAATGCAAAAGATTTGGTGACACTGATCACAGAAGATCAGGGATATTCTCGTGACGTTCTTCCAATCTTTATCCCTTAATCAAGACATAAAACAAATGGTCTGATATTTTATAGTCATATAAAACTGAAAACAGGCCCTTTGATCTAAGTTGTTCATGTAGACCAAGATGCCTCATCTAAGCTAGACACATTTGTTTGCATTTGGCCCACATCTTTGTAAACCTTTCCTATCCACATATCTGTCCAAGTGTCTTTTACATGTAGTAAACCTTGACTATCTCCTCTGCCAGCTATTTCCATATACCCATCTGTGAAAATGTTTCCCCTCGGGTTCCTATTTAATCTTTGCACTGTCACCTTTGATCTATAGTGCCCTCCGTAATGTTTGGGCAAAGACCTATCATTTATTTATTTGCCTCTGTACACCACAATTTAAGCTTTGTAATGGAAAAATCACATGTGGTTAAAGTGCACATTGTCAGATTTTTATACATTCAAAGGGTCACCAACACCGCACAAAAAATCACTGGCTGCCCACTGCCCTCCCTGAAGGACATCTTCAGCTCTCGCTGCCTTGGCAGGGCAGCCAACATCCTGAAGGACCCTTCCCAACCTGGACACAACCTGTTCCACCTGCTGCCCTCTGGCAGACGGTACAGGTCTTTCAAAACTCGCACCAACAGACTCAGAGACAGCTTCTACCCCATAGCCATGCGTGAACTTAACAATGCAAAATAAGTAATAACACTCACATTCAACTGAATGGTTCTACCATGGGATTGACTTTTAAATTTTGTTGTACCATGTGCAATGACAATAAAGAGATCAATTCATTCATTCATTCATTTTGGTTTCACCATGTAGACATTCCAGTAGTCATGTTTAGTATTTTGTTGCATATCCTTTGCATGCAATGATTGCTTGATGTCTGCGATTCATGAACATCACCAGTTGCTGGGTGTCTTCTCTGGTGATGCTCTGCCAGGCCTGTATTGCAGCCATCTTTAGCTTATGCTTGTTTTGGGGGCTAATCCCCCAGTTTTCTCTTCAACATATAAAATACATGCTCAAATTGGGTTCAGATCAGGTGATTGACTTGGCCACTCAAGAATTGACAATTTTTTAGCTTCGAAAAACCCCTTTGTTGCTTTAGCAGTATGTTTGGCATCATTGTCTTGCTGTAGAATGAACCGCTGGCCAATGAGTTTTGAGGCATTTGTTTGAATTTGAGCAGATACTTTGTGTCTATACACTTCAGAATTCATTATGTTACTACCCTCAGCAGTTGTATCATTAATGAAGATAACTGAGCCAGTACTTTCAGCAGCCATACATGCCCAGCCCATAACACCCCCACCATCTTTTCTCACAGATGAGGTGGTACGCTTTGGATCTTGGGCAGTTCCTTCTCTCCTCCATACTTTGCTCTTGCCATCACTCTGATATAACTTAATCTTTGTCTCATCTGACCACAAGACATTTTTCAAGAATTGTGGTTGCTCTTTTAAGTACTTCTTGGCAAATTGTAACCCGGCCATCCTATTTTTGTAGCTAAACAGTGGTTTGCATCTTGCAGTGTAGCCTCTGTATTTCTGTTCATGAAGTTTTCTGCGGACGCTGGTCATTGACAAGTCTACACCTGAAGAGTGTTTCTGATCTGTCGGACAGGTGTTTGGGTTTTTTTTCTTTATTATAGAGAGAATTCTTCTGTCATCAGCTGTGGAGGTGTTCTCTTTCTTCTTATGATGTTCCAAACAGTTGATGTTGGTAAGCCTAAGGTATGGCTGATGTCGCTAACAGTTTTATTCTTGGTTCTCAGTCTCGTAGTGGCTTCTTTGACTTTCATTGGCACCACTTTGGTCCTCATGTTGATAAACAGCAATAAACATTTCCAAAGGTGATGGGAAGACGGGAGGAAAGACTAGGTACTGGGAGCTCTCTGATGCCTGCATTAAGGAGGCAATTAAACACACCTGAGCAATTACAAACACCTGTGAAGCCATGTGTGCCAAACATTATGGTGTCCTGAAATGGGGGGGACTATATATAAACACAGCTGTAATTTTTACATGGTGAACCCAAAATGTATAAAAATACCTTTAATAAAATCTGACAATGTGCACTTTAACCACGTGAATTTTTAAAATTACAAATCTCAAATTTACAGAGGCAAATAAATAAATGATCGGTCTTCGTCCCAAACATTATGGAGGGCACTGTATGCCCCAGAGTTCCTGATTTCTCTATCCTGGAAAAAAAACTTAATTCATCCTATCTATTCCTGTCATGATCTACAAGAGTCGCTGCCTCAAATAGGCAGCTAGCATCCTCGGAGACCCACACCACACTGCCCAACTCTCATTTCACTCCTGCCATCAGGACGAGATATATGAACCTGAAAACTGTGACGTCCACGTTCAGGAGCAGCTTTTGCCAACAAACATCAGGCTATTGGGTTTCAACAACTAAGTTACAGAGATAGGTTGAATAAGTTAGGTCTTTATTCTCTGGAGCGCAGAAGGTTAAGGGGGGACTTGATAGAGGTCTTTAAAATTATGAGAGGGATAGACAGAGTTGATGTGGACAAGCTTTTCCCTTTGAGAATAGGGAAGATTCAAACAAGAGGACATGACTTCAGAATTAAGGGACAGAAGTTTAGGGGTAATATGAGGGGGAACTTCTTTATTCAGAGAATGGTAGCGGTGTGGAATGAGCTTCCAGTGGAAGTGGTGGAGGCAGGTTCATTGGTATCATTTAAAAATACATTGGATAGGCATATGGATGAGAAGGGAATGGAGGGTTATGGTATGAGTGCAGGCAGGTAGGACTAAGGGAAAAAAAGTTGTTCGGCACGGACTTGTAGGGGCGTAATTGTTATATGGTTATATGTTATATGGTTATATTAAACAATACAACCTCCAAATAAGCTCCGAACTACGAAGACTCGGGGACATTGTTTTCTTACATCCCTTCAAGCGCAGGATGCAAAGTGGTGGTGATTTTATATAGGTGTGTAAAGTCAAGAGTGTTTTATTGTCATATGTCCCAAAGTGAAACAATACAATTCTTACTTGCAACAACACAACATTAATATAAACATAGTACTCTGTAAACACCATAATTAACAACAAAAAAGTCAGTATACACACACATACACTGAACTTTTTGTTGTTAATTATGGTTCACATTACTGTTGTGCTGCTGCAAGATTTGTATTGTTTCGTTTTGGGACATATGACAATAAAACACTCATGACTTTATACACCACTATATAAAATCACCACCACTTTGCATCCTGCACTCGAAAGGATATAAGAAAACAATAATAGTTTAAAGATGAAAACAAGTCTGCCCAACCATCCCTATAGCTCATGCCTCAAGTTCTCGCAACATCTTAATATATCTTCCCTGCACTCTTTCCATCTTATTCTTTCCTATTGCAGAATGACCAAAGCTCTACATAGTATTCCAAATATTTACTACATTTTTGTTAATGGATATGTATTTCTGTGTGCAACTTAGCTATGTACTTTGGGACTTCCTGGAATATTAGTTGAATTGCAAGTTTATATGAACGAAAGCTGGCGAATACTGTAAATCTAATTAAATGTTTCATTCTGTTAAATCACATAATAATCCATAAATCCACCAGACTATAGTATTAGTTACTAATTGATGATTATAAAATCTAACGCTTAATCGTGATTCAGCAAATAACGTGTCAGCATGAAACACTTTTATGTTTTTATTTCAAAATGTATCATTGAATTTGTTATCAATATGAGACAGTGCGGTCTCACCTCCCATCACTCCCCCCCCCCACCCCCCGGAGGATTCTCTGTCTCCACCCCACCCACCGCCGTCAAAAATAGAGCTCGTCTTCGCCTTGGCTCGTTTGTCAGTTACCTTAAACCCGTTGTATTTGATTCTCCTACCATGCGAAGTAAACTGGAATAATTCATTCTGCGTTTATTAAATCCAACTAGAAAGTCAACTTCCGGCTTGCTGCCACACCAAACAAGCTGATGTTGTACATTCTTAAATCAGAGTTTTTTGAAACGGTTACAAAATGCTACAAAGTCAACGAGTTGACGGCCTTCTGCCTGCCTGAAAGATGGACGCCACATGCACCGTGGAAAGGTGGGAGGCGTGCGCGCTGCAAGCGGGTGAAAGGTTGGAGGTTGCGGCTGATCAGCTGATTTCAAGAGGTGGGAGTTGCTGCAAACAATGTAACAGACTGGGTGCTTCCAGAAACACCGAGCACTGGCTGACTGAAGTCCGCACCGTCTGCATTAGCGCGGTCCATCCTCGCCGGTCCTTCCACAAACCTCCCCGGGGCTCTCAGCCTTCAGCCATTCTATTTGGATCCCCCTCATCGCCTCCCCCCAAGTTAGAAGGTGACTCTCGGCGTCTTGTTTTCCCCAGTAATGCGAAGGAGGGCAGATTCCCTGACAGTAGAACATGACAGGACCGTTACGACTCTGCAGAAGGACCCCACACTATCTGCTTCGAGACTGAAGCACAGCCACAAGGCAGCGAGCAGCAGAAAGGAGAACGACCTCGGCACAGACACCAAGACAGAAATGAGAATTGGCAGTCGGAGGTAAGAACGGGTCGTGGGCTGGAGCTGGCAGGACAAGTCACCGTATTACTGACAACTTCCGAATCTGCCCGGCTAAAACCCACGGAACATTAACGGGTTAATCTGCTGCCTGGAAATGTCTCGCTTCCTTCGCGTTTCTCATCCAGTAACCTCAAAAGTAGCATTTTTAATCACTAAAGCGGACCCGACCGTGGCTCTCGCTTGGTTTCGGTCGTTGAGTCAGCATTTCTCAAAGACGGAATAGGTCATTTGCAAAAAGAGCCAAATAAATTATCTGACTACATTTTCAAATTGTACAAATAGTTCAAAGATTATTTATCACATCAAAGAGAAAGATATTTCAGTTATTCAAAGGATATTGTATGAGTATCTGAATCGTGTTTTCTATATTGACGTTCTTGTATCATTGGTTCGTAGCCAGGAAACTCTTTTTAATAATCGTTTGTTTGTATATTTGGAAAGATATTTGAGTATTTGTGTAATAATTTGCAGCTCAGCTCACTTGAAGTAAACTATTCCGAAAGTTTCAACTTGCAACGAGCTGTCAGAGGAGGTAGTTGAGGCAGGTACAATAACATTTGAAAGACACTTGGACAATACATGGATAGGAAAGGTTTTTCGAGGGATATGTGCCAAACGCGGCCAAATGGGCAAACTTAGATGGGGCATGTTGGTCAGCGTGAACAAGGTGGGCTGAATGACTATGATGGTAGGAAGGGACTATACAGTGATGGAAAGCTTTCGAGATGAGTCCATTGCTAATCTCTTTATCCCAACACTTACCACATATCATGCATCAAATTACTTTCATACAAGAAGGAACTACAGATGCTGGTTTACACTGAAAATAGACACATAAAGCTGGAGTATCTCTGCAGGTCAGGCAGCGTCACTAGAGGTGATGTTTTTGGTCAAAACCCTTCTTCAGACTTTATACTTTAACCTAAAGTATTGTTTTTTGAAGTAAACCCCTCTTTAAATGTATAAATACGACCACTTTTCAGGATACTGCCTTTCTGGAATTTCTGAGAGCGATTTGAATTAATTTTCCTTATCTGTTTCCCAATGGATTATTTCCCTCTTTCTTTTGGGACTGCCTTCCTCTCTCAGACAACCCCTACATCTGTTCCACACATTCCCCTCTGGACTTGATCCTCTTTTTACTCCTCCCCTCACATTCTGTTCTGCACCTGCTTCCATTGTGTTTCCCTCTTGGATTCACCCCTGTTGCTGATCCCATTTCCCATTGTTCCTTCGGACTATTCCTATTTCCTAAGCTCCTTTCCCCCTCAATTCGTCTCTTGCCTCTTCCCCCCCCCCCCCCCCACTCCCCCCTCCATTCCCCCCCTCTAGCTCTCCTCCCTGCTCAGTCTAGCACAAGCAAACAAGTCAAGTCAAGTCAAGTTTATTCGTCACATACACATACGAGATGTGCAGTGAAATGAAAAGTGACAATGCTCGCAGACTTTGTGCAAAAAGAAAAACAAACAAACAACCAAACAAACTATAAACACAATCATAAACACACACATATTATTTTACATATTAAATATTGGAAGGAAAAACGTTCAGTAAAGTTAGTCCCTGGTGAGATAAGACTTTACAGTCCGAATGGCCTTTGGGAAGAAACTCCTTCTCAACCTCTCCGTTCTCACTGCATGGCAACGGAGGCGTTTGCCTGACCGTAGCAGCTGGAACAGTCCGTTGCATGGGTGGAAGGGGTCTCCCATGATTTTATTGGCTCTGGAGTTGCACCTCCTGTTGTATAGTTCCTGCAGGGGGGCGAGTGAAGTTCCCATAGTGCGTTTGGCCGAACGCACTACTCTCTGCAGAGCCTTCTTGTCCTGGGCAGAGAAATTCCCAAACCAGATGGTAATATTTCTGGACAAGATGCTTTCCACAGCCGCTGAGTAGAAGCACTCGAGGATCCTCGGAGACACTCTGAATTTCCTCAATTGCCTGAGGTGGTAAAGGCGCTGCCTTGCCTTACTCACGAGTGCTGCGGCGTGTGATGTCCATGTCATATCCTCAGAGATGTGGACTCCCAGATATTTAAAACAGTTCACCCTATCCACAGTATCCCCATTTATCCTCAATGGAGTGTACGTCCTCGGATGATGTGCCCTCCTAAAGTCCACGATCAGCTCCTTCGTTTTTTTGATGTTCAAGAGGAGGCTGTTGTCCTGGCACCAGAGTGCTAGATCAGCCACCTCCTCCCGGTAGGCCTTCTCATCGTTGTCTGAGATCAGGCCCACCACCACAGTGTCATCAGCAAACTTAATTATTGAGTTGGAGCTGAACCTAGCCACACAGTCATGTGTGTACAGGGAGTACAATAGGGGGCTGAGGACGTAACCCTGGGGCGATCCTGTGCTCAGGGTGAGGGACTTTGATGTATTCCCTCCCATCTTGACTACCTGGGGCCTGGCGGTGAGAAAGTCCAGGGCCCAGGCACACAGGGGGATGTTGAGCCCTAATTCCAGTAGCTTCCCGGCCAGTCTGGTGGGGACTATCGTGTTGAAGGCTGAACTGAAGTCTATGAACAGCATCCTCACGTAGCCCCCCTTCTGGCTGTCAAGATGAGAGAGAGCGGTGTGCAAAACCTGGGAGACCGCATCGTCCATGGATCTGTTTGGACGGTATGCGAACTGCAATGGATCCATGTTGCGAGGGAGGAAGGCGCAGATGTGTTTCTTCACCAGCCTCTCAAAGCATTTCATGACTACCGAGGTAAGGGCCACCGGACGGTAGTCATTCAGACAGGCTGGGGAGGCATTTTTTGGTACCGGTACAATGATGGATTTTTTGAAGCAGGCAGGGACCACGGACTTGTCCAGGGAGATGTTGAATATTGTAGTGAGCACCGGTGTCAGCTGCGTACACAGGACTTGAGTACTCGCCCCGAGATGCCATCGGGGCCTGCAGCTTTCCTCGTGTTCACCTGTGTCAGAGCCCTCCTCACGTCGTGCTCGGACAGCGAGAATGTGTGCACATTCCTCCCTTCAGCTTCGTATTGTCGATAGTCGGCAGACCTGGGGTGGTGTTGCCCATCTCGAAACGAGTGTAAAAAGAGTTCAGGTCATCAGCTAGGGAGGTGCGGCACTTGCGGATGAGAGTGGGGTGCTCCGGTAGTTGGTTACAGTCCGTAGCCCCTGCCACAGGCTTCTGGTGTCCTGCTGCTCCATCTGTGACTCCATCTTGTCCCTGTACCTCCTTTTTGCGTCCTTCACCGCCCTTCGCAGTCGGTAGGAATCTACCTTGTAAACATAGTAGCAAGTTGTGCATTGCAGATTTGTCTATGGCAGCAGTAGCATGAATGTCCAGTTAACCTTTTTTTTTTGGTGATGGTGGTTAAGGGAGAATGTAGTTACAATAACAGGATAACTGCTATGTGGTAAAAATAGAAAATAAACGGGGCTTGAACTGGGAAAAGGAGGTGCGATATTAGTCATGTTTTGAATTTGATTCCATAGCTATATAAAAATAAGTTTTAGGCACATCTCCACCAGCAGTTCCTATATCCTTTTTGTTCCCTTTCTATTACTCTGGTAACAGCAAAATATAATAATATAGTCTAATCATAATATAGTAATAATAGTAGGATCAATCTTGATGAATTAGTCAACAAAAGGTGCAAATATACTTAATGCAAGAAACAGTGGTAGAGAGCTTTGAAGGCGAGTCCATTGCTATTCTCATTATCCCAAGAACACTTTGTTTACCACATATCATGCATCAAATTACTTCTATATAACCTAAAGTATTGTTCTTGTTTTAAAACTGCTCCAAAAAAAAAAGTTAAAAGGAGGATTCAGAGCTGGAGTCCTTTAAATTTGCAGCGATAAGCAGAATGCATTTTAAATGTAGCATACCATGCCAAGCCTGGTGCTATTACATATCTGTTCTGCATTAATGCAATCTTTTAGAAGATTTTTCTCTTAGAAGAATTTAGGAAGATTTAATTCCCATGCCATTGGATTACTTCTATGCTAAGAGCTAGTTGGTTTTATGCTGATCAATATATATTACTCTGCAATAAATGTATATGGCTATTCATAAAGTTAGTTGCTATTACTGTTATTAGTTGTTTCATAATACCATAGAAAATATAGTCTCTAATTTGCTTTTCCTTGATTTGTATAATTGCAAGGGAGGTTAGAAGCTTGCACTGCTATGTATTTTATCCATAATTTGTGGTGTCTTTGCCTAATATTAATATATTAAATATTAATAATTTAAAAAGGCATAGAATAAATGAAAGCACTCGAGTTCTTTCTCAATATTTGTTGTTTTGTTAAATAATGTTGGTGCTCTATCTACTTACAGCCATTTACAGAAAGCATGAGCCAGCTTGTCCCTTAACTTGAAGTGATAACAGGATTAACAGTCCGGAGCAGACTCCGCTATTTTTAAGAACCCTATCTAGCTCTCTCTTGAAAGTATCCAGAGAACTGGCCTCCACTGCCCTCTGAGGCAGAGAATTCCACAGACTGGCAACTCTCTGTGAGGAAAAAGTGTTTCTACGTCTCCGTTCCAAATGGCTTACCCCTTATTCTTAAACTGTGGCCCCTGGTTCTGGATTCCTTCAACATTGGGAAAATGTTTCCTGCCTCTAGCATATATGACAGTCCCGCCATCCCGGGAATTAACCATGTAAACCTACGCTGCACTCCCTCAATAGCAAGAATGTCCTTCCTCAGATTAGGGGATCAAAACTGCACACAGTAATCCAGGTGTGTTCTCACTAGGGCCCTATACAACTGTAGAAAGGACCTCTTTGCTCCTATACTCAACTCCTCTTGTTATAAAGGCCAACATGTCATTTGCTTTCTTCACTGCCTGCTGCACCTGCATGCTTACTTTCATTGACTGATGAACAAGGACCCCCAGATCCCGTTGTACTTCCCCTTTTCCAACTTGACCCCATTTAGATAGTAATCTGCCTTCCTGTTTTTGCTACCAAAGTGGATAACCTCACATTTATCCACATTAAACTGCATCTGCCATGCATCTGCCCACTCACCCAACCTGTCCAAGTCGCCCTGTATTCTCATAGCATCCTCCTCACAGTTCACACTGCCACCCAGCTTTGTGTCATCTGCAAATTTGCTGATGTTACTTTGAATCCCTTCATCTAAATCATTGATGTATATTGTAAATAGCTGCTACCCCAGCACCGAGCCTTGTCACTGCCTGCCATTCTGAAAGGGACCCATTAATCCCTATTCTTTGTTTCCTGTCTTCCAACTAATTTTCTATCCCATGTCAGCACTCTACCCCCAATACCATGTGCCCTAATTTTGCCCATTAATCACCTATGTGAGAACAACATGGAGGCACAAGGAACAGCAGATACTGGAATCTTGAGCAAAATACAAGGTACAGGATGAACTCAGTGGGTCAGACAGCAATTTTGGAGGGAGAAACAAGGAACTGCAGATGCTGGTGTACAAACCCCCCCCCCCCCCCCCCCACAAAAACGATGGAGTAACTCAGGGAGTCGGGCAGCATCTCCGGAGAACATGGATAGGTGACACTTTGGGCAGGAACTTTCTTCAGCATCCTTGAAAGAAATGTCTGAAAAAGGATTCTAGATCAAAACACAGTCTGTCCATTCCCTCCACAGATGCTGCCTGATCTGCTGACTTCCTCCAGCACTTTGTGTTTTGCGGTCATTTATGATGGTTTGGTGAAGATCATCAAGCTGAAGGATATCTGTTCTGGCCTGACCTTTGATGTACTTAATGATAAACCTGGATGGAAAAAAAAGTTTCGGCCCTACCAAAGGTCAGGTTTCGAAGAGACAGCTGGAGAATAAAACTCTTTCCCAGATGAGTGCCTTTTCCCTGAATTACATCCACTACCACACCCATATGGATCTTTTTTATTCTCCTGCCAGACAGGAAATGGTGAAAATGAAATGTTTTAACTCTATATTTGGAATTACATAGAGCACAAATTAAGAGCCAACTGTTCCAGACTAGGATTTATGCTCCATCAAAGTCTCCTAATTCTCTCCAGTCACTGCCAACAGCACAACTCTGTTCCTGTGTCTCATCTGCCTGTAGACAAGGAACTGCAGATGCTGGTTTGCAAATAAAGATACAAAGTACTTGAGGATCTCAAATGACTCGGGCACTATGTCCGGAGGACATGCATAGACGACCTTTTGTGTCGGGACCCTTCTTCAGACTGAAGAATGTCTAAAGAAGGGTCCAGACCCGAAACATCACTATCCATGTTCTCAAGAGATGCGGCCTGACCCGCTGAGTTATTCCAGCACTTTGTGTTGTTTCTTTCTCACATCTGCCTGTCCAGCTTCCCATTAAATGGCTCTGCTGTATTCATCTCAACTACTCCTGTTGGAAGGAAGTTAGGGTAAAGATCTGTATTCCCTATTTGATTTTTTTTGTGACTACCTTATTTTGGTAATTTATATTTATTTTCCCAAGTATTGTTTAATTTCCTTTCAAAATAAAATCAACAAAATAAACTTCACACTATTCCTATGCTATCCCACTCTTTCATCCACTCCCTACACAGTAGGGGCAATTTACAGAGGCCAATTAAGCTACAACATGCACGTCTTTGGAATGTTGTAAAAGTATACTTAAAAAGATAGACAAAGTACAAATTCTTAAGACCATACAAAACTTTAATTTAATGTCTGACGGGTGTGGACCAAGAGACCCAGAGGCAACAGTTTTACGTCTGAATCTCCAGCAGCGCGCACAAAGAAATACCAGAAAACCCGAGTTTATATACGTACAGATATAAAATCAATTGCATGATGGAATGTATAAGAACCCATCAGCCACCTCCAAATATGGAGTTGTTTTTCACTCTTTGCCAAAAGCCAGTCACCCCAATGGCATCCTCTGGGCCCCTTCTTATCTGAACTTACATAAAAAAACTTGTAAGAGAGCTGCGAACTATTCAACTTGAGTTTAAAAAAACCCTTGTCATGATGGGAATTGTCCAAATCCCATCATGCATTACAATTGGCTTTTTACAACAGGAAAGCTTAAATATGACATCAATCAATTAATAGCTAACTCTTTCATTGTGGGAGAAAACCGGAGCACGCGGTGGAAACGTGCACGGCCACAGGGAAAGTGTGCAAACTCCACACAGACATCGCCCAAGGTCAGGATCAAACTTGGATCTATGTCGCTGTGAGGCACCAGTTCTACTGCTGCACTACTATGCCATGTCAAATGCATGTCAATGATTCACTAGAAACTGCAGATGCTGGAATCTAGAGCAAAACAGAAAATGCTGGAGGAACTCAGCGGATCAGGCAGCATCTGTGGAGGGAATGGTCAGACAACGGGGTTGCCACTCTTCACACAAAACCCTTCCTCACTTCACAATTTTTCCATCTTGGCTGCCGGTCCTCTCTGCAGTCTTTCGCATGTTGACTACGCCATTTTTCTTTCCATTGTTGCTATAATTTTGTATCTTTAATGTAGCAACTCTTTCCAAGGCTATTTAAAAGGGTGTTATTATAAGAAAAAACCTTGTGTGTGTGTGTGTAAAAAAAAAACACACCTTGAAGATTCATATTTGTAATTCCCCCAAAATGGATTAATTCTCTTGTGCTCCATTAGGTATCATAGCTAATCATGATTAAAATTCCTGTTAGATCATCCCTCAGCCTTTGCTTTTGAGGGGTAAAGAGCACAGTCTGTTCACCTTGCATTTCTGGTATGATATTTATGAGTTATTTTCCCCATTTATGCTCTCTTTCCTTTCACATGTGAGGCAACCAAAATAGTACCTGGTGCAACTGATCCAACGTTGGATTAATTCTGCAATTCATCATCGTGTTTCTGTTTTGCCCTCTCAAAATAAATATTTTTAGATTATTATGCATTACTGGCGTTATTGAGGTATATTTATTTGTACTCCCAGGATTTTTTTGCTTCTCCTGCCCCCATTTTAATCTCTTAACAATTTACGTAAGAATTTTTTTAACTCCATTTATAATCCAAGAGTACATGGATGTGGCAAGGATTTGAGGCCTAATCTATAAGGTTGGGCATGTTAGGAGCGCAGGAAACTGAGGGATGCTCTGGAAGAGGTGTGTAAGATCATGAGGGGAATAGATAGGGTGTATGCACAGAGTCTTTTATGAGATGGGGAATTAAGAACCAGAAGACACATGTTTATCATAAGGTTATAAGGAATAGGAGTAGAATTAGGCCATTCAGCCCATCAAATCCACCCTGCCATTCAATCATGGCTGATCTATCTCTCCCTCCTAACTCCCTTCTTCTGCGTTCTCCCTATAACCTCAGGCACCTGCACTAATCAAGATTATATTTGTCTCTGCCTTAAAAATATCCACTGACTTAGCCTTCTGTGGCAAATTCTGCAGATTCACCACCTTCGGACTAAAGACATTTCTCCTCATCTCCTTCCTAAAAGAAGGTCCTCTAATTCTGAGGCTATGACCTCTAGTTTTAAACGCTCCCACAAGTGGAAACATCCACTCTAGCCAAGCCTTTAACTATTCTTCTAAACTCCAGTGAGTACAGGCCCAGTGCTGACAAACGTCATCATAAGTTAACTTACTCATTCCTGGGATCATTCTTGTAAACCTCCTCTGGACCCTCTCCGGAGCCAGCACAGCCTTCCTCTGATATGGTGCCCAAAATTGCGCACAATATTCCAAATGTGGTCTTACCAGTGCCTTAAAGAGCCTCAACATTACATCCCTGTTTTTGTATACAAGCCCTCTTGAAATAAATGCTAACATTGAGTTTGCTTTCTTTCCTACCAATTCGACTTGCAGATTAACTTTTTGGGAATCCTGCACCAGCACCCCAAGTCCCTTTGCACCTCCGATTTCTGGATTCTCACCCCATTTAGAAATTAGTCTACGCCTTTACTCCTACTACCAAAATGCATGACTGCACACTTTGCTACACTATATTCCATCTGCCACTTCTCTGCCCACTCTCCCAACCTGTCCAAGTCCTGCAGAATCCCTGCTTTCTCTACACTACCTGCCCCATCACCTATTTTCGTTATCATCTGCAAACTTTGCCACAAAGCCTTCAAACCTCTCATCCAAATCTGGTCAGTGTGGACTCGTTGGGGCTAAAGGCTTTTTTTCCACGCTGTATCTATAAACTAAACATTTAAAATACATTTTCCCCTAAAAAATAAGTTTTATTCAGAATTTAAAAAAATCTAAAACAAAATCTGCACAAAATCTTTTCATATAGTCTCAGTGTTTAGTCATTCAATAGTGTCGTACTCGGTAAAATAATTCAGCAGGAAAACGGGCCCTTTGGCCAAATATCCATGCCAACCCATCTACACTACGCCTGTCTGCCCACAATTGGCCCATAGCCCTCCAAACATTTTCTCCCCGTATATCTGACCAAAATTCTTTTAAATGTTTTTATAGTACCTGCCTTAACTACCTCTGGCAGCTCGTTCCATATAATTAGCACCCTCTACGTGGAAAAAGTTGCCCTTCAGGTTCCTATTAAATCTCTCCCCTCTTAAATCTATGTCCTTTGGTGCTTGATTTCCCTCCTCTGGATAAAAGATTTGGTACATTCACCCTACATATTCCCCTCCTGATTTTATACAATGGGCGGAGTTTCGCGGCAGTGGCCCCTGCAGTCCGTCTGTCCTTCCTTTTAAAATTTTTTTTGTCTCGTCTAATGTGTAGTGTTTTTTATATATTTTTAACTGTGTATATGTAGGGGGGCAGGGGAAACTTTGAATCTCTTCCCTGGACGGGAGACCCGACCTTTTCCCTGTTGGATCTCTGTTGTCATTGGGGCCTAGCACCGTGGAGCGTCCTCCAGCCGGAATGACCTGGGGGCTCCAGTCACGGAGCCTGCGGACTTGCCATCGTGGGTTTGGCCGGCCTCGGAGCGTGGGGAGCTGCAGTGGCGAGCGGCTGCTACCGGGCTTCGGAGGCTCCAGTTGCAGGCCTGTGGACGGTGACAGCGGGAGCTCGAGGGTTCCTGGTGGGAGACCGCATCTCGGAGCTCCAGCGGCGGCAGCTTCTCCTGCCCGAGTTGCGGGGCCTGACATCGTCCGGCGCGGCTTTAACTGCCGCGGGACTTGCCATCGCCCGCTGGGGATTCCAACATTAAGACCCAGAGCAGGGCCTTACATCGCCGGCTCGGTCTTAACGGCCGCGGGACTTGCCATCACCTGCCGGGAGCTTTAACATCGGGAGAGGATGAAAAACAGGGGAGAGACAAGACTTTGCCTTCCATCACAGTGAGGAGGAGATTCGCTGTGATGGACATCTGTGTGAATTGTGTTGGTTATGTGTCTTGTAAAATTGTTGTTGTATGGCAAGGGACTAAAGATGGAAATTAGGTACTGGCTATAATCTTGCATATTTATATGTACATGTTTATCAATATGCACTGTCCCTGTTTAAAAAAATATATATATACATTTTTTTTAAAATATACACCCCTCAGTTGTCACCCCTAAGTCCTGGCCTGTCCAATCTCTTCCTGCAGCACAGACCCGAGGATCCTGGGAACATCCTTGTAAAAGTTATTTAAACAAAACATTCTTGCCTCTTATGATGCGTCGGGGTGTGTCCCCACCCGACTCTGCCCCTCGATGTGCAGCAGTGGAAGGACACTAGACTGTGATTTGAGGAGTGATGGGAGAAATTAGCAGAAAATTAGTCAGGCTGTGAATTTATATTTTTTATTTCACGTTTTATGTAAATAGCTTTATTAATATATGGTCTGGAAAAGGGTCCTGACCTGAAAGGTTATCTGTCTATTCCCTCCTCAGATGCACCCTGACCCAGAGTTCCTCCAACACTTTGTGTTTTGCTCGCAATTCCAGCATTTGCAGTTCCTTGTGTCTTCATATTGATGTTTGCTGCATGTATTTCTTCTAATTTCCTCTTTTTCATATTCTATATTTGCTCCTTTATTTCCCATCTGAATGGATTTATGCATAGCATGGAAATTGGGTGAAATATTTTTTAGAGAAGGGAGAGAGGTTGCACTGGTGGAAAATGGTGCAAAAAAAAGAATTGAAACAACTAACATTTAATTTGACAAATTTCAGTAGACATTGAATAACTGCATCAGCAATGAGAAAACAAATCAAGGCTACACTGTTGCTAATCAATTGCTCTGCTAAATCTAGAAGAACAAAGAGTTCTTGAAATTTTAGTATCGCTTTCATTGCAATTCCAGGAAGTTAAACCAAGTCTTTCCATGGGAATGTAAATGCATTTTTGTTTTCTTTTTATTTGAGATGCTCTCCTTAA